>NC_136270.1:66102019-66122019 GCF_964187855.1 Myxine glutinosa | reverse complement strand
TTTGCCCGCAGACCAGAGTAAGGCTCTTCACACCCAGCGTATAACGTACGTATCCTCGCAAGCACACGAATAATAGAATCATTTAAAACGTTCCATCCGTGACTTTTCCCTCGGACGGTCGTGACAAAAATACGTTTACACTCCTTGGATTACCTATATCGCGGCAAGCCCCACACACACATCCTCCACCATGTTCAGAATTCGTATTTCATAATGGACCATCCCCAAGACGCCATGCTTACCTTGGCGACGTCCACTCGAAATCCAGCGGTGCCTCCAGATTGTCGGGGAAGTGTGTAGGGACTCAAGCCGCCAATGGTCGGAAACAGGTTTTACAAAAGATCACAACTTTATTAACTGGTTGTTCACTTCATTCCAATACTAATGACTACCGTTAACTCAATGGACCAGATAACTCTTATCCGAAAAGTCCCTTTTTCTCAGCCGATATTCCTCTGCAACGCCGTACTCGTTCATCCCATCGGGCAGGACTTCTGATGGCAATTGGTCCTTGACTCCAAGTCTCTTCTGTTTATATGGGCAAGCTTCAGTTAATCCTCTGTGCGCTGAAATCGTAATCCCTTCTCCGCTGCTTCTAATCCGTTCTCCGCAAACGTTACTCGGTCGCCTCACTGGCACCAGCTCGCTCCCCTCCTGCTGCGAGTTCCATTTACCAAACAATAGGGGGGGGGGGGGGGTGCTCCAGCCTGGGACTGTGACCAGGTGGACAAGAGATTACCATGTTCGTGCACATTCCTGACACTCCTTTACGAAATCGTCTATCTGCTTCGTTACTAGTCCCAATCAATGAGTTACATTTCCACAAGGGCTAAAGTGGGAGGTGGTGATGGCGCTAAAGTGGGAAGTGGTGATGGTGCTAAAGTGGGAGGTGGTGATGGTGCTAAAGTGGGAGGTGGTGATGGCGCTAAAGTGGGAGGTGGTGATGGCGCTAAAGTGGGAGGTGGTGACGGCGCTAAAGTGGGAGGTGGTGATGGCGCTAAAGTGGGAGTTGGTGATGGCGCTAAAGTGGGAGGTGGTGACGGCGCTAAAATGGGAGGTGGTGATGGCGATAAAGTGGGAGGTGGTGATGGCGCTAAAGTGGGAGGTGGTGATGGCGCTAAAGTGGGAGGTGGTGATGGCGCTAAAGTGGGAAGTGCTGGTGGTGCTGAAGTGTGAAGTGGTGATGGCGATCAATGGGGAAGTGGTGATGGCAGTCAAGTGGGAATGGGAACAGCAAGGAGGAAGCATATGGAGGCACAGTGTGCACCCCTCCCTCCCCCCCTCCCCCTTCAGCCCCAAATTTACTTGAGGCTGTTGATAACCCATCCTCGTTTTCCACAAAATACATACACAGCAAATGCCTCTTTGAGTACAGTTGTTTTCTGCATTGTCTAATATATGTATCTGAAAGATTGGGCTTAATGTGAAGGAGAAGGGGAAGCATGCAGCACATGGGGGATGGGGGAAGCAAAAGTTGAAATCCCACCCATGTTTTCCTCAATATGCCCGATGGCCGTTCCTTTGGGTCTGGATGAGTTGGACAGTTTTGTTGAGCTATTTGCTTTTGAACCATCAAAACAAAAGCAAATTTTGTGCGAAACACCAGAATGTTCCATTCAGTAAGTTATTGTTTGTCAGTGCATTTGAAATTTGAATGAAAAATGTGAGAGATTCATGCCATTGTATGCCCTTTTCCCTGGAATCTCATGTGATTGCAATTATGTTAATGATACAAGAATAATTGCCTGTGATTTATAGGGAGGAATCCATTCAGGGTGTGGATATTTAAAACTGTAATTAACTGCACAAGCAATGGTCGAATTCTCACTGAGCAATTCCACGCTCTGCAGCATCTACATCTATATAATAATAGCGTAAGGACTCGACTTTGTTATCCCTTTTACGCCGCACCCAGTGACCCGATGCCCACGGCACCAATGGATTTACGATCTACGAACCACGCTCTTTGTTTATCACGTACAGCCATACTCGAAAAATCTGAATTAGCCGACGTTGGGGCCCAAAAGCATCCGAATAACTGCTGATACGACGCCATCTTATGACGCCATCGTATTGGCGTCTGCTGGGCGAAGGCGAAGCAAGCCGTCCGCTGATTGGACAGGCGAAAGCGAAAGCAAGCCGTCCACTGAGTGGACAATCTAGAGCATGCATTTGTGCCGGTGTCGGCGATCGTTGTTCATATATGCACTCTTCATTCTCATCTTTCTTCCTAACTCTTACTCAGACAAGCAAATCCCCTATGCCATCCATAATGGTAAACTCTATCCATACACCACATCCTCCCTTCCGTGGATGTTCCACGGGTTTCGGCTAGTTCTTACTAAAAGGAGGTGTGTGTGTGTGTGTGTGTGTGTGTGTGTGTGTGTGTGTGTGTGTGTGTGTGTGTGTGTGTGTGTGTAAGGGATCACGGGTCCTCTTCGGCAAGGGATCACGGTTCAGGGACCGTCACGGTCACGGTTCTTCGGCAAAAGCTGTTCAACTTTTTCATCGTTTTGTTCCAGAATCGTCACCGAACCTCGAACAGCTTCCAACTGCAGTTCGTTTGTCGTAATATTCCCAGGAAAGGTTTTTAAGATCCCTGTGAGGTTCTTTTTATCATTCTTGTTGCTCCATTTATCACCGGTATAATTTTGATGCTCTTCAGCCACCAGGATCTTCGCACTTCATTTTGAGGTCCTGGTGTTTGGTAATTTTCTTGATTTCTGCGTTGTTTTGGCCAAAATTTATATATCCGGTATATCCGGACGCAATGCTTTGTTTTATACAGACTTGGCATTTAATATGGAATATTTTTTTTTTCTTGACTTGGGTTTACTTTCTTAACTCAGTATATCAATCTGGTGAGTTTCTTTTACACTTTGGTGATTTATTTGTTAAAAGAACCATGTCACTGATTGTCTGTCACAGCAAAAAGTCAACAACAGGATTATATCACAGGTGGCGTGGCAAAATGTACGGACAGGTGCATTTGACGATTGGCTTCACAGTCGGGTATACAAGGGTTGTTGCGTTTTGTATTAGTGGAAAACAACTGCTGCACGTCTCCAAAAGTTATTGCCGCTTCGTCTGGAGATGGTCCGTCAACTCGACAATGCTGTTTGTCATGGAGTGGTGGCTTTACGAATTTACGGCATGAAACAACGTGCTATTGCTCGGCGGTATGGCATCACTCAAGGTCAGGTGTCAAAGATCCTGAAACGAAATGCTCAGAGGGGTGTCCCTACTCAAATACCGAGGCCAGGACGTCCCCGCAGAACCACAAGGAGGGATGATCGCCAGATGCACCGGTTAGTCTGCAATGGCCATACCAAGTCAGCTAATCGGCTTCGGGCTGAGTGGCAGCAACTGACAAATGTGCCTGTATCCAGAAGGCTAGTCAACCAACGACTGGTTCAAGCAGGCTATCGTGCCAGGCATCCCCTGAGAAAGCCACGCCTGACCAGACAACACCACCAGCACCGATTGCAGTGGGCCTGAGAGCACCGTCAATGGCAGCCAGGACACTGGAATCACGTGATCTACAGTGACGAGTCTAGATTTCTGGTCTATCGTCAAGATGGCCGCGTCCGAGTGTGCAGGCAAGTGCATGAAGCCTACAACAAAGATTGTATAGTGCAAAGAGTCCAAGCTGGAGGTGGTGGGATGACCTTTTGGGCTGCTTTTCATGCAGGGGGCAAAACTGACCTGGTTGTTCTGAATGGAAACATGAACCAGTTCAAGTACAGGGCCATTCTGGAAGAAACATTGCTTCCATTTGCTCGTGCAGCCTTTCGAGGAAACTTTGTCTTCCAAGATGACATTGGAAGGGCTATAGCCAGAGGGCATTGGAAGGGCTATAGCCAGAGGGCATTGGAAGGGCTATAGCCAGGGGGCATTGGAATAGCTATAGCCAGAGGGCATTGGAAGGGCTATAGCCAGAGGGCATTGGAAGGGCTATAGCCAGAGGGCGTTGGAAGGGCTATAGCCAGAGGGTATTGGAAGGGCTATCGCCAGAGGGCATTGGAAGGGCTATAGCCAGAGGGCATTGGAAGGGCTACAGCCAGAGGGCATTGGAAGGGCTACAGCCAGAGGGCATTGGAAGGGCTACAGCCAGAGGGCATTGGAAGGGCTACAGCCAGAGGGCATTGGAAGGGCTATAGCCAGAGGGCATTGGAAGGGCTATAGCCAGAGGGCATTGGAAGGGCTATAGCCAGAGGGCATTGGAAGAGCTTTGGTATGGTTGTGTTGGAAGGGCGATAGCCAGAGGGCATTGGAAGGGCTATCGCCAGAGGGCATTGGAAGGGCTATAGCCAGAGTGCATTGGAAGGGCTATAGCCAGAGGGCATTGGAAGGGCTATAGCCAGAGGGCATTGGAAGGGCTATAGCCAGGGGGCATTGGAATAGCTATAGCCAGAGGGCATTGGAAGGGCTATAGCCAGAGGGCATTGGAAGGGCTATAGCCAGAGGGCATTGGAAGGGCTATAGCCAGAGGGCATTGGAAGGGCTATAGCCAGAGGGCATTGGAAGGGCTATAGCCAGAGGGCATTGGAAGGGCTATAGCCAGAGGGCATTGAAGGGCTATAGCCAGAGGGCATTGGAAGGGCTATAGCCAGAGGGCATTGGAAGGGCTATAGCCAGAGGGCATTGGAAGGGCTATAGCCAGAGGGCATTGGAAGGGCTATAGCCAGAGGGCATTGGAAGGGCTATAGCCAGAGGGCATTGGAAGGGATTTGATTTTGTTGTGTTGGAAGGGCTATAGCCAGAGGGCATTGGAAGGGCTATAGCCAGAGGGCATTGGAAGGGTTATAGCCAGAGGGCATTGGAAGGGCTATAGCCAGAGGGCATTGGAAGGGCTATAGCCAGAGGGCATTGGAAGGGCTATAGCCAGAGGGCATTGGCAGGCCTATAGCCAGAGGGCATTGGAAGGGCTATAGCCAAAGGGCATTGGAAGGGCTATAGCCAGAGGGCATTGGAATGGCTATAGCCAGAGGGCATTGGAAGGGCTATAGCCAGAGGGCATTGGAAGGGCTATAGCCAGAGGGCATTGGAAGGGCTATAGCCAGAGGGCATTGGAAGGGCTATAGCCAGAGGGCATTGGAAGGGCTATAGCCAGAGGGCATTGGAAAGGCTTTGGTTTGGTTGTGTTCGAAGGGCGATAGCCAGAGGGCATGGGAAGGGCTATAGCCAGAGGGCATTGGAAGGGCTATAGCCAGAGGGCATTGGAATGGCTATAGCCAGAGGGAATTGGAAGGGCTATAGCCAGAGGGCATTGGACGGGTTATAGCCAGAGGGCATTGGAAGGGCTAGAGCCAGAGGGCATTGGAAGGGCTATAGCCAGAGGGCATTGGAAGGGCTATAGCCAGAGGGCATTGGAAGGGCTTTGGTTTGGTTGTGTTGGAAGGGCTATAGCCAGAGGGCATTGGAAGGGCTATAGACAGAGGGCATTGGAAGGGCTATATCCAGAGGGCATTGGAAGGGATATAGCCAGAGGGCATTGGAAGGGCTATAGCCAGAGGGCATTGGAAGGGCTATAGCCAGAGGGCATTGGAAGGGCAATAGCCAGAGGGCATTGGACGGGCTATAGCCAGAGGGCATTGGAATGGCTAGAGCCAGAGGGCATTGGAAGGGCTATAGCTAGAGGGCATTAGAAGGGCTATAGCTAGAGGGCATTAGAAGGGCTATAGCTAGAGGGCATTAGAAGGGCTATAGCTAGAGGGCATTAGAAGGGCTTTCGCTAGAGGGCATTAGAAGGGCTATAGCTAGAGGGCATTGGAAGGGCTATAGCTAGAGGGCATTAGAAGGGCTACAGCTAGAGGGCATTAGAAGGGCTATAGCTAGAGGGCATTAGAAGGGCTATAGCTAGAGGGCATTAGAAGGGCTATAGCTAGAGGGCATTAGAAGGGCTATAGCTGGAGGGCAGTAGAAGGGCTATAGCTAGAGGGCATTAGAAGGGCTATAGCTAGAGGGCATTAGAAGGGCTATGGCTAGAGGGCATTAGAAGGGCTATAGCTAGAGGGCTAAAGTGGGAGGTGGTGATGGCGCTAAAGTGGGAGGTGGTGATGGTGCTAAAGTGGGAGGTGGTGATGGCGCTAAAGTGGGAGGTGGTGATGGCGCTAAAGTGGGAGGTGGTGATGGCGCTAAAGTGGGAGGTGGTGACGACGCTAAAGTGGGAGGTGGTGATGGCGCTAAAGTGGGAGTTGATGATGGCGCTAAAGTGGGAGGTGGTGACGGCGCTAAAGTGGGAGGTGGTGATGGCGCTAAAGTGAGAGGTGGTGATGGCGCTAAAGTGGGAGGTGGTGATGGCGCTAAAGTGGGAAGTGCTGGTGGTGCTGAAGTGTGAAGTGGTGATGGCGATCAATGGGGAAGTGGTGATGGCAGTCAAGTGGGAATGGGAACAGCAAGGAGGAAGCATATGGAGGCACAGTGTGCACCCCTCCCTCCCCCCCTCCCCCTTCAGCCCCAAATTTACTTGAGGCTGTTGATAACCCATCCTTGTTTTCCACAAAATACATACACAGCAAATGCCTCTTTGAGTACAGTTGTTTTCTGCATTGTCTAATATATGTATCTGAAAGATTGGGCTTAATGTGAAGGAGAAGAGGAAGCATGCAGCACATGGGGGATGGGGGAAGCAAAAGTTGAAATCCCACCCATGTTTTCCTCAATATGCCCGATGGCCGTTCCTTTGGGTCTGGATGAGTTGGACAGTTTTGTTGAGCTATTTGCTTTTGAACCATCAAAACAAAAGCAAATTTTGTGCTAAACACCAGAATGTTCCATTCAGTAAGTTATTGTTTGTCAGTGCATTTGAAATTTGAATGAAAAATGTGAGGGATTCATGCCATTGTATGCGCTTTTCCCTGGAATCTCATGTGATTGCAATTATGTTAATGATACAAGAATAATTGCCTGTGATTTATAGGGAGGAATCCATTCAGGGTGTGGGTATTTAAAACTGTAATTAACTGTACAAGCAATGGTCGAATTCTCACTGAGCAATTCCACGCTCTGCAGCATCTACATCTATATAATAATAGCGTAAGGACTCGACTTTGTTATCCCTTTTACGCCGCACCCAGTGACCCGATGCCCACGGCACCAATGGATTTACGATCTACGAACCACGCTCTTTGTTTATCATGTACAGCCATACTCGAAAAATCTGAATTAGCCGACGTTGGGGCCCAGAAGCATCCGAATAACTGCCGATACGACGCCATCTTATGACGCCATCGTATTGGCGTCTGCTGGGCGAAGGCGAAGCAAGCCGTCCGCTGATTGGACAGGCGAAAGCCAAAGCAAGCCGTCCACTGAGTGGACAATCCAGAGCATGCATTTGTGCCGGTGTCGGCGATCGTTGTTCATATACGCACTCTTCATTCTCATCTTTCTTCCTAACTCTTACTCGGACAAGCAAATCCCCTATGCCATCCATAATGGTAAACTCTATCCATACACCACATCCTCCCTTCCGTGGATGTTCCACGGGTTTCGGCTAGTTCTTACTAAAAGGAGGTGTGTGTGTGTGTGTGTGTGTGTGTGTGTGTGTGTGTGTGTGTGTGTGTGTGTGTGTGTGTGTGTGTGTGCGTGTGTAAGGGATCACGGTTCCTCTTCAGCAAGGGATCACGGTTCACGGACCGTCACGGTCACGGTTCTTCGGCAAAAGCTGTTCAACTTTTTCATCGTTTTGTTCCAGGATCGTCACCGAACCTCGAACAGCTTCCAACTGCAGTTCCTTTGTCGTAATATTCCCAGGAAAGGTTTTTAAGATCCCTGTGAGGTTCTTTTTATCATTCTTGTTGCTCCATTTATCACCAGTATAATTTTGATGCTCTTCAGCCGCCAGGATCTTCGCACTTCATTTTGAGGTCCTGGTGTTTGGTAATTTTCTTGATTTCTGCGTTGTTTTGGCCAAAATTTATATATCCGGTATATCCGGACGCAATGCTTTGGTTTATACAGACTTGGCATTTAATATGGAATATTTTTTTTTTCTTGACTTGGGTTTACTTTCTTAACTCAGTATATCAATCTGGTGGGTTTCTTTTACACTTTGGTGATTTATTTGTTAAAAGAACCATGTCACTGATTGTCTGTCACAGCAAAAAGTCAACAACAGGATTATATCACAGGTGGCGTGGCAAAATGTACGGACAGGTGCATTTGACGATTGGCTTCACAGTCGGGTATACAAGGGTTGTTGCGTTTTGTATTAGTGGAAAACAACTGCTGCACGTCTCCAAAAGTTATTGCCGCTTCGTCTGGAGATGGTCCGTCAACTCGACAATGCTGTTTGTCATGGAGTGGTGGCTTTACGAATTTACGGCATGAAACAGCGTGCTATTGCTCGGCGGTATGGCATCACTCAAGGTCAGGTGTCAAAGATCCTGAAACGAAATGCTCAGAGGGGTGTCCCTACTCAAATACCGAGGCCAGGACGTCCCCGCAGAACCACAAGGAGGGATGATCGCCAGCTGCACCGGTTAGTCTGCAATGGCCATACCAAGTCAGCTAATCGGCTTCGGGCTGAGTGGCAGCAACTGACAAATGTGCCTGTATCCAGAAGGCTAGTCAACCAACGACTGGTTCAAGCAGGCTATCGTGCCAGGCATCCCCTGAGAAAGCCACGCCTGACCAGACAACACCACCAGCGCCGATTGCAGTGGGCCAGAGAGCACCGTCAATGGCAGCCAGGACACTGGAATCACGTGATCTACAGTGACGAGTCTAGATTTCTGGTCTATCGTCAAGATGGCCGCGTCCGAGTGTGCAGGCAAGTGCATGAAGCCTACAACAAAGATTGTATAGTGCCAAGAGTCCAAGCTGGAGGTGGTGGGATGACCTTTTGGGCTGCTTTTCATGCAGGGGGCAAAACTGACCTGGTTGTTCTGAATGGAAACCTGAACCAGTTCAAGTACAGGGCCATTCTGGAAGAAACCTTGCTTCCATTTGCTCGTGCAGCCTTTCGAGGAAACTTTGTCTTCCAAGATGACATTGGAAGGGCTATAGCCAGAGGGCATTGGAAGGGCTATCGCCAGAGGGCATTGGAAGGGCTATAGCCAGAGGGCATTGGAAGGGCTACAGCCAGAGGGCATTGGAAGGGCTACAGCCAGAGGGCATTGGAAGGGCTACAGCCAGAGGGCATTGGAAGGGCTATAGCCAGAGGGCATTGGAAGGGCTATAGCCAGAGGGCATTGGAAGGGCTATAGCCAGAGGGCATTGGAAGAGCTTTGGTATGGTTGTGTTGGAAGGGCGATAGCCAGAGGGCATTGGAAGGGCTATCGCCAGAGGGCATTGGAAGGGCTATAGCCAGAGTGCATTGGAAGGGCTATAGCCAGAGGGCATTGGAAGGGCTATAGCCAGAGGGCATTGGAAGGGCTATAGCCAGGGGGCATTGGAATAGCTATAGCCAGAGGGCATTGGAAGGGCTATAGCCAGAGGGCATTGGAAGGGCTATAGCCAGAGGGCATTGGAAGGGCTATAGCCAGAGGGCATTGGAAGGGCTATAGCCAGAGGGCATTGGAAGGGCTATAGCCAGAGGGCATTGGAAGGGCTATAGCCAGAGGGCATTGAAGGGCTATAGCCAGAGGGCATTGGAAGGGCTATAGCCAGAGGGCATTGGAAGGGCTATAGCCAGAGGGCATTGGAAGGGCTATAGCCAGAGGGCATTGGAAGGGCTATAGCCAGAGGGCATTGGAAGGGCTATAGCCAGAGGGCATTGGAAGGGATTTGATTTTGTTGTGTTGGAAGGGCTATAGCCAGAGGGCATTGGAAGGGCTATAGCCAGAGGGCATTGGAAGGGTTATAGCCAGAGGGCATTGGAAGGGCTATAGCCAGAGGGCATTGGAAGGGCTATAGCCAGAGGGCATTGGAAGGGCTATAGCCAGAGGGCATTGGCAGGCCTATAGCCAGAGGGCATTGGAAGGGCTATAGCCAAAGGGCATTGGAAGGGCTATAGCCAGAGGGCATTGGAATGGCTATAGCCAGAGGGCATTGGAAGGGCTATAGCCAGAGGGCATTGGAAGGGCTATAGCCAGAGGGCATTGGAAGGGCTATAGCCAGAGGGCATTGGAAGGGCTATAGCCAGAGGGCATTGGAAGGGCTATAGCCAGAGGGCATTGGAAAGGCTTTGGTTTGGTTGTGTTCGAAGGGCGATAGCCAGAGGGCATGGGAAGGGCTATAGCCAGAGGGCATTGGAAGGGCTATAGCCAGAGGGCATTGGAATGGCTATAGCCAGAGGGAATTGGAAGGGCTATAGCCAGAGGGCATTGGACGGGTTATAGCCAGAGGGCATTGGAAGGGCTAGAGCCAGAGGGCATTGGAAGGGCTATAGCCAGAGGGCATTGGAAGGGCTATAGCCAGAGGGCATTGGAAGGGCTTTGGTTTGGTTGTGTTGGAAGGGCTATAGCCAGAGGGCATTGGAAGGGCTATAGACAGAGGGCATTGGAAGGGCTATATCCAGAGGGCATTGGAAGGGCTATAGCCAGAGGGCATTGGAAGGGCTATAGCCAGAGGGCATTGGAAGGGCTATAGCCAGAGGGCATTGGAAGGGCAATAGCCAGAGGGCATTGGACGGGCTATAGCCAGAGGGCATTGGAATGGCTAGAGCCAGAGGGCATTGGAAGGGCTATAGCTAGAGGGCATTAGAAGGGCTATAGCTAGAGGGCATTAGAAGGGCTATAGCTAGAGGGCATTAGAAGGGCTATAGCTAGAGGGCATTAGAAGGGCTTTCGCTAGAGGGCATTAGAAGGGCTATAGCTAGAGGGCATTGGAAGGGCTATAGCTAGAGGGCATTAGAAGGGCTACAGCTAGAGGGCATTAGAAGGGCTATAGCTAGAGGGCATTAGAAGGGCTATAGCTAGAGGGCATTAGAAGGGCTATAGCTAGAGGGCATTAGAAGGGCTATAGCTGGAGGGCAGTAGAAGGGCTATAGCTAGAGGGCATTAGAAGGGCTATAGCTAGAGGGCATTAGAAGGGCTATGGCTAGAGGGCATTAGAAGGGCTATAGCTAGAGGGCTAAAGTGGGAGGTGGTGATGGCGCTAAAGTGGGAGGTGGTGATGGTGCTAAAGTGGGAGGTGGTGATGGCGCTAAAGTGGGAGGTGGTGATGGCGCTAAAGTGGGAGGTGGTGATGGCGCTAAAGTGGGAGGTGGTGACGGCGCTAAAGTGGGAGGTGGTGATGGCGCTAAAGTGGGAGTTGATGATGGCGCTAAAGTGGGAGGTGGTGACGGCGCTAAAGTGGGAGGTGGTGATGGCGCTAAAGTGAGAGGTGGTGATGGCGCTAAAGTGGGAGGTGGTGATGGCGCTAAAGTGGGAAGTGCTGGTGGTGCTGAAGTGTGAAGTGGTGATGGCGATCAATGGGGAAGTGGTGATGGCAGTCAAGTGGGAATGGGAACAGCAAGGAGGAAGCATATGGAGGCACAGTGTGCACCCCTCCCTCCCCCCCTCCCCCTTCAGCCCCAAATTTACTTGAGGCTGTTGATAACCCATCCTCGTTTTCCACAAAATACATACACAGCAAATGCCTCTTTGAGTACAGTTGTTTTCTGCATTGTCTAATATATGTATCTGAAAGATTGGGCTTAATGTGAAGGAGAAGAGGAAGCATGCAGCACATGGGGGATGGGGGAAGCAAAAGTTGAAATCCCACCCATGTTTTCCTCAATATGCCCGATGGCCGTTCCTTTGGGTCTGGATGAGTTGGACAGTTTTGTTGAGCTATTTGCTTTTGAACCATCAAAACAAAAGCAAATTTTGTGCTAAACACCAGAATGTTCCATTCAGTAAGTTATTGTTTGTCAGTGCATTTGAAATTTGAATGAAAAATGTGAGGGATTCATGCCATTGTATGCGCTTTTCCCTGGAATCTCATGTGATTGCAATTATGTTAATGATACAAGAATAATTGCCTGTGATTTATAGGGAGGAATCCATTCAGGGTGTGGGTATTTAAAACTGTAATTAACTGTACAAGCAATGGTCGAATTCTCACTGAGCAATTCCACGCTCTGCAGCATCTACATCTATATAATAATAGCGTAAGGACTCGACTTTGTTATCCCTTTTACGCCGCACCCAGTGACCCGATGCCCACGGCACCAATGGATTTACGATCTACGAACCACGCTCTTTGTTTATCATGTACAGCCATACTCGAAAAATCTGAATTAGCCGACGTTGGGGCCCAGAAGCATCCGAATAACTGCCGATACGACGCCATCTTATGACGCCATCGTATTGGCGTCTGCTGGGCGAAGGCGAAGCAAGCCGTCCGCTGATTGGACAGGCGAAAGCCAAAGCAAGCCGTCCACTGAGTGGACAATCCAGAGCATGCATTTGTGCCGGTGTCGGCGATCGTTGTTCATATACGCACTCTTCATTCTCATCTTTCTTCCTAACTCTTACTCGGACAAGCAAATCCCCTATGCCATCCATAATGGTAAACTCTATCCATACACCACATCCTCCCTTCCGTGGATGTTCCACGGGTTTCGGCTAGTTCTTACTAAAAGGAGGTGTGTGTGTGTGTGTGTGTGTGTGTGTGTGTGTGTGTGTGTGTGTGTGTGTGTGTGTGTGTGTGTGTGTGTGTGTGTAAGGGATCACGGTTCCTCTTCAGCAAGGGATCACGGTTCCTCTTCAGCAAGGGATCACGGTTCACGGACCGTCACGGTCACGGTTCTTCGGCAAAAGCTGTTCAACTTTTTCATCGTTTTGTTCCAGGATCGTCACCGAACCTCGAACAGCTTCCAACTGCAGTTCCTTTGTCGTAATATTCACAGGAAAGGTTTTTAAGATCCCTGTGAGGTTCTTTTTATCATTCTTGTTGCTCCATTTATCACCAGTATAATTTTGATGCTCTTCAGCCGCCAGGATCTTCGCACTTCATTTTGAGGTCCTGGTGTTTGGTAATTTTCTTGATTTCTGCGTTGTTTTGGCCAAAATTTATATATCCGGTATATCCGGACGCAATGCTTTGGTTTATACAGACTTGGCATTTAATATGGAATATTTTTTTTTTCTTGACTTGGGTTTACTTTCTTAACTCAGTATATCAATCTGGTGGGTTTCTTTTACACTTTGGTGATTTATTTGTTAAAAGAACCATGTCACTGATTGTCTGTCACAGCAAAAAGTCAACAACAGGATTATATCACAGGTGGCGTGGCAAAATGTACGGACAGGTGCATTTGACGATTGGCTTCACAGTCGGGTATACAAGGGTTGTTGCGTTTTGTATTAGTGGAAAACAACTGCTGCACGTCTCCAAAAGTTATTGCCGCTTCGTCTGGAGATGGTCCGTCAACTCGACAATGCTGTTTGTCATGGAGTGGTGGCTTTACGAATTTACGGCATGAAACAGCGTGCTATTGCTCGGCGGTATGGCATCACTCAAGGTCAGGTGTCAAAGATCCTGAAACGAAATGCTCAGAGGGGTGTCCCTACTCAAATACCGAGGCCAGGACGTCCCCGCAGAACCACAAGGAGGGATGATCGCCAGCTGCACCGGTTAGTCTGCAATGGCCATACCAAGTCAGCTAATCGGCTTCGGGCTGAGTGGCAGCAACTGACAAATGTGCCTGTATCCAGAAGGCTAGTCAACCAACGACTGGTTCAAGCAGGCTATCGTGCCAGGCATCCCCTGAGAAAGCCACGCCTGACCAGACAACACCACCAGCGCCGATTGCAGTGGGCCAGAGAGCACCGTCAATGGCAGCCAGGACACTGGAATCACGTGATCTACAGTGACGAGTCTAGATTTCTGGTCTATCGTCAAGATGGCCGCGTCCGAGTGTGCAGGCAAGTGCATGAAGCCTACAACAAAGATTGTATAGTGCCAAGAGTCCAAGCTGGAGGTGGTGGGATGACCTTTTGGGCTGCTTTTCATGCAGGGGGCAAAACTGACCTGGTTGTTCTGAATGGAAACCTGAACCAGTTCAAGTACAGGGCCATTCTGGAAGAAACCTTGCTTCCATTTGCTCGTGCAGCCTTTCGAGGAAACTTTGTCTTCCAAGATGACATTGGAAGGGCTATAGCCAGAGGGCATTGGAAGGGCTATAGCCAGAGGGCATTGGAAGGGCTATAGCCAGAGGGCATTGGAAGGGCTAGGGCCAGAGGGCATTGGAAGGGCTCTAGCCAGAGGGCATTGGAAGGGCTATAGCCAGAGGGCATTGGAAGGGCTATAGCCAGAGGGCATTGGAAGGGCTATAGCCAGAGGGCATTGGAAGAGCTTTGGTTTGGTTGTGTTGGAAGGGCGATAGCCAGAGGGAATTGGAAGGGCTATCGCCAGAGGGCATTGGAAGGGCTATAGCCAGAGTGCATTGGAAGGGCTATAGCCAGAGTGCATTGGAAGGGCTATAGCCAGAGGGCATTGGAAGGGCTATAGCCAGAGGGCATTGGAAGGGCTATAGCCAGAGGGCATTGGAAGGGCTATAGCCAGATGGCATTGGAAGGGCTATAGCCAGGGGGCATTGGAATAGCTATAGCCAGAGGGCATTGGAAGGGCTATAGCCAGAGGGCATTGGAAGGGCTATAGCCAGAGGGCATTGGAAGGGCTATAGCCATAGGGCATTGGAAGGGCTATAGCCAGAGGGCATTGGAAGGGCTATAGCCAGAGGGCATTGGAAGGGCTATAGCCAGAGGGCATTGGAAGGGCTATAGCCAGAGGGCATTGGAATGGCTATAGCCAGAGGGCATTGGAAGCGCTATAGCCAGAGGGCATTGGAAGAGCTTTGGTTTGGTTGTGTTGGAAGGGCAATACCCATAGGGCATTGGAAGGGCTATCGCCAGAGGGCATTGGAAGGGCTATAGCCAGAGGGCATTGGAAGGGCTATAGCCAGAGGGCATTGCAAGGGCTATAGCCAGAGGGCATTGGAAGGGCTATAGCCAGAGGGCATTGGAAGGGCTATAGCCAGAGGGCATTGGAAGGGCTATAGCCAGAGGGCATTGGAAGGGCTATAGCCAGAGAGCATTGGAAGGGCTATAGCCAGAGGGCATTGGAAGAGCTTTGGTTTGGTTGTGTTGGAAGGGTTGCCTCTGGCTCATTTTTCATTCAAATTTCAAATGCACTGACAAACAATAACTTACTGAATGGAACATTCTGGTGTTTAGCAAAAAATTTGCTTTTGTTTTGATGGTTCAAAAGCAAATAGCTCAACAAAACTGTCCAACTCATCCAGACCCAAAGGAACGGCCATCGGGCATATTGAGGAAAACATGGGTGGGATTTCAACTTTTGCTTCCCCCATCCCCCATGTGCTGCATGCTTCCCCTTCACCTTCACATTAAGCCCAATCTTTCAGATACATATATTAGACAATGCAGAAAACAACTGTACTCAAAGAGGCATTTGCTGTGTATGTATTTTGTGGAAAACGAGGATGGGTTATCAACAGCCTCAAGTAAATTTGGGGCTGAAGGGGGAGGGGGGAGGGAGGGGTGCACACTGTGCCTCCATATGCTTCCTCCTTGCTGTTCCCATTCCCACTTGACTGCCATCACCACTTCCCCATTGATCGCCATCACCACTTCACACTTTAGCGCCATCACCACCTCCCACTTTAGCGCCGTCACCACCTCCCACTTTAGCGCCATCACCACCTCCCACTTTAGCGCCATCACCACCTCCCACTTTAGCGCCATCACCACCTCCCACTTTAGCGCCATCACCACCTCCCACTTTAGCGCCATCACCACCTCCCACTTTAGCGCCATCACCACCTCCCACTTTAGCGCCATCACCACCTCCCACTTTAGCACCATCACCACCTCCGACTTTAGCGCCATCACCACCTCCCACTTTAGCCCTCTAGCTATAGCCCTTCTAATGCCCTCTAGCTATAGCCCTTCTAATGCCCTCTAGCTATAACCCTTCTAATGCCCTCTAGCTATAGCCCTTCTACTGCCCTCCAGCTATAACCTTTCTAATGCCCTCTAGCTATAGCCCTTCTAATGCCCTCTAGCTATAGCCCTTCTAATGCCCTCTAGCTGTAGCCCTTCTAATGCCCTCTAGCTATAGCCCTTCCAATGCCCTCTAGCTATAGCCCTTCTAATGCCCTCTAGCGAAAGCCCTTCTAATGCCCTCTAGCTATAGCCCTTCTAATGCCCTCTAGCTATAGCCCTTCTAATGCCCTCCAGCTATAGCCCTTCTAATGCCCTCTAGCTATAGCCCTTCCAATGCCCTCTGGCTCGAGCCATTCCAATGCCCTCTGGCTATAGCCCGTCCAATGCCCTCTGGCTATAGCCCTTCCAATGCCCTCTTGCTATATCCCTTCCAATGCCCTCTGGCTATAGCCCTTCCAATGCCCTCTGGCTATAGCCCTTCCAATGCCCTCTGGATATAGCCCTTCCAATGCCCTCTGTATATAGCCCTTCCAATGCCCTCTGGCTATAGCCCTTCCAACACAACCAAACCAAAGCCCTTCCAATGCCCTCTGGCTATAGCCCTTCCAATGCCCTCTGGCTATAGCCCTTCCAATGCCCTCTGGCTCTAGCCCTTCCAATGCCCTCTGGCTATAGCCCGCCCAATGCCCTCTGGCTATAGCCCTTCCAATTCCCTCTGGCTATAGCCATTCCAATGCCCTCTGGCTATAGCCCTTCCAATGCCCTCTGGCTATAGCCCTTCCCATGCCCTCTGGCTATCGCCCTTCGAACACAACCAAACCAAAGCCTTTCCAATGCCCTCTGGCTATAGCCCTTCCAATGCCCTCTGGCTATAGCCCTTCCAATGCCCTCTGGCTATAGCCCTTCCAATGCCCTCTGGCTATAGCCCTTCCAATGCCCTCTGGCTATAGCCCTTCCAATGCCCTCTGGCTATAGCCCTTCCAATGCCCTCTGGCTATAGCCATTCCAATGCCCTCTGGCTATAGCCCGTCCAATGCCCTTTGGCTATAGCCCTTCCAATGCCCTCTGGCTATAGCCTTCCAATGCCCTCTGGCTATAGCCCTTCCAATGCCCTCTGGCTATAGCCCTTCCAATGCCCTCTGGCTATAGCCCTTCCAATGCCCTCTGGCTATAGCCCTTCCAATGCCCTCTGGCTATAGCCCTTCCAATGCCCTCTGGCTATAGCTATTCCAATGCCCCCTGGCTATAGCCCTTCCAATGCCCTCTGGCTATAGCCCTTCCAATGCCCTCTGGCTATAGCCCTTCCAATGCACTCTGGCTATAGCCCTTCCAATACCCTCTGGCGATAGCCCTTCCAATGTCCTCTGGCTATCGCCCTTCCAACACAACCAAACCAAATCTCTTCCAATGCCCTCTGGCTATAGCCCTTCCAATGCCCTCTGGCTGTAGCCCTTCCAATGCCCTCTGGCTATAGCCCTTCCAATGCCCTCTGGCTATAGCCCTTCCAATGCCCTCTGGCTGTAGCCCTTCCAATGCCCTCTGGCTGTAGCCCTTCCAATGCCCTCTGGCTGTAGCCCTTCCAATGCCCTCTGGCTATAGCCCTTCCAATGCCCTCTGGCGATAGCCCTTCCAATACCCTCTGGCTATAGCCCTTCCAACGCCCTCTGGCTATAGCCCTTCCAACGCCCTCTGGCTATAGCCCTTCCAATGCCCTCTGGCTATAGCCCTTCCAATGCCCTCTGGCTATAGCCCTTCCAATGCCCTCTGGCTATCGCCCTTCCAACACAACCAAACCAAAGCCCTTCCAATGCCCTCTGGCTATAGCCCTTCCAATGCCCTCTGGCTATAGCCCTTCCAATGCCCTCTGGCTATAGCCCTTCCAATGCCCTCTGGCTAAAGCCCTTCCAATGCCCTCTGGCTATAGCCCTTCCAATGCCCTCTGGCTATAGCTATTCCAATGCCCCCTGGCTATAGCCCTTCCAATGCCCTCTGGCTATAGCCCTTCCAATGCCCTCTGGCTATAGCCCTTCCAATGCACTCTGGCTATAGCCCTTCCAATGCCCTCTGGCGATAGCCCTTCCAATGCCCTCTGGCTATCGCCCTTCCAACACAACCAAACCAAAGCCCTTCCAATGCCCTCTGGCTATAGCCCTTCCAATGCCCTCTGGCTATAGCCCTTCCAATGCCCTCTGGCTATAGCCCTTCCAATGCCCTCTGGCTAAAGCCCTTCCAATGCCCTCTGGCTATAGCCCTTCCAATGCCCTCTGGCTATAGCTATTCCAATGCCCCCTGGCTATAGCCCTTCCAATGCCCTCTGGCTATAGCCCTTCCAATGCCCTCTGGCTATAGCCCTTCCAATGCACTCTGGCTATAGCCCTTCCAATGCCCTCTGGCGATAGCCCTTCCAATGCCCTCTGGCTATCGCCCTTCCAATGCCCTCTGGCTATAGCCCTTCCAATGCCCTCTGGCTATAGCCCTTCCAATGCCCTCTGGCTATAGCCCTTCCAATGTCATCTTGGAAGACAAAGTTTCCTCGAAAGGCTGCACGAGCAAATGGAAGCAATGTTTCTTCCAGAATGGCCCTGTACTTGAACTGGTTCAGGTTTCCATTCAGAACAACCAGGTCAGTTTTGCCCCCTGCATGAAAAGCAGCCCAAAAGGTCATCCCACCACCTCCAGCTAGGACTCTTGGCACTATACACTCTTTGTTGTAGGCTTCATGCACTTGCCTGCACACTCGGACGTGGCCATCTTGATGATAGACCAGAAATCTAGACTCGTCACTGTAGATCACGTGATTCCAGTGTCCTGGCTGCCATTGACGGTGCTCTCTGGCCCACTGCAATCGGCGCTGGTGGTGTTGTCTGGGCAGGCGTGGCTTTCTCAGGGGATGCCTGGCACGATAGCCTGCTTGAACCAGTCGTTGGTTGACTAGCCTTCTGGATACAGGCACATTTGTCAGTTGCTGCCACTCAGCCCGAAGCCGATTAGCTGACTTGGTATGGCCATTGCAGACTAACCGGTGCAGCTGGCGATCATCCCTCCTTGTGGTTCTGCGGGGACGTCCTGGCCTCGGTATTTGAGTAGGGACACCCCTCTGAGCATTTCGTTTCAGGATCTTTGACACCTGACCTTGAGTGATGCCATACCGCCGAGCAATAGCACGCTGTTTCATGCCGTAAATTCGTAAAGCCACCACTCCATGACAAACAGCATTGTCGAGTTGACGGACCATCTCCAGACGAAGCGGCAATAACTTTTGGAGACGTGCAGCAGTTGTTTTCCACTAATACAAAACGCAACAACCCTTGTATACCCGACTGTGAAGCCAATCGTCAAATGCACCTGTCCGTACATTTTGCCACGCCACCTGTGATATAATCCTGTTGTTGACTTTTTGCTGTGACAGACAATCAGTGACATGGTTCTTTTAACAAATAAATCACCAAAGTGTAAAAGAAACTCACCAGATTGATATACTGAGTTAAGAAAGTAAACCCAAGTCAAGAAAAAAAAAAAATTCCATATTAAATGCCAAGTCTGTATAAAACAAAGCATTGCGTCCGGATATACCGGATATATAAATTTTGGCCAAAACAACGCAGAAATCAAGAAAATTACCAAACACCAGGACCTCATCCGAAGATGTATCTCTGAGGAATTTTAATTAAATAAGTCATTTATAAATCAACGAGTTAATTTATTAAATGATTAATCAATAAATCAAAATTTTCCTTGACAGCCACATCACTTGGTCAGTGTCATGTCCAAATATCAGCTTCCTTACTCAAAAGGTGCCTGAGTTAATGTAATGTAATTACTGTAATAAGATTACTGCAATTACTGTAATGATTACTGTAATTACTGTAATTACCGGAACTGTAATTACTGTAATTACCTCAGGTAATTACTGTAATGTAATTACTGTAATGTAATAAGAAATGTAATTAATTAAATAAGTACTTCATTAATCGCTAATAATTAAATAACTCATGAATTCTTATCCGATTTACTTAACATTTGAGTGTCCCCAAAACGTTGGAGCAAAACGTTGCAACAACGAAAGTGAAACGTTGTAGCGACGTTGTGGAAACGTCAGCAAAACCCAACATTTGAATGTTCCCAAAACGTTGGAGCAAAACGTTGCAACAACGAAAGTGA
>NC_136270.1:66087019-66099519 GCF_964187855.1 Myxine glutinosa | reverse complement strand
GGTGCACTTCATGAGCCGATTTGCCCGCAGACCAGAGTAAGGCTCTTCACACCCAGCGTATAACGTACGTATCCTCGCAAGCACACGAATAATAGAATCATTTAAAACGTTCCATCCGTGACTTTTACCTTGGACGGTCGTGACAAAAATACGTTTACACTCCTTGGATTACCTATATCACGGCAAGCCCCACACACACATCCTCCACCATGTTCAGAATTCGTATTTCATAATGGACCATCCCCAAGACGCCATGCTTACCTTGGCGACGTCCACTCGAAATCCAGCGGTGCCTCCAGATTGTCGGGGAAGTGTGTAGGGACTCAAGACGCCAATGGTCGGAAACAGGTTTTACAAAAGATCACAACTTTATTAACTGGTTGTTCACTTCATTCCAATACTTATGACTACCGTTAACTCAATGGACCAGATAACTCTTATCCGCATAGTCCCTTTTTCTCAGCCGATATTCCTCTGCAACGCCGTACTCGTTCATCCCATCGGGCAGGACTTCTGATGGCAATTGGTCCTTGACTCCAAGTCTCTTCTGTTTATATGGGCAAGCTTCAGTTAATCCTCTATGCGCTGAAATCGTAATCCCTTCTCCGCTGCTTCTAATCCGTTCTCCGCAAACGTTACTCGGTCGCCTCACTGGCACCAGCTCGCTCCCCTCCTGCTGCGAGTTCCATTTACCAAACAATAGGGGGGGGTGCTCCAGCCTGGGGCTGTGACCAGGTGGACAAGAGATTACCATGTTCGTGCACATTCCTGACACTCCTTTACGAAATCGTCTATCTGCTTCGTTACTAGTCCCAATCAATGAGTTACATTTCCACAAGGGCTAAAGTGGGAGGTGGTGATGGCGCTAAAGTGGGAAGTGGTGATGGTGCTAAAGTGGGAGGTGGTGATGGTGCTAAAGTGGGAGGTGGTGATGGCGCTAAAGTGGGAGGTGGTGATGGCGCTAAAGTGGGAGGTGGTGACGGCGCTAAAGTGGGAGGTGGTGATGGCGCTAAAGTGGGAGTTGGTGATGGCGCTAAAGTGGGAGGTGGTGACGGCGCTAAAATGGGAGGTGGTGATGGCGATAAAGTGGGAGGTGGTGATGGCGCTAAAGTGGGAGGTGGTGATGGCGCTAAAGTGGGAGGTGGTGATGGCGCTAAAGTGGGAAGTGCTGGTGGTGCTGAAGTGTGAAGTGGTGATGGCGATCAATGGGGAAGTGGTGATGGCAGTCAAGTGGGAATGGGAACAGCAAGGAGGAAGCATATGGAGGCACAGTGTGCACCCCTCCCTCCCCCCTCCCCCTTCAGCCCCAAATTTACTTGAGGCTGTTGATAACCCATCCTCGTTTTCCACAAAATACATACACAGCAAATGCCTCTTTGAGTACAGTTGTTTTCTGCATTGTCTAATATATGTATCTGAAAGATTGGGCTTAATGTGAAGGAGAAGGGGAAGCATGCAGCACATGGGAGATGGGGGAAGCAAAAGTTGAAATCCCACCCATGTTTTCCTCAATATGCCCGATGGCCGTTCCTTTGGGTCTGGATGAGTTGGACAGTTTTGTTGAGCTATTTGCTTTTGAACCATCAAAACAAAAGCAAATTTTGTGCGAAACACCAGAATGTTCCATTCAGTAAGTTATTGTTTGTCAGTGCATTTGAAATTTGAATGAAAAATGTGAGAGATTCATGCCATTGTATGCCCTTTTCCCTGGAATCTCATGTGATTGCAATTATGTTAATGATACAAGAATAATTGCCTGTGATTTATAGGGAGGAATCCATTCAGGGTGTGGATATTTAAAACTGTAATTAACTGCACAAGCAATGGTCGAATTCTCACTGAGCAATTCCACGCTCTGCAGCATCTACATCTATATAATAATAGCGTAAGGACTCGACTTTGTTATCCCTTTTACGCCGCACCCAGTGACCCGATGCCCACGGCACCAATGGATTTACGATCTACGAACCACGCTCTTTGTTTATCACGTACAGCCATACTCGAAAAATCTGAATTAGCCGACGTTGGGGCCCAAAAGCATCCGAATAACTGCCGATACGACGCCATCTTATGACGCCATCGTATTGGCGTCTGCTGGGCGAAGGCGAAGCAAGCCGTCCGCTGATTGGACAGGCGAAAGCGAAA
Source organism: Myxine glutinosa (assembly GCF_964187855.1). Taxonomy (NCBI): domain Eukaryota; kingdom Metazoa; phylum Chordata; class Myxini; order Myxiniformes; family Myxinidae; genus Myxine; species Myxine glutinosa. Next base: position 66,097,374 of record NC_136270.1, on the reverse strand, counting down.
GCAAGCCGTCCACTGAGTGGACAATCTAGAGCATGCATTTGTGCCGGTGTCGGCGATCGTTGTTCATATACGCACTCTTCATTCTCATCTTTCTTCCTAACTCTTACTCGGACAAGCAAATCCCCTATGCCATCCATAAAGGTAAACTCTATCCATACACCACATCCTCCCTTCCGTGGATGTTCCACGGGTTTCGGCTAGTTCTTACTAAAAGGAGGTGTGTGTGTGTGTGTGTGTGTGTGTGTGTGTGTGTGTGTGTGTGTGTGTGTGTGTGTGTGTGTGTGTGTGTGTGTGTGTGTGTGTGTGTAAGGGATCACGGGTCCTCTTCGGCAAGGGATCACGGTTCAGGGACCGTCACGGTCACGGTTCTTCGGCAAAAGCTGTTCAACTTTTTCATCGTTTTGTTCCAGAATCGTCACCGAACCTCGAACAGCTTCCAACTGCAGTTCGTTTGTCGTAATATTCCCAGGAAAGGTTTTTAAGATCCCTGTGAGGTTCTTTTTATCATTCTTGTTGCTCCATTTATCACCGGTATAATTTTGATGCTCTTCAGCCGCCAGGATCTTCGCACTTCATTTTGAGGTCCTGGTGTTTGGTAATTTTCTTGATTTCTGCGTTGTTTTGGCCAAAATTTATATATCCGGTATATCCGGACGCAATGCTTTGTTTTATACAGACTTGGCATTTAATATGGAATATTTTTTTTTTCTTGACTTGGGTTTACTTTCTTAACTCAGTATATCAATCTGGTGAGTTTCTTTTACACTTTGGTGATTTATTTGTTAAAAGAACCATGTCACTGATTGTCTGTCACAGCAAAAAGTCAACAACAGGATTATATCACAGGTGGCGTGGCAAAATGTACGGACAGGTGCATTTGACGATTGGCTTCACAGTCGGGTATACAAGGGTTGTTGCGTTTTGTATTAGTGGAAAACAACTGCTGCACGTCTCCAAAAGTTATTGCCGCTTCGTCTGGAGATGGTCCGTCAACTCGACAATGCTGTTTGTCATGGAGTGGTGGCTTTACGAATTTACGGCATGAAACAGCGTGCTATTGCTCGGCGGTATGGCATCACTCAAGGTCAGGTGTCAAAGATCCTGAAACGAAATGCTCAGAGGGGTGTCCCTACTCAAATACCGAGGCCAGGACGTCCCCGCAGAACCACAAGGAGGGATGATCGCCAGATGCACCGGTTAGTCTGCAATGGCCATACCAAGTCAGCTAATCGGCTTCGGGCTGAGTGGCAGCAACTGACAAATGTGCCTGTATCCAGAAGGCTAGTCAACCAACGACTGGTTCAAGCAGGCTATCGTGCCAGGCATCCCCTGAGAAAGCCACGCCTGACCAGACAACACCACCAGCACCGATTGCAGTGGGCCTGAGAGCACCGTCAATGGCAGCCAGGACACTGGAATCACGTGATCTACAGTGACGAGTCTAGATTTCTGGTCTATCGTCAAGATGGCCGCGTCCGAGTGTGCAGGCAAGTGCATGAAGCCTACAACAAAGATTGTATAGTGCAAAGAGTCCAAGCTGGAGGTGGTGGGATGACCTTTTGGGCTGCTTTTCATGCAGGGGGCAAAACTGACCTGGTTGTTCTGAATGGAAACATGAACCAGTTCAAGTACAGGGCCATTCTGGAAGAAACATTGCTTCCATTTGCTCGTGCAGCCTTTCGAGGAAACTTTGTCTTCCAAGATGACATTGGAAGGGCTATAGCCAGAGGGCATTGGAAGGGCTATAGCCAGAGGGCATTGGAAGGGCTATAGCCAGGGGGCATTGGAATAGCTATAGCCAGAGGGCATTGGAAGGGCTATAGCCAGAGGGCATTGGAAGGGCTATAGCCAGAGGGCGTTGGAAGGGCTATAGCCAGAGGGTATTGGAAGGGCTATCGCCAGAGGGCATTGGAAGGGCTATAGCCAGAGGGCATTGGAAGGGCTACAGCCAGAGGGCATTGGAAGGGCTACAGCCAGAGGGCATTGGAAGGGCTACAGCCAGAGGGCATTGGAAGGGCTACAGCCAGAGGGCATTGGAAGGGCTATAGCCAGAGGGCATTGGAAGGGCTATAGCCAGAGGGCATTGGAAGGGCTATAGCCAGAGGGCATTGGAAGAGCTTTGGTATGGTTGTGTTGGAAGGGCGATAGCCAGAGGGCATTGGAAGGGCTATCGCCAGAGGGCATTGGAAGGGCTATAGCCAGAGTGCATTGGAAGGGCTATAGCCAGAGGGCATTGGAAGGGCTATAGCCAGAGGGCATTGGAAGGGCTATAGCCAGGGGGCATTGGAATAGCTATAGCCAGAGGGCATTGGAAGGGCTATAGCCAGAGGGCATTGGAAGGGCTATAGCCAGAGGGCATTGGAAGGGCTATAGCCAGGGGGCATTGGAATAGCTATAGCCAGAGGGCATTGGAAGGGCTATAGCCAGAGGGCATTGGAAGGGCTATAGCCAGAGGGCGTTGGAAGGGCTATAGCTAGAGGGCATTAGAAGGGCTTTCACTAGAGGGCATTAGAAGGGCTATAGCTAGAGGGCATTGGAAGGGCTATAGCTAGAGGGCATTAGAAGGGCTACAGCTAGAGGGCATTAGAAGGGCTATAGCTAGAGGGCATTAGAAGGGCTATAGCTAGAGGGCATTAGAAGGGCTATAGCTGGAGGGCAGTAGAAGGGCTATAGCTAGAGGGCATTAGAAGGGCTATAGCTAGAGGGCATTAGAAGGGCTATGGCTAGAGGGCATTAGAAGGGCTATAGCTAGAGGGCTAAAGTGGGAGGTGGTGATGGCGCTAAAGTGGGAGGTGGTGATGGTGCTAAAGTGGGAGGTGGTGATGGCGCTAAAGTGGGAGGTGGTGATGGCGCTAAAGTGGGAGGTGGTGATGGCGCTAAAGTGGGAGGTGGTGACGGCGCTAAAGTGGGAGGTGGTGATGGCGCTAAAGTGGGAGTTGATGATGGCGCTAAAGTGGGAGGTGGTGACGGCGCTAAAGTGGGAGGTGGTGATGGCGCTAAAGTGAGAGGTGGTGATGGCGCTAAAGTGGGAGGTGGTGATGGCGCTAAAGTGGGAAGTGCTGGTGGTGCTGAAGTGTGAAGTGGTGATGGCGATCAATGGGGAAGTGGTGATGGCAGTCAAGTGGGAATGGGAACAGCAAGGAGGAAGCATATGGAGGCACAGTGTGCACCCCTCCCTCCCCCCCTCCCCCTTCAGCCCCAAATTTACTTGAGGCTGTTGATAACCCATCCTCGTTTTCCACAAAATACATACACAGCAAATGCCTCTTTGAGTACAGTTGTTTTCTGCATTGTCTAATATATGTATCTGAAAGATTGGGCTTAATGTGAAGGAGAAGAGGAAGCATGCAGCACATGGGGGATGGGGGAAGCAAAAGTTGAAATCCCACCCATGTTTTCCTCAATATGCCCGATGGCCGTTCCTTTGGGTCTGGATGAGTTGGACAGTTTTGTTGAGCTATTTGCTTTTGAACCATCAAAACAAAAGCAAATTTTGTGCTAAACACCAGAATGTTCCATTCAGTAAGTTATTGTTTGTCAGTGCATTTGAAATTTGAATGAAAAATGTGAGGGATTCATGCCATTGTATGCGCTTTTCCCTGGAATCTCATGTGATTGCAATTATGTTAATGATACAAGAATAATTGCCTGTGATTTATAGGGAGGAATCCATTCAGGGTGTGGGTATTTAAAACTGTAATTAACTGTACAAGCAATGGTCGAATTCTCACTGAGCAATTCCACGCTCTGCAGCATCTACATCTATATAATAATAGCGTAAGGACTCGACTTTGTTATCCCTTTTACGCCGCACCCAGTGACCCGATGCCCACGGCACCAATGGATTTACGATCTACGAACCACGCTCTTTGTTTATCATGTACAGCCATACTCGAAAAATCTGAATTAGCCGACGTTGGGGCCCAGAAGCATCCGAATAACTGCCGATACGACGCCATCTTATGACGCCATCGTATTGGCGTCTGCTGGGCGAAGGCGAAGCAAGCCGTCCGCTGATTGGACAGGCGAAAGCCAAAGCAAGCCGTCCACTGAGTGGACAATCCAGAGCATGCATTTGTGCCGGTGTCGGCGATCGTTGTTCATATACGCACTCTTCATTCTCATCTTTCTTCCTAACTCTTACTCGGACAAGCAAATCCCCTATGCCATCCATAATGGTAAACTCTATCCATACACCACATCCTCCCTTCCGTGGATGTTCCACGGGTTTCGGCTAGTTCTTACTAAAAGGAGGTGTGTGTGTGTGTGTGTGTGTGTGTGTGTGTGTGTGTGTGTGTGTGTGTGTGTGTAAGGGATCACGGTTCCTCTTCAGCAAGGGATCACGGTTCACGGACCGTCACGGTCACGGTTCTTCGGCAAAAGCTGTTCAACTTTTTCATCGTTTTGTTCCAGGATCGTCACCGAACCTCGAACAGCTTCCAACTGCAGTTCCTTTGTCGTAATATTCCCAGGAAAGGTTTTTAAGATCCCTGTGAGGTTCTTTTTATCATTCTTGTTGCTCCATTTATCACCAGTATAATTTTGATGCTCTTCAGCCGCCAGGATCTTCGCACTTCATTTTGAGGTCCTGGTGTTTGGTAATTTTCTTGATTTCTGCGTTGTTTTGGCCAAAATTTATATATCCGGTATATCCGGACGCAATGCTTTGGTTTATACAGACTTGGCATTTAATATGGAATATTTTTTTTTTCTTGACTTGGGTTTACTTTCTTAACTCAGTATATCAATCTGGTGGGTTTCTTTTACACTTTGGTGATTTATTTGTTAAAAGAACCATGTCACTGATTGTCTGTCACAGCAAAAAGTCAACAACAGGATTATATCACAGGTGGCGTGGCAAAATGTACGGACAGGTGCATTTGACGATTGGCTTCACAGTCGGGTATACAAGGGTTGTTGCGTTTTGTATTAGTGGAAAACAACTGCTGCACGTCTCCAAAAGTTATTGCCGCTTCGTCTGGAGATGGTCCGTCAACTCGACAATGCTGTTTGTCATGGAGTGGTGGCTTTACGAATTTACGGCATGAAACAGCGTGCTATTGCTCGGCGGTATGGCATCACTCAAGGTCAGGTGTCAAAGATCCTGAAACGAAATGCTCAGAGGGGTGTCCCTACTCAAATACCGAGGCCAGGACGTCCCCGCAGAACCACAAGGAGGGATGATCGCCAGCTGCACCGGTTAGTCTGCAATGGCCATACCAAGTCAGCTAATCGGCTTCGGGCTGAGTGGCAGCAACTGACAAATGTGCCTGTATCCAGAAGGCTAGTCAACCAACGACTGGTTCAAGCAGGCTATCGTGCCAGGCATCCCCTGAGAAAGCCACGCCTGACCAGACAACACCACCAGCGCCGATTGCAGTGGGCCAGAGAGCACCGTCAATGGCAGCCAGGACACTGGAATCACGTGATCTACAGTGACGAGTCTAGATTTCTGGTCTATCGTCAAGATGGCCGCGTCCGAGTGTGCAGGCAAGTGCATGAAGCCTACAACAAAGATTGTATAGTGCCAAGAGTCCAAGCTGGAGGTGGTGGGATGACCTTTTGGGCTGCTTTTCATGCAGGGGGCAAAACTGACCTGGTTGTTCTGAATGGAAACCTGAACCAGTTCAAGTACAGGGCCATTCTGGAAGAAACCTTGCTTCCATTTGCTCGTGCAGCCTTTCGAGGAAACTTTGTCTTCCAAGATGACATTGGAAGGGCTATAGCCAGAGGGCATTGGAAGGGCTATAGCCAGAGGGCATTGGAAGGGCTATAGCCAGAGGGCATTGGAAGGGCTAGGGCCAGAGGGCATTGGAAGGGCTCTAGCCAGAGGGCATTGGAAGGGCTATAGCCAGAGGGCATTGGAAGGGCTATAGCCAGAGGGCATTGGAAGGGCTATAGCCAGAGGGCATTGGAAGAGCTTTGGTTTGGTTGTGTTGGAAGGGCGATAGCCAGAGGGAATTGGAAGGGCTATCGCCAGAGGGCATTGGAAGGGCTATAGCCAGAGTGCATTGGAAGGGCTATAGCCAGAGTGCATTGGAAGGGCTATAGCCAGAGGGCATTGGAAGGGCTATAGCCAGAGGGCATTGGAAGGGCTATAGCCAGAGGGCATTGGAAGGGCTATAGCCAGATGGCATTGGAAGGGCTATAGCCAGGGGGCATTGGAATAGCTATAGCCAGAGGGCATTGGAAGGGCTATAGCCAGAGGGCATTGGAAGGGCTATAGCCAGAGGGCATTGGAAGGGCTATAGCCATAGGGCATTGGAAGGGCTATAGCCAGAGGGCATTGGAAGGGCTATAGCCAGAGGGCATTGGAAGGGCTATAGCCAGAGGGCATTGGAAGGGCTATAGCCAGAGGGCATTGGAATGGCTATAGCCAGAGGGCATTGGAAGCGCTATAGCCAGAGGGCATTGGAAGAGCTTTGGTTTGGTTGTGTTGGAAGGGCAATACCCATAGGGCATTGGAAGGGCTATCGCCAGAGGGCATTGGAAGGGCTATAGCCAGAGGGCATTGGAAGGGCTATAGCCAGAGGGCATTGCAAGGGCTATAGCCAGAGGGCATTGGAAGGGCTATAGCCAGAGGGCATTGGAAGGGCTATAGCCAGAGGGCATTGGAAGGGCTATAGCCAGAGGGCATTGGAAGGGCTATAGCCAGAGAGCATTGGAAGGGCTATAGCCAGAGGGCATTGGAAGGGCTATAGCCAGAGAGCATTGGAAGGGCTATAGCCAGAGGGCATTGGAAGAGCTTTGGTTTGGTTGTGTTGGAAGGGTTGCCTCTGGCTCATTTTTCATTCAAATTTCAAATGCACTGACAAACAATAACTTACTGAATGGAACATTCTGGTGTTTAGCAAAAAATTTGCTTTTGTTTTGATGGTTCAAAAGCAAATAGCTCAACAAAACTGTCCAACTCATCCAGACCCAAAGGAACGGCCATCGGGCATATTGAGGAAAACATGGGTGGGATTTCAACTTTTGCTTCCCCCATCCCCCATGTGCTGCATGCTTCCCCTTCACCTTCACATTAAGCCCAATCTTTCAGATACATATATTAGACAATGCAGAAAACAACTGTACTCAAAGAGGCATTTGCTGTGTATGTATTTTGTGGAAAACGAGGATGGGTTATCAACAGCCTCAAGTAAATTTGGGGCTGAAGGGGGAGGGGGGGAGGGAGGGGTGCACACTGTGCCTCCATATGCTTCCTCCTTGCTGTTCCCATTCCCACTTGACTGCCATCACCACTTCCCCATTGATCGCCATCACCACTTCACACTTTAGCGCCATCACCACCTCCCACTTTAGCGCCGTCACCACCTCCCACTTTAGCGCCATCACCACCTCCCACTTTAGCGCCATCACCACCTCCCACTTTAGCGCCATCACCACCTCCCACTTTAGCGCCATCACCACCTCCCACTTTAGCGCCATCACCACCTCCCACTTTAGCGCCATCACCACCTCCCACTTTAGCGCCATCACCACCTCCCACTTTAGCACCATCACCACCTCCGACTTTAGCGCCATCACCACCTCCCACTTTAGCCCTCTAGCTATAGCCCTTCTAATGCCCTCTAGCTATAGCCCTTCTAATGCCCTCTAGCTATAACCCTTCTAATGCCCTCTAGCTATAGCCCTTCTACTGCCCTCCAGCTATAACCTTTCTAATGCCCTCTAGCTATAGCCCTTCTAATGCCCTCTAGCTATAGCCCTTCTAATGCCCTCTAGCTGTAGCCCTTCTAATGCCCTCTAGCTATAGCCCTTCCAATGCCCTCTAGCTATAGCCCTTCTAATGCCCTCTAGCGAAAGCCCTTCTAATGCCCTCTAGCTATAGCCCTTCTAATGCCCTCTAGCTATAGCCCTTCTAATGCCCTCCAGCTATAGCCCTTCTAATGCCCTCTAGCTATAGCCCTTCCAATGCCCTCTGGCTCGAGCCATTCCAATGCCCTCTGGCTATAGCCCGTCCAATGCCCTCTGGCTATAGCCCTTCCAATGCCCTCTTGCTATATCCCTTCCAATGCCCTCTGGCTATAGCCCTTCCAATGCCCTCTGGATATAGCCCTTCCAATGCCCTCTGGATATAGCCCTTCCAATGCCCTCTGTATATAGCCCTTCCAATGCCCTCTGGCTATAGCCCTTCCAACACAACCAAACCAAAGCCCTTCCAATGCCCTCTGGCTATAGCCCTTCCAATGCCCTCTGGCTATAGCCCTTCCAATGCCCTCTGGCTCTAGCCCTTCCAATGCCCTCTGGCTATAGCCCGCCCAATGCCCTCTGGCTATAGCCCTTCCAATTCCCTCTGGCTATAGCCATTCCAATGCCCTCTGGCTATAGCCCTTCCAATGCCCTCTGGCTATAGCCCTTCCCATGCCCTCTGGCTATCGCCCTTCGAACACAACCAAACCAAAGCCTTTCCAATGCCCTCTGGCTATAGCCCTTCCAATGCCCTCTGGCTATAGCCCTTCCAATGCCCTCTGGCTATAGCCCTTCCAATGCCCTCTGGCTATAGCCCTTCCAATGCCCTCTGGCTATAGCCCTTCCAATGCCCTCTGGCTATAGCCCTTCCAATGCCCTCTGGCTATAGCCATTCCAATGCCCTCTGGCTATAGCCCTTCCAATGCCCTTTGGCTATAGCCCTTCCAATGCCCTCTGGCTATAGCCTTCCAATGCCCTCTGGCTATAGCCCTTCCAATGCCCTCTGGCTATAGCCCTTCCAATGCCCTCTGGCTATAGCCCTTCCAATGCCCTCTGGCTATAGCCCTTCCAATGCCCTCTGGCTATAGCCCTTCCAATGCCCTCTGGCTATAGCTATTCCAATGCCCCCTGGCTATAGCCCTTCCAATGCCCTCTGGCTATAGCCCTTCCAATGCCCTCTGGCTATAGCCCTTCCAATGCACTCTGGCTATAGCCCTTCCAATACCCTCTGGCGATAGCCCTTCCAATGTCCTCTGGCTATCGCCCTTCCAACACAACCAAACCAAATCTCTTCCAATGCCCTCTGGCTATAGCCCTTCCAATGCCCTCTGGCTATAGCCCTTCCAATGCCCTCTGGCTATAGCCCTTCCAATGCCCTCTGGCTATAGCCCTTCCAATGCCCTCTGGCTGTAGCCCTTCCAATGCCCTCTGGCTGTAGCCCTTCCAATGCCCTCTGGCTGTAGCCCTTCCAATGCCCTCTGGCTATAGCCCTTCCAATGCCCTCTGGCGATAGCCCTTCCAATACCCTCTGGCTATAGCCCTTCCAACGCCCTCTGGCTATAGCCCTTCCAACGCCCTCTGGCTATAGCCCTTCCAATGCCCTCTGGCTATAGCCCTTCCAATGCCCTCTGGCTATAGCCCTTCCAATGCCCTCTGGCTATCGCCCTTCCAACACAACCAAACCAAAGCCCTTCCAATGCCCTCTGGCTATAGCCCTTCCAATGCCCTCTGGCTATAGCCCTTCCAATGCCCTCTGGCTATAGCCCTTCCAATGCCCTCTGGCTAAAGCCCTTCCAATGCCCTCTGGCTATAGCCCTTCCAATGCCCTCTGGCTATAGCTATTCCAATGCCCCCTGGCTATAGCCCTTCCAATGCCCTCTGGCTATAGCCCTTCCAATGCCCTCTGGCTATAGCCCTTCCAATACACTCTGGCTATAGCCCTTCCAATGCCCTCTGGCGATAGCCCTTCCAATGCCCTCTGGCTATCGCCCTTCCAACACAACCAAACCAAAGCCCTTCCAATGCCCTCTGGCTATAGCCCTTCCAATGCCCTCTGGCTATAGCCCTTCCAATGCCCTCTGGCTATAGCCCTTCCAATGCCCTCTGGCTAAAGCCCTTCCAATGCCCTCTGGCTATAGCCCTTCCAATGCCCTCTGGCTATAGCTATTCCAATGCCCCCTGGCTATAGCCCTTCCAATGCCCTCTGGCTATAGCCCTTCCAATGCCCTCTGGCTATAGCCCTTCCAATGCACTCTGGCTATAGCCCTTCCAATGCCCTCTGGCGATAGCCCTTCCAATGCCCTCTGGCTATCGCCCTTCCAATGCCCTCTGGCTATAGCCCTTCCAATGCCCTCTGGCTATAGCCCTTCCAATGCCCTCTGGCTATAGCCCTTCCAATGTCATCTTGGAAGACAAAGTTTCCTCGAAAGGCTGCACGAGCAAATGGAAGCAATGTTTCTTCCAGAATGGCCCTGTACTTGAACTGGTTCAGGTTTCCATTCAGAACAACCAGGTCAGTTTTGCCCCCTGCATGAAAAGCAGCCCAAAAGGTCATCCCACCACCTCCAGCTAGGACTCTTGGCACTATACACTCTTTGTTGTAGGCTTCATGCACTTGCCTGCACACTCGGACGTGGCCATCTTGATGATAGACCAGAAAT
>NC_136270.1:65919519-66082019 GCF_964187855.1 Myxine glutinosa | reverse complement strand
GTGGGAGGTGGTGATGGCGCTAAAGTGGGAGGTGGTGATGGCGCTAAAGTGGGAGGTGGTGATGGCGCTAAAGTGGGAAGTGCTGGTGGTGCTGAAGTGTGAAGTGGTGATGGCGATCAATGGGGAAGTGGTGATGGCAGTCAAGTGGGAATGGGAACAGCAAGGAGGAAGCATATGGAGGCACAGTGTGCACCCCTCCCTCCCCCCTCCCCCTTCAGCCCCAAATTTACTTGAGGCTGTTGATAACCCATCCTCGTTTTCCACAAAATACATACACAGCAAATGCCTCTTTGAGTACAGTTGTTTTCTGCATTGTCTAATATATGTATCTGAAAGATTGGGCTTAATGTGAAGGAGAAGGGGAAGCATGCAGCACATGGGGGATGGGGGAAGCAAAAGTTGAAATCCCACCCATGTTTTCCTCAATATGCCCGATGGCCGTTCCTTTGGGTCTGGATGAGTTGGACAGTTTTGTTGAGCTATTTGCTTTTGAACCATCAAAACAAAAGCAAATTTTGTGCGAAACACCAGAATGTTCCATTCAGTAAGTTATTGTTTGTCAGTGCATTTGAAATTTGAATGAAAAATGTGAGAGATTCATGCCATTGTATGCCCTTTTCCCTGGAATCTCATGTGATTGCAATTATGTTAATGATACAAGAATAATTGCCTGTGATTTATAGGGAGGAATCCATTCAGGGTGTGGATATTTAAAACTGTAATTAACTGCACAAGCAATGGTCGAATTCTCACTGAGCAATTCCACGCTCTGCAGCATCTACATCTATATAATAATAGCGTAAGGACTCGACTTTGTTATCCCTTTTACGCCGCACCCAGTGACCCGATGCCCACGGCACCAATGGATTTACGATCTACGAACCACGCTCTTTGTTTATCACGTACAGCCATACTCGAAAAATCTGAATTAGCCGACGTTGGGGCCCAAAAGCATCCGAATAACTGCCGATACGACGCCATCTTATGACGCCATCGTATTGGCGTCTGCTGGGCGAAGGCGAAGCAAGCCGTCCGCTGATTGGACAGGCGAAAGCGAAAGCAAGCCGTCCACTGAGTGGACAATCTAGAGCATGCATTTGTGCCGGTGTCGGCGATCGTTGTTCATATACGCACTCTTCATTCTCATCTTTCTTCCTAACTCTTACTCGGACAAGCAAATCCCCTATGCCATCCATAAAGGTAAACTCTATCCATACACCACATCCTCCCTTCCGTGGATGTTCCACGGGTTTCGGCTAGTTCTTACTAAAAGGAGGTGTGTGTGTGTGTGTGTGTGTGTGTGTGTGTGTGTGTGTGTGTGTGTGTGTGTGTGTGTGTGTGTGTGTGTGTAAGGGATCACGGGTCCTCTTCGGCAAGGGATCACGGTTCAGGGACCGTCACGGTCACGGTTCTTCGGCAAAAGCTGTTCAACTTTTTCATCGTTTTGTTCCAGAATCGTCACCGAACCTCGAACAGCTTCCAACTGCAGTTCGTTTGTCGTAATATTCCCAGGAAAGGTTTTTAAGATCCCTGTGAGGTTCTTTTTATCATTCTTGTTGCTCCATTTATCACCGGTATAATTTTGATGCTCTTCAGCCGCCAGGATCTTCGCACTTCATTTTGAGGTCCTGGTGTTTGGTAATTTTCTTGATTTCTGCGTTGTTTTGGCCAAAATTTATATATCCGGTATATCCGGACGCAATGCTTTGTTTTATACAGACTTGGCATTTAATATGGAATATTTTTTTTTTCTTGACTTGGGTTTACTTTCTTAACTCAGTATATCAATCTGGTGAGTTTCTTTTACACTTTGGTGATTTATTTGTTAAAAGAACCATGTCACTGATTGTCTGTCACAGCAAAAAGTCAACAACAGGATTATATCACAGGTGGCGTGGCAAAATGTACGGACAGGTGCATTTGACGATTGGCTTCACAGTCGGGTATACAAGGGTTGTTGCGTTTTGTATTAGTGGAAAACAACTGCTGCACGTCTCCAAAAGTTATTGCCGCTTCGTCTGGAGATGGTCCGTCAACTCGACAATGCTGTTTGTCATGGAGTGGTGGCTTTACGAATTTACGGCATGAAACAGCGTGCTATTGCTCGGCGGTATGGCATCACTCAAGGTCAGGTGTCAAAGATCCTGAAACGAAATGCTCAGAGGGGTGTCCCTACTCAAATACCGAGGCCAGGACGTCCCCGCAGAACCACAAGGAGGGATGATCGCCAGATGCACCGGTTAGTCTGCAATGGCCATACCAAGTCAGCTAATCGGCTTCGGGCTGAGTGGCAGCAACTGACAAATGTGCCTGTATCCAGAAGGCTCGTCAACCAACGACTGGTTCAAGCAGGCTATCGTGCCAGGCATCCCCTGAGAAAGCCACGCCTGACCAGACAACACCACCAGCACCGATTGCAGTGGGCCTGAGAGCACCGTCAATGGCAGCCAGGACACTGGAATCACGTGATCTACAGTGACGAGTCTAGATTTCTGGTCTATCGTCAAGATGGCCGCGTCCGAGTGTGCAGGCAAGTGCATGAAGCCTACAACAAAGATTGTATAGTGCAAAGAGTCCAAGCTGGAGGTGGTGGGATGACCTTTTGGGCTGCTTTTCATGCAGGGGGCAAAACTGACCTGGTTGTTCTGAATGGAAACATGAACCAGTTCAAGTACAGGGCCATTCTGGAAGAAACATTGCTTCCATTTGCTCGTGCAGCCTTTCGAGGAAACTTTGTCTTCCAAGATGACATTGGAAGGGCTATAGCCAGAGGGCATTGGAAGGGCTATAGCCAGAGGGCATTGGAAGGGCTATAGCCAGGGGGCATTGGAATAGCTATAGCCAGAGGGCATTGGAAGGGCTATAGCCAGAGGGCATTGGAAGGGCTATAGCCAGAGGGCGTTGGAAGGGCTATAGCCAGAGGGTATTGGAAGGGCTATCGCCAGAGGGCATTGGAAGGGCTATAGCCAGAGGGCATTGGAAGGGCTACAGCCAGAGGGCATTGGAAGGGCTACAGCCAGAGGGCATTGGAAGGGCTACAGCCAGAGGGCATTGGAAGGGCTACAGCCAGAGGGCATTGGAAGGGCTATAGCCAGAGGGCATTGGAAGGGCTATAGCCAGAGGGCATTGGAAGGGCTATAGCCAGAGGGCATTGGAAGAGCTTTGGTATGGTTGTGTTGGAAGGGCGATAGCCAGAGGGCATTGGAAGGGCTATCGCCAGAGGGCATTGGAAGGGCTATAGCCAGAGTGCATTGGAAGGGCTATAGCCAGAGGGCATTGGAAGGGCTATAGCCAGAGGGCATTGGAAGGGCTATAGCCAGGGGGCATTGGAATAGCTATAGCCAGAGGGCATTGGAAGGGCTATAGCCAGAGGGCATTGGAAGGGCTATAGCCAGAGGGCATTGGAAGGGCTATAGCCAGGGGGCATTGGAATAGCTATAGCCAGAGGGCATTGGAAGGGCTATAGCCAGAGGGCATTGGAAGGGCTATAGCCAGAGGGCGTTGGAAGGGCTATAGCCAGAGGGTATTGGAAGGGCTATCGCCAGAGGGCATTGGAAGGGCTATAGCCAGAGGGCATTGGAAGGGCTACAGCCAGAGGGCATTGGAAGGGCTACAGCCAGAGGGCATTGGAAGGGCTACAGCCAGAGGGCATTGGAAGGGCTATAGCCAGAGGGCATTGGAAGGGCTATAGCCAGAGGGCATTGGAAGGGCTATAGCCAGAGGGCATTGGAAGAGCTTTGGTATGGTTGTGTTGGAAGGGCGATAGCCAGAGGGCATTGGAAGGGCTATCGCCAGAGGGCATTGGAAGGGCTATAGCCAGAGTGCATTGGAAGGGCTATAGCCAGAGGGCATTGGAAGGGCTATAGCCAGAGGGCATTGGAAGGGCTATAGCCAGGGGGCATTGGAATAGCTATAGCCAGAGGGCATTGGAAGGGCTATAGCCAGAGGGCATTGGAAGGGCTATAGCCAGAGGGCATTGGAAGGGCTATAGCCAGAGGGCATTGGAAGGGCTATAGCCAGAGGGCATTGGAAGGGCTATAGCCAGAGGGCATTGGAAGAGCTTTGGTATGGTTGTGTTGGAAGGGCGATAGCCAGAGGGCATTGGAAGGGCTATCGCCAGAGGGCATTGGAAGGGCTATAGCCAGAGTGCATTGGAAGGGCTATAGCCAGAGGGCATTGGAAGGGCTATAGCCAGAGGGCATTGGAAGGGCTATAGCCAGGGGGCATTGGAATAGCTATAGCCAGAGGGCATTGGAAGGGCTATAGCCAGAGGGCATTGGAAGGGCTATAGCCAGAGGGCATTGGAAGGGCTATAGCCAGAGGGCATTGGAAGGGCTATAGCCAGAGGGCATTGGAAGGGCTATAGCCAGAGGGCATTGGAAGGGCTATAGCCAGAGGGCATTGGAAGGGCTATAGCCAGAGGGCATTGAAGGGCTATAGCCAGAGGGCATTGGAAGGGCTATAGCCAGAGGGCATTGGAAGGGCTATAGCCAGAGGGCATTGGAAGGGCTATAGCCAGAGGGCATTGGAAGGGCTATAGCCAGAGGGCATTGGAAGGGCTATAGCCAGAGGGCATTGGAAGGGATTTGATTTTGTTGTGTTGGAAGGGCTATAGCCAGAGGGCATTGGAAGGGCTATAGCCAGAGGGCATTGGAAGGGTTATAGCCAGAGGGCATTGGAAGGGCTATAGCCAGAGGGCATTGGAAGGGCTATAGCCAGAGGGCATTGGAAGGGCTATAGCCCGAGGGCATTGGCAGGGCTATAGCCAGAGGGCATTGGAAGGGATATAGCCAAAGGGCATTGGAAGGGCTATAGCCAGAGGGCATTGGAATGGCTATAGCCAGAGGGCATTGGAAGGGCTATAGCCAGAGGGCATTGGAAGGGCTATAGCCAGAGGGCATTGGAAGGGCTATAGCCAGAGGGCATTGGAAGGGCTATAGCCAGAGGGCATTGGAAGGGCTATAGCCAGAGGGCATTGGAAAGGCTTTGGTTTGGTTGTGTTCGAAGGGCGATAGCCAGAGGGCATGGGAAGGGCTATAGCCAGAGGGCATTGGAAGGGCTATAGCCAGAGGGCATTGGAATGGCTATAGCCAGAGGGAATTGGAAGGGCTATAGCAAGAGGGCATTGGACGGGTTATAGCCAGAGGGCATTGGAAGGGCTAGAGCCAGAGGGCATTGGAAGGGCTATAGCCAGAGGGCATTGGAAGGGCTATAGCCAGAGGGCATTGGAAGGGCTATAGACAGAGGGCATTGGAAGGGCTATACCCAGAGGGCATTGGAAGGGCTATAGCCAGAGGGCATTGGAAGGGCTATAGCCAGAGGGCATTGGAAGGGCTATAGCCAGAGGGCATTGGAAGGGCAATAGCCAGAGGGCATTGGACGGGCTATAGCCAGAGGGCATTGGAATGGCTAGAGCCAGAGGGCATTGGAAGGGCTATAGCTAGAGGGCATTAGAAGGGCTATAGCTAGAGGGCATTAGAAGGGCTATAGCTAGAGGGCATTAGAAGGGCTATAGCTAGAGGGCATTAGAAGGGCTTTCGCTAGAGGGCATTAGAAGGGCTATAGCTAGAGGGCATTGGAAGGGCTATAGCTAGAGGGCATTAGAAGGGCTACAGCTAGAGGGCATTAGAAGGGCTATAGCTAGAGGGCATTAGAAGGGCTATAGCTAGAGGGCAGTAGAAGGGCTATAGCTAGAGGGCATTAGAAGGGCTATAGCTAGAGGGCATTAGAAGGGCTATGGCTAGAGGGCATTAGAAGGGCTATAGCTAGAGGGCTAAAGTGGGAGGTGGTGATGGCGCTAAAGTGGGAGGTGGTGATGGTGCTAAAGTGGGAGGTGGTGATGGCGCTAAAGTGGGAGGTGGTGATGGCGCTAAAGTGGGAGGTGGTGATGGCGCTAAAGTGGGAGGTGGTGACGGCGCTAAAGTGGGAGGTGGTGATGGCGCTAAAGTAGGAGTTGGTGATGGCGCTAAAGTGGGAGGTGGTGACGGCGCTAAAGTGGGAGGTGGTGATGGCGATAAAGTGGGAGGTGGTGATGGCGCTAAAGTGGGAGGTGGTGATGGCGCTAAAGTGGGAGGTGGTGATGGCGCTAAAGTGGGAAGTGCTGGTGGTGCTGAAGTGTGAAGTGGTGATGGCGATCAATGGGGAAGTGGTGATGGCAGTCAAGTGGGAATGGGAACAGCAAGGAGGAAGCATATGGAGGCACAGTGTGCACCCCTCCCTCCCCCCTCCCCCTTCAGCCCCAAATTTACTTGAGGCTGTTGATAACCCATCCTCGTTTTCCACAAAATACATACACAGCAAATGCCTCTTTGAGTACAGTTGTTTTCTGCATTGTCTAATATATGTATCTGAAAGATTGGGCTTAATGTGAAGGTGAAGGGGAAGCATGCAGCACATGGGGGATGGGGGAAGCAAAAGTTGAAATCCCACCCATGTTTTCCTCAATATGCCCGATGGCCGTTCCTTTGGGTCTGGATGAGTTGGACAGTTTTGTTGAGCTATTTGCTTTTGAACCATCAAAACAAAAGCAAATTTTGTGCTAAACACCAGAATGTTCCATTCAGTAAGTTATTGTTTGTCAGTGCATTTGAAATTTGAATGAAAAATGTGAGGGATTCATCCCATTGTATGCCCTTTTCCCTGGAATCTCATGTGATTGCAATTATGTTAATGATACAAGAATAATTGCCTGTGATTTATAGGGAGGAATCCATTCAGGGTGTGGGTATTTAAAACTGTAATTAACTCTACAAGCAATGGTCGAATTCTCACTGAGCAATTCCACGCTCTGCAGCATCTACATCTATATAATAATAGCGTAAGGACTCGACTTTGTTATCCCTTTTACGCCGCACCCAGTAACCCGATGCCCACGGCACCAATGGATTTACGATCTACGAACCACGCTCTTTGTTTATCACGTACAGCCATACTCGAAAAATCTGAATTAGCCGACGTTGGGGCCCAAAAGCATCCGAATAACTGCCGATACGACGCCATCTTATGACGCCATCGTATTGGCGTCTGCTGGGCGAAGGCGAAGCAAGCCGTCCGCTGAGTGGACAATCCAGAGCATGCATTTGTGCCGGTGTCGGCGATCGTTGTTCATATACGCACTCTTCATTCTCATCTTTCTTCCTAACTCTTACTCGGACAAGCAAATCCCCTATGCCATCCATAATGGTAAACTCTATCCATACACCACATCCTCCCTTCCGTGGATGTTCCACGGGTTTCGGCTAGTTCTTACTAAAAGGAGGTGTGTGTGTGTGTGTGTGTGTGTGTGTGTGTGAGTGTGTGTGTGTGTGTGTGTTTGTGTGTGTGTGTCTGTGTGTGTGTGTGTGTGTGTGTGTGTGTGTGTGTGTGTGTGTGTGTGTGTGTGTGTGTGTAAGGGATCACGGGTCCTCTTCGGCAAGGGATCACGGTTCACGGACCGTCACGGTCACGGTTCTTCGGCAAAAGCTGTTCAACTTTTTCATCGTTTTGTTCCAGGATCGTCACCGAACCTCGAACAGCTTCCAACTGCAGTTCGTTTGTCGTAATATTCCCAGGAAAGGTTTTAAAGATCCCTGTGAGGTTCTTTTTATCATTCTTGTTGCTCCATTTATCACCGGTATAATTTTGATGCTCTGCAGCCGCCAGGATCTTCGCACTTCATTTTGAGGTCCTGGTGTTTGGTAATTTCTTGATTTCTGCGTTGTTTTGGCCAAAATTTATATATCCGGTATATCCGGACGCAATGCTTTGTTTTATACAGACTTGGCATTTAATATGGAATATTTTTTTTTTCTTGACTTGGGTTTACTTTCTTAACTCAGTATATCAATCTGGTGAGTTTCTTTAACACTTTGGTGATTTATTTGTTAAAAGAACCATGTCACTGATTGTCTGTCACAGCAAAAAGTCAACAACAGGATTATATCACAGGTGGCGTGGCAAAATGTACGGACAGGTGCATTTGACGATTGGCTTCACAGTCGGGTATACAAGGGTTGTTGCGTTTTGTATTAGTGGAAAACAACTGCTGCACGTCTCCAAAAGTTATTGCCGCTTCGTCTGGAGATGGTCCGTCAACTCGACAATGCTGTTTGTCATGGAGTGGTGGCTTTACGAAATTACGGCATGAAACAGCGTGCTATTGCTCGGCGGTATGGCATCACTCAAGGTCAGGTGTCAAAGATCCTGATTGTAAGGATTGTAAGGATTGTAAGGGCTATAGCCAGAGGGCATTGGAAGGGCTATAGCCAAAGGGCATTGGAAGGGCTATAGCCAGAGGGCATTGGAAGGGCTATAGCCAGAGGGCATTGGAATGGCTATAGCCAGAGGGCATTGGAAGGGCTATAGCCAGAGGGCATTGGAAGGGCTATAGCCAGAGGGCATTGGAAGGGCTACAGCCAGAGGGCATTGGAAGGGCTATAGCCAGAGGGCATTGGAAGGGCTATAGCCAGAGGGCATTGGAAGGGCTATAGCCAGAGGGCATTGGAAGGGCTATGGCCAGAGGGCATTGGAAGGGCTATAGCCAGGGGGCATTGGAATAGCTATAGCCAGAGGGCATTGCAAGGGCTATAGCCAGAGGGCATTGGAAGGGCTATAGCCAGAGGGCATTGGAAGGGCTATAGCCAGAGGGCATTGGAAGGGCTATAGCCAGAGGGCATTGGAAGGGCTATAGCCAGAGGGCATTGGAAGGGCTATAGCCAGAGGGCATTGGAAGGGCTATAGCCAGGGGGCATTGGAAGGGCTATAGCCAGAGGGCATTGGAAGGGCTATAGCCAGAGGGCATTGGAAGGGCTATAGCCAGAGGGCATTGGAAGGGCTATAGCCAGGGGGCATTGGAAGGGATTTGATTTTGTTGTGTTGGAAGGGCCACAGGGCATTGGAAGGGCTATAGCCAGGGGGCATTGGAATAGCTATAGCCAGAGGGCATTGCAAGGGCTATAGCCAGAGGGCATTGGAAGTGCTATAGCCAGAGGGCATTGGAAGGGCTATAGCCAGAGGGCATTGGAAGGGCTATAGCCAGAGGGCATTGGAAGGGCTATAGCCAGAGGGCATTGGAAGGGCTATGGCCAGAGGGCATTGGAAGGGCTATGGCCAGAGGGCATTGGAAGGGCTATAGCCAGAGGGCATTGGAAGGGCTATAGCCAGAGGGCATTGCAAGGGCTATAGCCAGAGGGCATTGGAAGGGCTATAGCCAGAGGGCATTGGAAGGGCTATAGCCAGAGGGCATTGGAAGGGCTATAGCCAGAGGGCATTGGAAAGGCTATAGCCAGAGGGCATTGGAAGGGCTATAGCCAGAGGGCATTGGAAGGGCTATAGCCAGAGGGCATTGGAAGAGCTTTGGTTTGGTTGTGTTGGAAGGGCAATACCCAGAGGGCATTGGAAGGGCTATCGCCAGAGGGCATTGGAATAGCTATAGCCAGAGGGCATTGGAAAGGCTACAGCCAGAGGGCATTGGAAGGGCTATAGCCAGAGGACATTGTAAGGCTATAGCCAGAGGGCATTGGAATGGCTATAGCCAGAGGGCATTGGAAGGGCTATAGCCAGAGGGCATTGGAAGGGCTATAGCCAGAGGGCATTGGAAGGGCTATAGCCAGAGGGCATTGGAAGGGCTATAGCCAGAGATCCCTTGTGTTGGAAGGGCAATACCCAGAGGGCATTGGAAGGGCTATCGCCAGAGGGCATTGGAATAGCTATAGCCAGAGGGCATTGGAAAGGCTATAGCCAGAGGGCATTGGAAGGGCTATAGCCAGAGGGCATTGGAAGGGCTATAGCCAGAGGGCATTGGAAGGGCTATAGCCAGAGGGCATTGGAAAGGCTTTGGTTTGGTTGTGTTCGAAGGGCGATAGCCAGAGGGCATGGGAAGGGCTATAGCCAGAGGGCATTGGAAGGGCTATAGCCAGAGGGCATTGGAATGGCTATAGCCAGAGGGAATTGGAAGGGCTATAGCAAGAGGGCATTGGACGGGTTATAGCCAGAGGGCATTGGAAGGGCTAGAGCCAGAGGGCATTGGAAGGGCTATAGCCAGAGGGCATTGGAAGGGCTATAGCCAGAGGGCATTGGAAGGGCTATAGACAGAGGGCATTGGAAGGGCTATACCCAGAGGGCATTGGAAGGGCTATAGCCAGAGGGCATTGGAAGGGCTATAGCCAGAGGGCATTGGAAGGGCTATAGCCAGAGGGCATTGGAAGGGCAATAGCCAGAGGGCATTGGACGGGCTATAGCCAGAGGGCATTGGAATGGCTAGAGCCAGAGGGCATTGGAAGGGCTATAGCTAGAGGGCATTAGAAGGGCTATAGCTAGAGGGCATTAGAAGGGCTATAGCTAGAGGGCATTAGAAGGGCTATAGCTAGAGGGCATTAGAAGGGCTTTCGCTAGAGGGCATTAGAAGGGCTATAGCTAGAGGGCATTGGAAGGGCTATAGCTAGAGGGCATTAGAAGGGCTACAGCTAGAGGGCATTAGAAGGGCTATAGCTAGAGGGCATTAGAAGGGCTATAGCTAGAGGGCATTAGAAGGGCTATAGCTGGAGGGCAGTAGAAGGGCTATAGCTAGAGGGCATTAGAAGGGCTATAGCTAGAGGGCATTAGAAGGGCTATGGCTAGAGGGCATTAGAAGGGCTATAGCTAGAGGGCTAAAGTGGGAGGTGGTGATGGCGCTAAAGTGGGAGGTGGTGATGGTGCTAACGTGGGAGGTGGTGATGGCGCTAAAGTGGGAGGTGGTGATGGCGCTAAAGTGGGAGGTGGTGATGGCGCTAAAGTGGGAGGTGGTGACGGCGCTAAAGTGGGAGGTGGTGATGGCGCTAAAGTAGGAGTTGGTGATGGCGCTAAAGTGGGAGGTGGTGACGGCGCTAAAGTGGGAGGTGGTGATGGCGATAAAGTGGGAGGTGGTGATGGCGCTAAAGTGGGAGGTGGTGATGGCGCTAAAGTGGGAGGTGGTGATGGCGCTAAAGTGGGAAGTGCTGGTGGTGCTGAAGTGTGAAGTGGTGATGGCGATCAATGGGGAAGTGGTGATGGCAGTCAAGTGGGAATGGGAACAGCAAGGAGGAAGCATATGGAGGCACAGTGTGCACCCCTCCCTCCCCCCTCCCCCTTCAGCCCCAAATTTACTTGAGGCTGTTGATAACCCATCCTCGTTTTCCACAAAATACATACACAGCAAATGCCTCTTTGAGTACAGTTGTTTTCTGCATTGTCTAATATATGTATCTGAAAGATTGGGCTTAATGTGAAGGTGAAGGGGAAGCATGCAGCACATGGGGGATGGGGGAAGCAAAAGTTGAAATCCCACCCATGTTTTCCTCAATATGCCCGATGGCCGTTCCTTTGGGTCTGGATGAGTTGGACAGTTTTGTTGAGCTATTTGCTTTTGAACCATCAAAACAAAAGCAAATTTTGTGCTAAACACCAGAATGTTCCATTCAGTAAGTTATTGTTTGTCAGTGCATTTGAAATTTGAATGAAAAATGTGAGGGATTCTTCCCATTGTATGCCCTTTTCCCTGGAATCTCATGTGATTGCAATTATGTTAATGATACAAGAATAATTGCCTGTGATTTATAGGGAGGAATCCATTCAGGGTGTGGGTATTTAAAACTGTAATTAACTCTACAAGCAATGGTCGAATTCTCACTGAGCAATTCCACGCTCTGCAGCATCTACATCTATATAATAATAGCGTAAGGACTCGACTTTGTTATCCCTTTTACGCCGCACCCAGTAACCCGATGCCCACGGCACCAATGGATTTACGATCTACGAACCACGCTCTTTGTTTATCACGTACAGCCATACTCGAAAAATCTGAATTAGCCGACGTTGGGGCCCAAAAGCATCCGAATAACTGCCGATACGACGCCATCTTATGACGCCATCGTATTGGCGTCTGCTGGGCGAAGGCGAAGCAAGCCGTCCGCTGAGTGGACAATCCAGAGCATGCATTTGTGCCGGTGTCGGCGATCGTTGTTCATATACGCACTCTTCATTCTCATCTTTCTTCCTAACTCTTACTCGGACAAGCAAATCCCCTATGCCATCCATAATGGTAAACTCTATCCATACACCACATCCTCCCTTCCGTGGATGTTCCACGGGTTTCGGCTAGTTCTTACTAAAAGGAGGTGTGTGTGTGTGTGTGTGTGTGTGTGTGAGTGTGTGTGTGTGTGTGTGTTTGTGTGTGTGTGTGTGTGTGTGTGTCTGTGTGTGTGTGTGTGTGTGTGTGTGTGTGTGTGTGTGTGTGTGTGTGTGTGTGTGTGTAAGGGATCACGGGTCCTCTTCGGCAAGGGATCACGGTTCACGGACCGTCACGGTCACGGTTCTTCGGCAAAAGCTGTTCAACTTTTTCATCGTTTTGTTCCAGGATCGTCACCGAACCTCGAACAGCTTCCAACTGCAGTTCGTTTGTCGTAATATTCCCAGGAAAGGTTTTAAAGATCCCTGTGAGGTTCTTTTTATCATTCTTGTTGCTCCATTTATCACCGGTATAATTTTGATGCTCTGCAGCCGCCAGGATCTTCGCACTTCATTTTGAGGTCCTGGTGTTTGGTAATTTTCTTGATTTCTGCGTTGTTTTGGCCAAAATTTATATATCCGGTATATCCGGACGCAATGCTTTGTTTTATACAGACTTGGCATTTAATATGGAATATTTTTTTTTTCTTGACTTGGGTTTACTTTCTTAACTCAGTATATCAATCTGGTGAGTTTCTTTTACACTTTGGTGATTTATTTGTTAAAAGAACCATGTCACTGATTGTCTGTCACAGCAAAAAGTCAACAACAGGATTATATCACAGGTGGCGTGGCAAAATGTACGGACAGGTGCATTTGACGATTGGCTTCACAGTCGGGTATACAAGGGTTGTTGCGTTTTGTATTAGTGGAAAACAACTGCTGCACGTCTCCAAAAGTTATTGCCGCTTCGTCTGGAGATGGTCCGTCAACTCGACAATGCTGTTTGTCATGGAGTGGTGGCTTTACGAAATTACGGCATGAAACAGCGTGCTATTGCTCGGCGGTATGGCATCACTCAAGGTCAGGTGTCAAAGATCCTGATTGTAAGGATTGTAAGGATTGTAAGGGCTATAGCCAGAGGGCATTGGAAGGGCTATAGCCAAAGGGCATTGGAAGGGCTATAGCCAGAGGGCATTGGAAGGGCTATAGCCAGAGGGCATTGGAATGGCTATAGCCAGAGGGCATTGGAAGGGCTATAGCCAGAGGGCATTGGAAGGGCTATAGCCAGAGGGCATTGGAAGGGCTACAGCCAGAAGGCATTGGAAGGGCTATAGCCAGAGGGCATTGGAAGGGCTATAGCCAGAGGGCATTGGAAGGGCTATAGCCAGAGGGCATTGGAAGGGCTATGGCCAGAGGGCATTGGAAGGGCTATAGCCAGGGGGCATTGGAATAGCTATAGCCAGAGGGCATTGCAAGGGCTATAGCCAGAGGGCATTGGAAGGGCTATAGCCAGAGGGCATTGGAAGGGCTATAGCCAGAGGGCATTGGAAGGGCTATAGCCAGAGGGCATTGGAAGGGCTATAGCCAGGGGGCATTGGAAGGGCTATAGCCAGAGGGCATTGGAAGGGCTATAGCCAGAGGGCATTGGAAGGGCTATAGCCAGAGGGCATTGGAAGGGCTATAGCCAGGGGGCATTGGAAGGGCTATAGCCAGAGATCATTGGAAGGGCTATAGCCAGAGGGCTTTGGAAGGGCTCTAGCCAGAGGGCATTGACAGGGCTATAGCCAGAGGACATTGTAAGTGCTATAGCCAGAGGGCATTGGAAGGGCTATAGCCAGAGGGCATTTGAAGGGCTATAGCCAGAGGGCATTGGAAGGGATTTGATTTTGTTGTGTTGGAAGGGCTATAGCCAGAAGGCATTGGAAGGGCTATAGCCAGAGGGCATTGGAAGGGCTATAGCCAGGGGGCATTGGAAGGGCTATAGCCAGAGGGCATTGGAAGGGCTATAGCCAGAGGGCATTGGAAGGGCTATAGCCAGAGGGCATTGGAAGGGCTATAGCCAGAGGGCATTGGAAGGGCTATAGCCAGAGGGCATTGGAAGGGCTATAGCCAGAGGGCTTTGGAAGGGCTATAGCCAGAGGGCATTGGAAGGGCTATAGCCAGAGGGCATTGGAAGGGCTATAGCCAGAGGGCATTGGAAGGGATTTGATTTTGTTGTGTTGGAAGGGCTATAGCCAGAGGGCATTGGAAGGGCTATAGCCAGAGGGCATTGGAAGGGTTATAGCCAGAGGGCATTGGAAGGGCTATAGCCAGAGGGCATTGGAAGGGCTATAGCCAGAGGGCATTGGAAGGGCTATAGCCAGAGGGCATTGGCAGGGCTATAGCCAGAGGGCATTGGAAGGGCTATAGCCAAAGGGCATTGGAAGGGCTATAGCCAGAGGGCATTGGAATGGCTATAGCCAGAGGGCATTGGAAGGGCTATAGCCAGAGGGCATTGGAAGGGCTATAGCCAGAGGGCATTGGAATGGCTATAGCCAGAGGGCATTGGAAGGGCTATAGCCAGAGGGCATTGGAAGGGCTATAGCCAGAGGGCATTGGAAGGGCTATAGCCAGAGGGCATTGGAAGGGCTATAGCCAGAGGGCATTGGAAGGGCTATAGCCAGAGGGCATTGGAAGGGCTATAGCCAGAGGGCATTGGAAAGGCTTTGGTTTGGTTGTGTTCGAAGGGCGATAGCCAGAGGGCATGGGAAGGGCTATAGCCAGAGGGTATTGGAAGGGCTATAGCCAGAGGGCATTGGAATGGCTATAGCCAGAGGGAATTGGAAGGGCTATAGCCAGAGGGCATTGGACGGGTTATAGCCAGAGGGCATTGGAAGGGCTAGAGCCAGAGGGCATTGGAAGGGCTATAGCCAGAGGGCATTGGAAGGGCTATAGCCAGAGGGCATTGGAAGGGCTTTGGTTTGGTTGTGTTGGAAGGGCTATAGCCAGAGGGCATTGGAAGGGCTATAGACAGAGGGCATTGGAAGGGCTATATCCAGAGGGCATTGGAAGGGCTATAGCCAGAGGGCATTGGAAGGGCTATAGCCAGAGGGCATTGGAAGGGCTATAGCCAGAGGGCATTGGAAGGGCAATAGCCAGAGGGCATTGGACGGGCTATAGCCAGAGGGCATTGGAATGGCTAGAGCCAGAGGGCATTGGAAGGGCTATAGCTAGAGGGCATTAGAAGGGCTATAGCTAGAGGGCATTAGAAGCGCTATAGCTAGAGGGCATTAGAAGGGCTATAGCTAGAGGGCATTAGAAGGGCTTTCGCTAGAGGGCATTAGAAGGGCTATAGCTAGAGGGCATTGGAAGGGCTATAGCTAGAGGGCATTAGAAGGGCTACAGCTAGAGGGCATTAGAAGGGCTATAGCTAGAGGGCATTAGAAGGGCTATAGCTGGAGGGCAGTAGAAGGGCTATAGCTAGAGGGCATTAGAAGGGCTATAGCTAGAGGGCATTAGAAGGGCTATGGCTAGAGGGCATTAGAAGGGCTATAGCTAGAGGGCTAAAGTGGGAGGTGGTGATGGCGCTAAAGTGGGAGGTGGTGATGGTGCTAAAGTGGGAGGTGGTGATGGCGCTAAAGTGGGAGGTGGTGATGGCGCTAAAGTGGGAGGTGGTGACGGCGCTAAAGTGGGAGGTGGTGATGGCGCTAAAGTGGGAGTTGGTGATGGCGCTAAAGTGGGAGTTGGTGATGGCGCTAAAGTGGGAGGTGGTGACGGCGCTAAAGTGGGAGGTGGTGATGGCGATAAAGTGGGAGGTGGTAATGGCGCTAAAGTGGGAGGTGGTGATGGCGCTAAAGTGGGAGGTGGTGATGGCGCTAAAGTGGGAAGTGCTGGTGGTGCTGAAGTGTGAAGTGGTGATGGCGATCAATGGGGAAGTGGTGATGGCAGTCAAGTGGGAATGGGAACAGCAAGGAGGAAGCATATGGAGGCACAGTGTGCACCCCTCCCTCCCCCCTCCCCCTTCAGCCCCAAATTTACTTGAGGCTGTTGATAACCCATCCTCGTTTTCCACAAAATACATACACAGCAAATGCCTCTTTGAGTACAGTTGTTTTCTGCATTGTCTAATATATGTATCTGAAAGATTGGGCTTAATGTGAAGGTGAAGGGGAAGCATGCAGCACATGGGGGATGGGGGAAGCAAAAGTTGAAATCCCACCCATGTTTTCCTCAATATGCCCGATGGCCGTTCCTTTGGATCTGGATGAGTTGGACAGTTTTGTTGAGCTATTTGCTTTTGAACCATCAAACCAAAAGCAAATTTTGTGCTAAACACCAGAATGTTCCATTCAGTAAGTTATTGTTTGTCAGTGCATTTGAAATTTGAATGAAAAATGTGAGGGATTCATCCCATTGTATGCCCTTTTCCCTGGAATCTCATGTGATTGCAATTATGTTAATGATACAAGAATAATTGCCTGTGATTTATAGGGAGGAATCCATTCAGGGTGTGGGTATTTAAAACTGTAATTAACTGTACAAGCAATGGTCGAATTCTCACTGAGCAATTCCACGCTCTGCAGCATCTACATCTATATAATAATAGCGTAAGGACTCGACTTTGTTATCCCTTTTACGCCGCACCCAGTAACCCGATGCCCACGGCACCAATGGATTTACGATCTACGAACCACGCTCTTTGTTTATCACGTACAGCCATACTCGAAAAATCTGAATTAGCCGACGTTGGGGCGCAAAAGCATCCGAATAACTGCCGATACGACGCCATCTTATGACGCCATCGTATTGGCGTCTGCTGGGCGAAGGCGAAGCAAGCCGTCCGCTGAGTGGACAATCCAGAGCATGCATTTGTGCCGGTGTCGGCGATCGTTGTTCATATACGCACTCTTCATTCTCATCTTTCTTCCTAACTCTTACTCGGACAAGCAAATCCCCTACGCCATCCATAATGGTAAACTCTATCCATACACCACATCCTCCCTTCCGTGGATGTTCCACGGGTTTCGGCTAGTTCTTACTAAAAGGAGGTGTGTGTGTGTGTGTGTGTGTGTGTGTGTGTGTGTGAGTGTGTGTGTGTGTGTTTGTGTGTGTGTGTGTGTGTGTGTGTGTGTGTGTGTGGGTGTAAGGGATCACGGGTCCTCTTCGGCAAGGGATCACGGTTCACGGACCGTCACGGTCACGGTTCTTCGGCAAAAGCTGTTCAACTTTTTCATCGTTTTGTTCCAGGATCGTCACCGAACCTCAAACAGCTTCCAACTGCAGTTCGTTTGTCGTAATATTCCCAGGAAAGGTTTTAAAGATCCCTGTGAGGTTCTTTTTATCATTCATGTTGCTCCATTTATCACCGGTATAATTTTGATGCTCTGCAGCCGCCAGGATCTTCGCACTTCATTTTGAGGTCCTGGTGTTTGGTAATTTTCTTGATTTCTGCGTTGTTTTGGCCAAAATTTATATATCCGGTATATCCGGACGCAATACTTTGTTTTATACAGATGTAGGGGAATTTGTAGCAGGGGACTCAAGACTCCAATGACCGGACACAGGTTTTACAAAAGATCTGGTTTATTAACTGGTTATTCACTTCATTCCATTTACCAAATAATACCGCTTAATTCAATGGACCAAGTTAACTCTTTTCGCATGGTCCTTCTCGTTCGGCCGATGTTCCTCCGCCACTCCCGTTGGTCAGAGCTCCTGGTAACAAGTCCTCTCGACTCAACGTTTGCTCTCGTTTTTATGGACAAACTGGACTTAATCCCCTGTCCGCTGACCGTTAATCCTTTCTCCGCTAATGCCCCGAGGTCATGCATGTTCCAAGTCCTGGCATCAGCTCGCTCCCCTCCTGCTGTGAGTTCCGTTTACCAAACGATAGGGGGGTGTTCCAGCCAGGGGCTGTGACCAGGTGGACAAGAGATTATCATGTTCGGGCACATTCCTGACACTCATTTACGAACTCGTCTTACATCAGAAGTTTGCAGGTAAAATGTATCTGCTTCGTTACCAGTGTTAATTAATAAGTTACCAGTGCCAATTAATAAGTTACACTGAGTTACACTTCCACAATTCCCTCATCTTTTTGTTTTTTGTTTATATTAACCATTAATCTAAACATCAATATAAGTAAACAATCAATCACTACAAGTAAACATCATTACAAGTATAAGTAAATAACTAATCAATCACTTTGGTAATCAAATTCCCTTGGGCATACACCGTCATCCTGCAAGAATCACAAAACATTTCGTTGGTCATTGACTCCTTCCATATCGTTCAATCTATTGCATTTGCATCACAAATATATTTTCAAAACAACACTTCACCATCACCAAGATACAACAATTTCACTTCATTTTCAAGTTTTGTAAAGCATCTGCACCATCTGGCAAAAACGTTTGCCTCCACACAAATGTTGACTTTGTTTGAAAGGAAGGGCTGATCACTTGTGTTTGAATCCTGGTATGAAACATTTTCTCCTAATGTCTTCATAGCTCCTGCACTACTTCGTGTAGGATTTCGCTGTTGTGGTAACATTGCGGAGTCATAGACTGACCCTGCTCTCCTTGTAGCATTCTTGCCACTTTTTGCTGTAAACCATAGTAATTCCTGAACAAGGCCTTCACCCAGTTGTAGTCGACTTGCCTCCTCCCTCATTGTGAGTGGGCAGCAAGTATTGGTGTGACGTTGATTGGCCAGCAAGATGTGGAACAGGGATGCCGGATGCATCCACAATGATGTTGGGACCATGGTGTTCAGGTCATTCATGGTCCTTACCAGGAGCAACCAGCAGAATCGTGCACAGCTGTTGTGACAAGGGCACAGCCGTTTTTTGCAGCTCCATGCTGGTTCCCCGGACGTTGGTGAAGTAATAACATATGTCCCCGCATTTCACAGAGGTTGCAGGTAAAATGTCGTTATCCTGCAACTTCTGATGTGGTGAATGTTCGAAGCCTTCGAACAAGAGTAAGTGATCGCCTTTCTTTCATATGTTGCAGTGTGATCCAGGCAAATGGTCACATTAATTTCCTTGGTGAAGGTAAGCATTCATCTCCAAGTTACACGGGAGAATGTCTTCATCATTCTTTGAGAAAGAGGGTGTATGCCATGATTAACTTCATTTTTTTAGCCACAAATTTTCTTTCTCGAACTTCTTCCCAATTACGTTAGCACTCCCTTCAAAATGTGATCTCGTCTTATCCTTATGCTCAGTCACATCTGAATCTGCTTTCCACACACACTGAATCAGATAGGGTACATCTTACCATGAAATCAGCATAATCATGTATATCTTCCGACAGTTTCACATTCAACAATTTGTTGTTTTTCCTTAACACAAAAGTTATATTCATTTATATGCGTCACACAAATAATATTCAATCAGGTATGTATTTTATTACTAAACTAAGAATAGCATCCACAATTGCTTTCAGGTTAATATAGTTCAAAAATTAACTCATGCAGGTATTTTAGCACTACTCTAAGAAAATAAATTGTATATGATTACAATCACAAACGGGAATACCTAATTCCCAACAACAATTTTCCCAAATCAACAAATTAAACATAATGTATTATTACCATAATTCCTCTCCACTTTTTCTTTTCCCTCTTTTTTTTTTCTTTTTTCTAACAGTGTGTCACTCGTGGTGATATGAGTTCACTGATATTGTAATTGACACAACTCATAACATTGTCGTTATGCCATTATCTTAATTCTACTGTTTCATTTGCAACATCACTTGATTTAATCTTTTAATCTCAGTATTTATGTCACCATAAAAGTCTTCCTTTTCTGGTTCCACATTTCTTTCCTCATTTGTCACTTCATGCGTTATCATCGTGTTGTTGGTTACCTTATTCAAACACACCGTCACTAAGGCTTTCAAGCAAGCCACCACTAAAACAATTGCCAATATAACTACTAAACCAACAAACAAATATTGGAGTATCTTAGCTACCACCCCTCCAAATGTGTTTCCCAACCATGCAAAGGCACCCCCTTTTATATAATCGTGGTATCTTGCTCCCTCTTGTCTGATTGTATCGGCTATGTTATAAATTTCTTCTGACTCATCAGGTATGTACGTACAGCAATCTGTACCAATGACTGCACATGTACCTCCTTTTTCTGCTAACAGCATATCTAATGCCATACGATTTTGTAATGCCATCGTTCTTGTTGCTGCCAGCTCTCTTGTAAGTTTTTCCAATCCACTTGCTGTTTTATTTGCCAACTTCTCCATAGCCAATGCCATGTGCCTGAGTTCTCGCCCTGCCTTCCAGGTTCCATAAAATGGAAATATTACCATTCCAATCCATTCCCCCATGCTAATAGTTCTTTTCTGCCTAGAATGCAGGATATGCGTTGGTGACTTTGTTAACAGGCGCATGTGTGGAAGCACAAACCCAAGAAAACATGATCCTGACCATGTCAGTGGGAGATACGCATACGCCTTGTGTCCACATATAAAATATGTATTATTATAGGTCCATGTCGTATCTGACATCCAAGTTCCTTCCCAATACAAAGATATCATCTTTAA
Source organism: Myxine glutinosa (assembly GCF_964187855.1). NCBI lineage: Eukaryota > Metazoa > Chordata > Myxini > Myxiniformes > Myxinidae > Myxine > Myxine glutinosa. Next base: position 66,061,536 of record NC_136270.1, on the reverse strand, counting down.
GCTAGTGTTCTTTACTGGGACAAGCAATCTCATATAGCCCAACTCGTAACTATAATGGTGGCAGGTGGAGTTTCCCATCAACTTATTATTCTCTGTGGTTCGATGTCGGATGAAACATAGGAGCCCTTTTATTTGTTGTTGAATAGTTACGTAAGGGGGCATAACTTCATTGTCATATTTAGGCCTATAACTGTCTTCAAATTCCTCACATTGATATCCCCCTTTTTCCCAACTAGTATCCCCTAGCATCATCGACATTGGTAAATCAGGTCGTATTGTTGCTACCAACCTCTGTGGGAAGCGACTACATAATTCATCCCAAACAAAAGGAACTGCCTCCAATGGTACTCCGTTCTCACTAGAATGCGGCATTTGTGTGCATATCCAACAATTACTTTCATTTGCTATATCAGCCCTTGTGTGGGCTAAATGTAAAAAAGTATTAATCCCGTGTAATCCATCGGGTTCTAAAGGTGTGTCCCTTTCTTCCATTAAACTTCTTTTTTGCTTATGTCGTCCCGCATAATCATATATCTGTATGTCGGCCACCAATGTTGCGTTTTGTTCTCTTATTACCCCGAAACAATGTATGCAACACATAGTCCCCACTACAAGAGAACTCATTCCTAGGATGAATATCACCATTTTCAAGGAGTATCCGAAGTAGAAGTCTCTGTTTTCCCCTGATTTGTCGGCTTGTCTTGATAAGGTCTTTCCCTTTGTCCCACCTGTAGCCATCTGTAAAACATGTGAGCTACCCCTTGTATATGTTCACACCTCTAACATAATTATATGTCCATGACATTCAACATTATATACCAAACTTCCTAACCTTTGTAAGCTTCCTAACAGGTAAATAAAAAATCCCTTAATATGTAGCATAAATCAGATTATTTGTCTTACCCTGATCCCCCTATCTCCCGGGGTTGAACTCAATCCCCTTGGTCATGAGTGTAGTTGTGATACAATTTTTTTTACTCATGTTGTATTAATATCAGCCGGTAATTGTATGTCATGTAGGCAAATAAATGTCACTATCCCAAGTAGGAATATCACATGTTGAAAATGTAATGTTTATCAATGCAAGGGGTGTTAAAATGTAATTCAAATGACTGTAAATCACAACTATCATTTATCTGCCACTGAATGTTCTGCTGGGCTGTTAGGTGCAGCCTCATTTTCTGTGGGATCGTCCACCTTAGCCCCATGTGCTTGTTTGCAATGAGGGGCATGAATCCAACTTTCTATTTTGGGTCAATATTTTTCCTATTCTTATCAATATCCTATGGTTTGTCATTTCGTTCCAAGATACCGCAACCAAAGGTTTTAACCAAAGCTCTACCAAACTATTTCCAATTTGAACAAAAATGCCAGTGAAACAATGATTCGAAGAATTAACTTCAAGGGGTCAATAAATTTATTCTATAGCCAGATCTAATTTTCCCATCCAATAGTTTGCCTTGCCACAGTTTGCCTTGCCCTATGATGTCACATTGAAATTACCCTTTCAGTTCCCACCATAATTTATCCAAATTTGACTACACACCCATTTACATGTCAGTCGACCACTGACCTATCAATCATGCGAAACAATAGTCCGAAATTCCCACCTGATCATCATGTGACCCTTGTCCCTTGGTTTAAAATTTGCAAAGCAATTGTTCCAACTTTGTAAATTTAAAATTGTGTGCCCAACATAAAAGATCCAATTTCGGCATGTGATCAATTAATTACTAATTTGCTTACAAGCAAAAGAAAAAATGAATAATTCTTGCTCCGAAAACTTTTCAGACCCAAGAATCATCGACAGTTATTCATGTTTGTCCAGTAATCGAATCTGTTGAGGCCAATCATCATTTGGGATTTGCAGCAATGAAGGCCTAATCATTGTCTGAGGTACCGGTATGCACTGGTACCCTTGATCTTGGTTTGCCCCATGACCTTGTCCTCCTGTTGACATACGGACATCTTCTTCTCCAATGTCCCATCTTTCCACACTCGAAACACCGGTTTCTGTCGTTTCCTGGTCTGTGCACCTGTGCATTTGTATTGCTGGGCTGCATCTCTACATCCCTGAGTTGCCACTGCAATCTCTCGTTGTCTCCTGAAACACGAAAAAATTCTCTGTACCGTCCTTTTTGGGGAGACAACTGGAAATCAGATGGGACAACCGTCACTTTCATTCCTAATTTCGAGGGCAGTTGTGCATTTGTCTCCTCCACTGTATCCTGTATCCTTTTTATTTTAAGTTCTAGATCCGTTATCCGTTCTTGCTGTTCCCGTTGTCTGGATTCACCATCCCAAAGATGGAATGCAAGCCAGTCTACCGTTAGATTCTGTCTCTTCCTGGCTTTCAATCTTTGTTCCAATCTTTCCAATCGACTTCGCTCAAATGTACCATCTCTTGGAAACTCCTCATCATGTCCCTTTGTCCACAAATACCAATTCTCGACCTGCCTTATAGCTTCTGCACCATAACGGTCGTACATATGATGTGTACAAGTACCTTTTTGTGGAATCTCTGGTTGTCCTTGTGTATTCTTGCAGGCTCCATTTCCCATTCTGCCTTTTATCAAAGTAGCGTTGGATGTGTTGTAGTTTGTTCCTCTAAAGCTTCACTCGTACCTCCAGGAAGGGTCTCTCCACCTGTTCACACGGTGATTTCCAGAGAATCTCCCTCAGCTGTGGCTTTTGCACAATCCAATCTCACAGATCAGTATTTGCAGATGAGCCGGAGGGTCAGTATGAAATGGGTGAATCCTCAGGTGTCCGCTCTGTTGACGGGGAAATCACACAATGGTAACCGCACATATATATCTGTATATAAACTCACCACCTTGCTCAATTTTCCCAGGTTGTCTCCACATTGTTAATATCTCGCAAAGATATCAAAGCTTCTTTCTTGAGACCGCATTTTCATCAATCAAACAATCAATATATTCAATTCAATTTATTCAGTTCAATTTATTCAGTTAAATTTATTCAATTAAATTCAATCAATTAGATTCAATCAATTAACAATTCAATCAATTATTCAATTTCAATTAATTCATCAATATTCATCAATAAATCAAATTAATCATTTTGGATGACTCCTTGCATAAGCCCTTTCCACAATGATGTCAGGACAGGTCCATCCATTGACCGTCACCTCTGGTTCGTACCTCATGTTAATTGATGAATCACCGTCCTGTCCTAGGGTCATATCTGACATATTTCCCCATTTTGCCTGGTCTCCACAAATTTTCTTTGCAACCACTAAAGGCAACTCATCCTTCATTCGTGAGACAGCCAATATGGATGGCAGATATTAAAGTTCTTTGGGAAAAATATCTCATCATTTTTCTTTTAATAGTACCCAAATCTCTTGGCAATATAAATTTCGTAAAACTCCTGAAATAAGACTGTAAAATTCCTTCAACCATGCTAAATTTTAAAACTCCATCGCTTGTAACACCCAATTTATCCCATAGGGCTTGAAAGTTCTTTCCCAAGTTCATGCAGCATTCTGCATTTGAACCCTATGATATCATTCATAATAATCATCATGATTTTATAGTCATGGTCCTATCATAATCATCTATTTAAAACGAACATTTCCTTTATCACCACAGCTATGTGGTATAATCAACAATAGAATAAAACTGTACATAGCAACAGGCTACCTCATGGCCACTTAGTATACCTATTGACAATAAGTCATAACAATATCGAATAATCATTGAACAATTCAAAAATCGCTTCCACTGCTCCAGCCGCAGCATTCGTTATTTTGTTTGCTCATTCACTATTCCTGATTCGTCATCAAGGATCTCCATCATCACACAGCGTACTTAATTCCGCATTTTAATGAGAATTCAACAGGAATTTACGACTCAAAGGAAAAAGAACGAGCAGACCTTTTGCAGGATGATCGTTACAAAAATCGTTACATATATTAAAGTATTTATAATGTCGACAAATCATATCTTAATTCTTACAAAAATTTGGTTCTTTGAATAAATCACAGCACCGGGAGAACCAGCTCCAAAAAATGGATCTTTGTGTTTATTCAGCACCCTAGTAATTGGCTCTTTGTGTACTAATTACACAGCACCCAGGCCCCGCTCATATGGGTCTTTGTGCAGCGCTGCACAGCACCTGAGCAAAAGGGGTTTCATCTACATTTTCCTTATCCGGTGTACCATCCGTGATATTTGTTTGCTCATTCACTATTCCTGATTCGTCATCAAGGATCTCCATCATCACACAGCGTACTTAATTCCGCATTTTAATGAGAGTTCAACAGGAATTTACGACTCAAAGGAAAAAGAACGAGCAGACATTTTGCAGGACGATAACTGGAATTAGTCGTGAAAATATATCCAAAATACACAAAAATACACACCCACACAAATAAACAACATTTATTCCGTTTAACAGAACAAACATTTCCTCTATCATGACATGCATGTCTTCAAAATTATATGACCAAGAGAAAAAGTAAAATTAATTAAAAACTGCGGGCAGTGATGATCCGGGGACCATACCGCTCCATCCTGATTGGACGAGTGCGTGCTAGAGTCGTTAACAACGACAGTCCAGATCCGATTGTTCAAAATTTCAACTCAATCGATCGAAAAATGAACGCAGGGATGCATTTTAAAGGTGCAGTGGCACTAACTGAGTTGCCACGAATATGGCCACGAAATTGCCAATATGGCCAATATGACAGCCACAAAATATTTTCCTTAATCAACTGGCTCATAGCATAACCAATCTGCAAGTATTTCATCCGAAGATGTATCTCTGAGGACTTTTAATTAAATAAGTCATTTATAAATCAACGAGTTAATTTATTAAATGATTAATCAATAAATCAAAATTTTCCTTGACAGCCACATCACTTGGTCAGTGTCATGTCCAAATATCAGCTTCCTTACTCAAAAGGTGCCTGAGTTAATGTAATGTAATTACTGTAATAAGATTACTGCAATTACTGTAATGATTACTGTAATTACTGTAATTACCGGAACTGTAATTACTGTAATTACCTCAGGTAATTACTGTAATGTAATTACTGTAATTTAATAAGAAATGTAATTAATTAAATAAGTACTTCATTAATCGCTCATAATTAAATAACTCGTGAATTCTTATCCGATTTATTTAACATTTGAGTGTCCCCAAAACGTTGGAGCAAAACGTTGCAACAACGAAAGTGAAACGTTGTAGCGACATTGTGGAAACGTTAGCACAACCCAACATTTGAATGTTCCCAAAACGTTGGAGCAAAACGTTGCAACAACGAAAGTGAAACGTTGTAGCGACGTTGTGGAAACGTTAGCAAAACTCAACATTTGAATGTTCCCAAAACGTTGGAGCAAAACGTTGCAACAACGAAAGTTAAACGTTGTAGCGACGTTGTGGAAACGTCAGCAAAACCCAACATTTGAATGTTCCCAAAACGTTGGAGCAAAACGTTGCAACAACGAAAGTTAAACGTTGTAGCGACGTTGTGGAAACGTCAGCAAAACCCAACATTTGAATGTTCCCAAAACGTTGGAGCAAAACGTTGCAACAACGAAAGTGAAACGTTGTAGCGACGTTGTGGAAACGTCAGCAAAACCCAACATTTAAATGTTCACAAAACGTTGGAGCAAAACGTTGCAACAACGAAAGTGAAACGTTGTGGCGACGTTGTGGAAACGTCAGCAAAACCCAACATTTAAATGTTCACAAAACGTTGGAGCAAAACGTTGCAACAACGAAAGTGAAACGTTGTGGCGACGTTGTGGAAACGTCAGCAAAACCCAACATTTAAATGTTCACAAAACGTTGGAGCAAAACGTTGCAACAACGAAAGTGAAACGTTGTGGCGACGTTGTGGAAACATCAGCAAAACCCAACATTTAAATGTTCACAAAACGTTGGAGCAAAACGTTGCAACAACGAAAGTGAAACGTTGTGGCGACGTTGTGGAAACGTCAGCAAAACCCAACATTTAAATGTTCACAAAACGTTGGAGCAAAACGTTGCAACAACGAAAGTGAAACGTTGTGGTGACGTTGTGGAAACGTCAGCAAAACCCAACATTTAAATGTTCACAAAACGTTGGAGCAAAACGTTGCAACAACGAAAGTGAAACGTTGTGGCGACGTTGTGGAAACGTCAGCAAAACCCAACATTTAAATGTTCACAAAACGTTGCAACAACAAATGATCACAAGTAATTATCACATTGCAATGACCTCTAAACATTCCTAAACCAATATCCCATTAAAATCCCATTAAAATCCCATTAAATCCCATATCTTGTCACCCTTTGCATTGTTGAAAGCAATTAATTACCTCAATCATAACTCAATATTACCTCAATTTATATATACTAGGGCGTGCCCGCACGTACGTGCTTGCCCGTACGTGCTTGCAAAAAACATGCGTGCAAACAACAACAACAAATTTTCTTTGAAACCACGTGGCAGTAATGACCACAGAACCCCCCCCCCCCTCTATTTACATGAAATGGTTTGGTCCATTCGCAAAGCCAAAGCGAACGACCACAGAACCCCCCCCCCCCCCTCTATTTACATGAAATGGTTTGGTCCATTCGCAAAGCCAAAGCGAACGACCACAGAACCCCCCCCCCCCTCTATTTACATGAAATGGTTTGGTCCATTCGCAAAGCCAAAGCGAACGGCTTGCGAGTACGGTGACCATACCTTGGGACCCACTTGTCCGATTAATTTCAAACCTTGAAAAGGCACATCCTCGGGTCTCCAGCAATATACCTGGCAAGTTTCAAGTATATCGGACCGGTAGTTTGTCGAGAAACAGCGGTCGCATTCAGACAGACCGACACACACACAACCAAAACGACGCTCAGTAGAGAGCATATCTCCGCCTTGGTGAACAGTTTATGTTTTGTATCCCACTGATAGGCCGGATCTGGATTCGGACCTGAACCCAAAATGGAATCGGCGTGTTTTTGTCACCTCCCCAACTCATCCACCAGGTTCATTCACTCATCCATAACTTTTTTTAATATATGAATAATATTAAAATAATAACATTAATAAGTATATTATGTTAAATATAATGTATATCGCTTTTCACCCGATCTCTTGATGGTGAAGAATCACTTTAAACAATTCTCGTAGCCGGATTCGCACCTGGGTCTTCACCAAAATCCAATCATTTCGTCGTGTCACCCATGCTATCTATCTGGCAAATTTCGTCAAAAAAACAACAGCACTGGTTTTGTTTCCTGGAAGCTTCCTGCAAAACGCTTTGCTTCTCGCAAAACGTCCGCCAATGGGAAGTAAAGGGAGGGAGAAGGAGCGGGAGCAAGAGACAGGGTGCCGGAATGGACATGAGGGACAATGAGGGACAGTGAGGGAGTGTTGGTATGCAATTTTTATCCAATCGCCATCTTTCACAATAATTCTGGACCGGCATGAGGTGGGATTGTCTGTCATGAATTTATTTGTTGATCGAACGAGTTTTAATTTGTCTAAATCCGACCAGTCGTTCCAAAGATATAAGCCGTTTTGTCGCAATACCATAAATTGGAATGAGGTAAAAATATATATATATAAATATAATTCCCTTTCCCGGTTCCCTGTCGCACGCCGAGCAAGTCGAGTGCTTTGAACAAGTGCAAAAAAAAAATTAAAAAAAACTACTTTACCGGCCTTACACGTCCTGGAAGCAAATGGTCGCAAGGTGCACGCATGCTCCGTTTGCTCCCAGGTCACAGTAAGGCCTTTAATGACCAGCGCCGACCTTGTGCATTTGTATTTAGACAGCGCAAAAATACGTATTTACAGAAATCATTTAGGAAAACACGAATAAATAGAATCATTTAACACGTTTCATCCTTGTATTACCTATGGACAATCGCAAGTCCCACACACCAAATCCTCCATCTTCAGAATTCATATTTCATAATGGACAGATCCCCAAGACGTCATGCTTACCTTGACGACGTCCACTCGAAATTCCAGCGGTGCCTCCAGATTGTAGGGGAATTTGTAGCGGGGGACTCAAGACTCCAATGACCGGACACAGGTTTTACAAAAGATCTGGTTTATTAACTGGTTATTCACTTCATTCCATTTACCAAATAATACCGCTTAATTCAATGGACCAAGTTAACTCTTTTCGCATGGTCCTTCTCGTTCAGCCGATGTTCCTCCGCCACTCCCGTTGGTCAGAGCTCCTGGTAACAAGTCCTCTCGACTCAACGTTTGCTCTCGTTTTTATGGATAAACTGGACTTAATCCCCTGTCCGCTGACCGTTAATCCTTTCTCCGCTAATGCCCCGAGGTCATGCATGTTCCAAGTCCTGGCATCAGCTCGCTCCCCTCCTGCTGTGAGTTCCGTTTACCAAACGATAGGGGGGTGTTCCAGCCAGGGGCTGTGACCAGGTGGACAAGAGATTATCATGTTCGGGCACATTCCTGACACTCATTTACGAACTCGTCTTACATCAGAAGTTTGCAGGTAAAATGTATCTGCTTCGTTACCAGTGTTAATTAATAAGTTACCAGTGCCAATTAATAAGTTACACTGAGTTACACTTCCACACAGACTTGGCATTTAATATGGAATATTTTTTTTTTCTTGACTTGGGTTTACTTTCTTAACTCAGTATATCAATCTGGTGAGTTTCTTTTACACTTTGGTGATTTATTTGTTTAAAGAACCATGTCACTGATTGTCTGTCACAGCAAAAAGTCAACAACAGGATTATATCACAGGTGGCGTGGCAAAATGTACGGACAGGTGCATTTGACGATTGGCTTCACAGTCGGGTATACAAGGGTTGTTGCGTTTTGTATTAGTGGAAAACAACTGCTGCACGTCTCCAAAAGTTATTGCCGCTTCGTCTGGAGATGGTCCGTCAACTCGACAATGCTGTTTGTCATGGAGTGGTGGCTTTACGAAATTACGGCATGAAACAGCGTGCTATTGCTCGGCGGTATGGCATCACTCAAGGTCAGGTGTCAAAGATCCTGATTGTAAGGATTGTAAGGATTGTAAGGGCTATAGCCAGAGGGCATTGGAAGGGCTATAGCCAAAGGGCATTGGAAGGGCTATAGCCAGAGGGCATTGGAAGGGCTATAGCCAGAGGGCATTGGAATGGCTATAGCCAGAGGGCATTGGAAGGGCTATAGCCAGAGGGCATTGGAAGGGCTATAGCCAGAGGGCATTGGAAGGGCTACAGCCAGAGGGCATTGGAAGGGCTACAGCCAGAGGGCATTGGAAGGGCTACAGCCAGAGGGCATTGGAAGGGCTATAGCCAGAGGGCATTGGAAGGGCTATAGCCAGAGGGCATTGCAAGGGCTATAGCCAGAGGGCATTGGAAGGGCTATAGCCAGAGGGCATTGGAAGGGCTATAGCCAGAGGGCATTGGAAGGGCTATAGCCAGAGGGCATTGGAAGGGCTATAGCCAGAGGGCATTGGAAGGGCTATAGCCAGAGGGCATTGGAAGACCTTTGGTTTGGTTGTGTTGGAAGGGCAATACCCAGAGGGCATTGGAAGGGCTATCGCCAGAGGGCATTGGAAGGGCTATAGCCAGAGTGCATTGGAAGGGCTATAGCCAGAGGGCATTGGAAGGGCTATAGCCAGAGGGCATTGGAAGGGCTATAGCCAGGGGGCATTGGAATAGCTATAGCCAGAGGGCATTGCAAGGGCTATAGTCAGAGGGCATTGGAAGGGCTATAGCCAGAGGGCATTGGAAGGGCTATAGCCAGAGGGCATTGGAAGGGCTATAGCCAGAGGGCATTGGAAGGGCTATAGCCAGAGGGCATTGGAAGGGCTATAGCCAGAGGGCATTGGAAGGGCTATGGCCAGAGGGCATTGGAAGGGCTATAGCCAGAGGGCATTGGAAGGGCTATGGCCAGAGGGCATTGGAAGGGCTATAGCCAGAGGGCATTGGAAGGGCTATAGCCAGAGGGCATTGGAAGGGCTATAGCCAGAGGGCATTGGAAGGGCTACAGCCAGAGGGCATTGGAAGGGCTACAGCCAGAGGGCATTGGAAGGGCTACAGCCAGAGGGCATTGGAAGGGCTACAGCCAGAGGGCATTGGAAGGGCTACAGCCAGAGGGCATTGGAAGGGCTATAGCCAGAGGGCATTGGAAGGGCTATAGCCAGGGGGCATTGGAATAGCTATAGCCAGAGGGCATTGGAAGGGCTATAGCCAGAGGGCATTGGAAGGGCTATAGCCAGACGGCATTGGAAGGGCTATAGCCAGAGGTCATTGGAAGTGCTATAGCCAGAGGGCATTGGAAGGGCTATAGCCAGAGGGCATTTGAAGGGCTATAGCCAGAGGGCATTGGAAGGGATTTGATTTTGTTGTGTTGGAAGGGCTATAGCCAGAAGGCATTGGAAGGGCTATAGCCAGAGGGCATTGGAAGGGCTATAGCCAGGGGGCATTGGAAGGGCTATAGCCAGAGGGCATTGGAAGGGCTATAGCCAGAGGGCATTGGAAGGGCTATAGCCAGAGGGCATTGGAAGGGCTATAGCCAGAGGGCTTTGGAAGGGCTATCGCCAGAGGGCATTGGCAGGGCTATAGCCAGAGGACATTGTAAGGGCTATAGCCAGAGGGCATTGGAAGGGCTATAGCCAAAGGGCATTGGAAGGGCTATAGCCAGAGGGCATTGGAAGGGCTATAGCCAGAGGGCATTGGAAGGGCTATAGCCAGAGGGCATTGGAAGGGCTATAGCCAAAGGGCATTGGAAGGGCTATAGCCAGAGGGCATTGGAAGGGCTATAGCCAGAGGGCATTGGAAGGGCTATAGCCAGAGGGCATTGGAAGGGCTATAGCCAGAGGGCATTGGAAGGTCTATAGCCAGAGGGCATTGGAAGGGCTATTCGGGGATTCATTCCTCCCACCTGCTTCAGACTTTCGCATACTTTGAGTTCTCTCCTGTAATTTGTTACTGGTTGCATCTCTGCCTGTCGGGAGCACAATGTCTTTAGAATATATTAATTTCAAAAGGTTACCTAAATTTCTGTTGGTTACCTGTCATTTTATTTCTGATGGCACAATGCATCTCCCTTGACACTACTACTACTACTACGACTACTACTACTACTGCTACTACTACTACTACTACTACTACTACTACTACAACTACTACTTTAATAGCCCCAATTACTCCCATGTTCTGGGGTCAGCCAGAGAACATTTTTGACCCAAATCTTGCATGAATCAGCTGGCAAAGCCTGACCTTCATTTTATGGTGGCCTTCATTTTTGTAATTTGATCAGGGTGCCGGTGTGTTCACTCAACTAAACTTCTCGAAGGACTCCCTGAGATCTTTAAGATCCACCAACAGCCAGTGCCAGCAGACAGGACATCCAGGTTAACGTCCTTACATTGAATTGTGCCCTTGTTGATGCCTCGTCTTGTATGCGAAACACCAGGGCGGAAGGTGATATCTCGGTCGGTAATCAAACACAGGCAAGCCAGCTCAGAAGACAGTGTGCATACCTCTAGTCCAGGCCATCTTGCCAGCCCTTCTTTGAAGCTTTGTAATCTACGCAGTAAATGAAACCTGGGTAAATGCCTTTTTCTCCCAAAAACCTCCTACATTTAAATCATCCTGACATTGTTCATTGGAGATTAAACAATTGATTTTTGTGTTTTAACACTGAGCTTTATTTATTTGTTTGCAGGAGTATCAAAGTCGCCTCGATGTGATCTACGGACCATTAAGTCACGAAATATTGGACGTGCTCGTACAGAACGTCGCTTCCAATGCCTGCATAGTTATCGCTGACTGCACATTGGTGGATGATATGTTCGGTTACCGTGTAGCTGAAGTCAAACCATCAAGACCAGACCTTCAAATTGCTCCTCTCACTGCACGATTGGAGGTCAAATCGCCTAGAGTGCATGGTCTTTACCTGCCGTGCTTTTCGTCCGAGTTCAGACATGCCATGGCTCAGTTGATTGCAATGCGAGACCATGAATATATTTCCATGACGCTGGACATGGGGGCATCATCTGCCGACGGTCCTTTTCTTGGCCTTTCTGATGTTTTCTATGCCATCGAACACCTTGTTGCCCATCGTAGTGTTGGCAAAATCATTGCAGAGCTTCTACAAAGAGACGGTTTTTGATTTGCATTTAATTGCTGGATTGTTCTTTAATCGCAAAATGTACAGTAACTGCATTCACGCACAGTGTTCCTTGTTTACGATGTAAGGTAATAGTCATGAATCTCTTGACTGCCTTTCTTTACATCATTGCTGGTTTTAAAAGTCTCTGATTACCTCCGCCCCCAAAGGTGGATGGAGGTTATGTTTTCACCCCTGTCTGTCTGTCTGTCTGTGAACAAGATATCTCAAAGTTGGAGACGGATTCGGACGAAGGTTGGCAGACAGGTAATGTATGTGACACGGACGAAATGATTAGATTTTGGTGAAGATCCGGATTCCGATCCGGCTAGTAGAATTTGCAAAGCGATTCTTCACCATTGGGAGAATGGCATTGGAAGGGCTATAGCCAGAGGGCATTGCAAGGGCTATAGCCAGAGGGCATTGGAAGGGCTATAGCCAGAGGGCATTGCAAGGGCTATAGCCAGAGGGCATTGGAAGGGCTATAGCCAGAGGGCATTGGAAGGGCTATAGCCAGAGGGCATTGGAAGGGCTATAGCCAGAGGGCATTGCAAGGGCCATAGCCAGAGGGCATTGGAAGGGCCATAGCCAGAGGGCAGTAGAAGGGCTATAGCCAGAGGGCATTGGAAGGGCTATAGCCAGAGGGCATTGGAAGGGCTATAGCCAGAGGGCATTGGAAGGGCTATAGCCAGAGGGCATTGGAAGGGCTATAGCCAGAGGGCATTGGAAGGGCTAGAGCCAGAGGGCATTGGAAGGGCTAGAGCCAGAGGGCATTGGAAGGGCTATAGCCAGAGGGCATTGGAAGGGCTATAGCCAGAGGGCATTGGAAGGGCTATAGCCAGAGGGCATTGGAAGGGCTATAGCCAGAGGGCATTGGAAGGGCTATAGCCAGAGGGCATTGGAAGGGCTATAGCCAGAGGGCATTGGAAGGGCTATAGCCAGAGGGCATTGGAAGGGCTATAGCCAGAGGGCACTGGAAGGGCTAGAGCCAGAGGGCATTGGAAGGGCTCTAGCCAGAGGGCATTGGAAGGGCTATAGCCAGAGGGCATTGGAATGGCTACAGCCAGAGGGCATTGGAAGGGCTATAGCCAGAGGGCATTGGAAGGGCTTTGGTTTGGTTGTGTTGGAAGGGCGATAGCCAGAGGGCATTGGAAGGGCTATAGCCAGAGGGCATTGGAAGGGCTCTAGCCAGAGGGCATTGGAAGGGCTATAGCCAGAGGGCATTGGAATGGCTACAGCCAGAGGGCATTGGAAGGGCTATAGCCAGAGGGCATTGGAAGGGCTTTGGTTTGGTTGTGTTGGAAGGGCGATAGCCAGAGGGCATTGGAAGGGCTATAGCCAGAGGGCATTGGAAGGGCTATAGCCAGAGGGCATTGGAAGGGCTATAGCCAGAGGGCATTGGAAGGGCTATAGCCAGAGGGCATTGGAAGGGCTATAGCCAGAGGGCATTGGAAGGGCTATAGCCAGAGGGCATTGGAAGGGCTATAGCCAGAGGGCATTGGAAGGGCTATAGCCAGAGGGCATTGGAAGGGCTTTGGTTTGGTTGTGTTGGAAGGGCTATAGCCAGAGGGCACTGGAAGGGCTAGAGCCAGAGGGCATTGGAAGGGCTCTAGCCAGAGGGCATTGGAAGGGCTATAGCCAGAGGGCATTGGAATGGCTACAGCCAGAGGGCATTGGAAGTGCTATAGCCAGAGGGCATTGGAAGGGCTTTGGTTTGGTTGTGTTGGAAGGGCGATAGCCAGAGGGCATTGGAAGGGCTATAGCCAGAGGGCATTGGAAGGGCTATAGCCAGAGGGCATTGGAAGGGCTATAGCCAGAGGGCGTTGGAAGGGCTATAGCCAGAGGGTATTGGAAGGGCTATCGCCAGAGGGCATTGGAAGGGCTATAGCCAGAGGGCATTGGAAGGGCTATAGCCAGAGGGCATTGGAAGGGCTACAGCCAGAGGGCATTGGAAGGGCTACAGCCAGAGGGCATTGGAAGGGCTACAGCCAGAGGGCATTGGAAGGGCTATAGCCAGAGGGCATTGGAAGGGCTATAGCCAGAGGGCATTGGAAGGGCTATAGCCAGAGGGCATTGGAAGAGCTTTGGTTTGGTTGTGTTGGAAGGGCAATAGCCAGAGGGCATTGGAAGGGCTATCGCCAGAGGGCATTGGAAGGGCTATAGCCAGAGTGCATTGGAAGGGCTATAGCCAGAGGGCATTGGAAGGGCTATAGCCAGAGGGCATTGGAAGGGCTATAGCCAGAGGGCATTGGAAGGGCTATAGCCAGGGGGCATTGGAATAGCTATAGCCAGAGGGCATTGGAATAGCTATAGCCAGAGGGCATTGGAAGGGCTATAGCCAGAGGGCATTGGAAGGGCTATAGCCAGAGGGCATTGGAAGGGCTATAGCCAGAGGGCATTGGAAGGGCTATAGCCAGAGGGCATTGGAAGGGCTATAGCCAGAGGGCATTGGAAGGGCTATAGCCAGAGGGCATTGGAAGGGCTATAGCCAGAGGGCATTGGAAGGGCTATAGCCAGAGGGCATTGGAAGGGCTATAGCCAGAGGGCATTGGAAGGGCTATAGCCAGAGGGCATTGGAAGGGCTATAGCCAGAGGGCATTGGAAGGGCTATAGCCAGAGGGCATTGGAAGGGCAATAGCCAGAGGGCATTGGAAGGGCTATAGCCAGAGGGCATTTGAAGGGCTATAGCCAGAGGGCATTGGAAGGGATTTGATTTTGTTGTGTTGGAAGGGCTATAGCCAGAGGGCATTTGAAGGGCTATAGCCAGAGAGCATTGGAAGGGATTTGATTTTGTTGTGTTGGAAGGGCTATAGCCAGAGGGCATTGGAAGGGCTATAGCCAGAGGGCATTGGAAGGGCTATAGCCAGAGGGCATTTGTGAAGGTAGGCATTCATCTCCAAGTTACACGGGAGAATGTCTTCATCATTCTTTGAGAAAGAGGGTGTATGCCACGATTAACTTCATTTTTTAGCCACAAATTTTCTTTCTCGAACTTCTTCTCAATTCCGTTAGCACTCCCTTCAAAATGTGATCTCGTCTTATCCTTATGCTCAGTCACATCTGAATCTGCTTTCCACACACACTGAATCAGATAGGGTACATCTTACCATGAAATCAGCATAATCATGTATATCTTCCGACAGTTTCACATTCAACAATTTGTTGTTTTCCCTTACAACATTCAAAAAGTTATATTCATTTATATGCGTCACACAAATAATATTCAATCAGGTATGTATTTTACTACTAAACTAAGAATAGCATCCACAATTGCTTTCAGGTTAATATAGTTCAAAAATTAACTTGTGCAGGTATTTTAGCACTACTCTAAGAAAATAAATTGTATATGATTACAATCACAAACAGGAATATCTAATTCCCAACAACAATTTTCCCAAACCAACAAATTAAGCATAATGTATTATTACCATAATTCCTCTCCACTTTTACTTTTTCCTTTTTTTTCCCTAACAGTGTGTCACTCGTGGTGATATGAGTTCACTGATATTGTAATTGACACAACTCATAACATTGTCGTTATGCCATTATCTTAATTCTACTGTATTCATTTGCAACATCACTTGATTTAATCTTTTAATCTCAGTATTTATGTCGCCATAAAAGTCTTCCTCTTGTGGTTCCACATTTCTTTCCTCATTTGTCACTTCATGCGTTATCATCGTGTTGTTGGTTACCTTGTTCAAACACACCGTCACTAAGGCTTTCAAGCAAGCCACCACTAAAACAATTGCCAATATAACTACTAAACCAACAAACAAGTCTGCTACTCCTTGTATATATTCATACCTATGACATAATTATATGTCGATGACATTCAACATTATATACCAAACTAACAAGCTTCCTAAAAGGTAAATAAAGAAAATCCCTTAATATGTAACATAAATCAGATTATTTGTCTTACCCTGATCCCCCTATCTCCCGGGGTTGAACTCAATCCCCTGATCATGAGTGTAGTTGTGATACATTTTTCACTCATGTTGTATTAATATCAGCAGGTAATTGTATGTCATGTAGGCAAATAAATGTCACTATCTTCCCTAATTCAAGTAGGAATATTAAATGTTGAAATTGTAATGTTTATCAATGCAAGGGGTGTTAAAATGTAATTCAAATGAATGTATATCACGACTATCATTTATCCGCCAATGAATGTTCTGCTGGGCTGCTAGGTGCAGCCTCATTTTCTGTGGGATCGTCCACCTTAGCCCCATGTGCTTGCTTGCAATGAGAGGCATGAATCCAACTTTCTATTTTGGGTCCATATTTGTTTCTATTCTTATCAGTCTCCTATGGTTTATCAATTCGTTCCAAGATACCGCAACCAAAGGTTTTAACCAAGGCTCTACCAAACTATTTCCAATGTGAACAAAAAATGCCAGTGAAACAATGATTCGAAGAATTAACTTCAAGGGGTCAATAAATTTATTCTATAGCCAGATCTAATTTTCCCATCCAATAGTTTGCCTTGCCACATGTCATATTATAACACTTTAATAAACCTTCGAAAAATGTTTCCCATCTCAACAAATTTCCTTTTTACAAGTAGCCATGTGTAACTTACGTATTTAACTACAATTTCCTCTCAATTTGTTTGGCCTAACTGGCCGCAAAAGTGGCTGCCAGCATGCAGTACCGTTTTTATCTACCAAGGAAGTGCTCGTCCACACAAGACCTCTACCAAAATGTTGTTTGTAAAAACAAATCTGGGATTTCCGTTTACATGGATGCACTCTCAGGACATTTTCAGGCTGCTGTTAACAATCCACTATGATAAATTAATTCCTTTACCCACAATCAAATAATTAGTACAAATTGAGGATATTATCCCTATCACATTCTTTTATAGATTCATTATGTTGGATCTAATTTTTTCCAATAATTTTCCACTGCTGTAAGGAAGAACAATAGCTCTCATAAGTCTTAGTAATATCGTACTTAATTTGCCCAGCATCGAATAATTTATTTACTATCCTTTCTCATCTGTTAACCAGTGACTTTGTTTGAACTTCAGAACTGAAAACCCACAATAGTTCAAACCAGCAAAATTTTCTTTACTATTTTCCCATATCATCTATGCCTAAAACACATCCATACATACAGCACAATTTATATGCTGATAAAATTCAAGTTTATATATATAAAAATCCATGAGCAGAGTACTCTGGGAAGTCAGTGTAAGACCTCTCCAAAATTTGGCTAATTTTGTACTCCCACATTTTTATGAAGCTCATATCCATAAATAGCTTTGATTCTCATATAAATTCGATCACAATGGAATCCCAAGATTACTCCCAATTTTTTACTATTAATGAATAGCTGCTCATAACTCAGCAAGTCAAATCTTTATTCTCCATCTCCCTTGACAAAAGTGATAATTTTCATAATCAAATTATATTTCTATTTTTTATTTTTTTATTTTTTTTTATTTTACGAATTCTCTCGATATGCGATCCCATCCCCATGGAACTATCTATTTTCCAGACAAGGCACACTGTCGGTGTCAACAATCTTGTAAGATTGATACACAAAAACACTAACATTGACACACAAAATACCCACACACACATGCATTATGCGTATTTGTTTGCGTTGGAACCCTTATTTACAGATCCGGATGGGTGTCAACTTTATTTCAATTTCTCAAAATTTGTCCTTCAATTTTATAAGCGCTAATACACAAATGGACCAAAAAGTTTATTCTTAGAAAACCCCTATGACGTCACATTGACATTACCCTTTCAGTTCCCACAATAATTTATCCAAATTTGACTACCCACCCATTTGTATGTCAGTCGACCACTGACCTATCAATCGTGTGAAACAATAGTCGGGAATTCCCACCTGATCATGATGTGACTCTTGTCACTTGGTTTGCCAAAAAAATTGCAAAGCAATTGTTCCAAACTTTGTAAATTTAAAATTTTGTGCCCAACATAAAAGATCCAATTTCGGCATTTGATCAATTAATTATCAATTTGCTTACAAGCAAAAGAAAAATGAATAATTCTTGCTCCGAAAACTTTTCAGACCCAAGAATCATCGACAGTTATTCATGTTTGTCCAGTAATCTAATTTGTTGAGGCCAATCGTCATTTGGGATTTGTCGCAATGAAGGCCTAATCATTGTCTGAGGTATCGGTCAGCCCTGGTACCCTTGATCTTGGTTTACCCTATGAACTTGTCTTCCTTTTGGTATACGGACATCCTCTTTTCCAATGTCCCATCCGTCCACACTTGAAACACCGGTTTCTGTCGTTGCCTGGTCTGTGCACCTCTGCACTTGTATTGCTGGGCTGCATCTCTACATCCCTGAGTTGCCACTGCAATCTCTCGTTATCTCCTGAAACACGAAAAAATTCTCTGTACCGTCCTTTTTGGGGAGACAACTGGAAATCAGATGGGACAACTGTCACTTTCATTCCTAATTTCGAGGGCAGTTGTGCATTTGTCTCCTCCACTGTATCCTGTATCCTTTTTATTTTAAGTTCTAGATCCGTTATCCGTTCTTGCTGTTCCCGTTGTCTGGATTCACCATCCCAAAGATGGAATGCAAGCCAGTCTACCGTTAGATTCTGTCTCTTCCTGGCTTTCAATCTTTGTTCTAATCTTTCCAATCGACTTCGCTCAAATGTACCATCTCTTGGAAACTCCTCATCATGTCCCTTTGTCCACAAATACCAATTCTCGACCTGCCTTATAGCTTCGGCACCATAACGGTCGTACATATGATGTGTACAAGTACCTTTTTGTGGAATCTCTGGTTGTCCTTGTGTATTCTTGCAGGCTCCATTTCCCATTTTGCCTTTTATCAAAGTAGCGTTGGATGTGTTGTAGTTTGTTCCTCTAAAGCTTCACTCGTACCTCCAGGAAGGATCTCTCCACCTGTTCAAACGGTGATTTCCAGAGAATCTCTCTCACCTGTGGCTTTTGCACAATCCAATCTCACAGATCAGTATTTGCAGATGAGCCAGAGGGTCAGTATGAAATGGGTGAATCCTCAGGTGTCCACTCTGTTGAAGGGGAAATCACACAATGGTAACCGCACATATATATCTATATATAAACTCACCACCTTGCTCAATTTTTCAAGGTTGTCTTCACATTGATAATATCTCACAAAGATATTAAAGCTTCTTTCTTGAGACCGCATTTTCATCAATCAAACGATCAATATATTCAATTTAATTTATTCAATTCAATTTATCCAGTTAAATTTATTCAATTAAATTCAATCAATTAGATTCAATCAATCAACAATTCAATCAATTATTCAATTTCAATTAATTCATCAATATTCATCAATAAATCAAATTAATCATTTTGGATGACTCCTTACATAAGCCCTTTCCCCAATGATGTCAGGACAGGTCCATCCATTGACTGAGATCGAATCTCATCGGTCGTCACCTCTGGTTCATACCTCATGTCAATTGATGAATCACCGTACTGTCCTAGGGTCATATCTGACATATTTCCCCATTTTGCCTGGTCTCCACAAATTTTCTTTGCAACCACTAAAGGCAACTCATCCTTCATTCGTGAGACAGCCAAAATGGATGGCAGATATTAAAGTTCATTGGGAAAAATATCTCATCATTTTTCTTTTAATAGTACCCAAAATCTCTTGGCAATATAAATTTCGTAAAACTCCTGAAATAAGACTGTAAAATTCCTTCAATCATGCTAAATTTTGAAACTCCATCGCTTGTAACACCCAATTTATCCCATAGGGCTTGAAAGTTATTTCCCAAGTTCATGCAATCATTCTGCATTTGAACCCTATGATATCATTCATAATAATCATCATGATTTTATAGTCATGGTCCTATCATAATCATCTATTTAAAACGAACATTTCCTTTATCACCACAGCTATGTGGTATAATCAACAATAGAATAAAACTGTACATAGCAACAGGCTACCTCATGGCCACTTAGTATACCTATTGACAATAAGTCATAACAATATCGAATAATCATTGAACAATTCAAAAATCGCTTCCACTGCTCCAGCCGCAGCATTCGTCATTTTGTCTGCTCATCCGCGTGACCAAAACGAAATAAAGGGAGCTCAACCATTACACAGCGCTTTTAATGGCGCATGCCATAGGAACTCAACGCAATTTCGACTCGGCCAGAAAAACGAGCAAATTTTGCAGGATGTTAACTGGAATTAGCCATGAAAATATATACAAAATACACAAAAATACACACCCACAAAAATAAACAACAAAACCCAAACAAACCCAAGGTCGACCCTCTTACACAGTAAATTACATCATTTCAGCATCGTATTGATTGCTGAAATATTCCAGGGTTTATACACACCTTAAAAGAGGTATGCGTGGTGTTGCCCCCTCCCACGTTTATTCCAGGGTTTATACACACCTTAAAAGAGGTATGCGTGGTGTTGCCCCCTCCCACTTTTAATTCCTCATTAAATTCCTCATTAAATTACTCATTAAATTACTCATTAAATTACTCATTAAATTACTCATTAAATTACTCATTAAATTACTTATTAAATTACTCATTAAATTACTCATTAAATTACTCATTAAATTACTCATTAAGTTACTCATTAAGTTACTCATTAAATTACTCATTAAATTACTCATTAAATTACTCATTAAGTTACTCATTAAGTTAATCATTAAATTACTCATTAAATTACTCATTAAATTACTCATTAAATTACTCATTAAGTTACTCATTAAATTACTCATTAAATTACTCATTAAGTTACTCATTAAATTACTCATTAAATTACTCATTAAATTACTCATTAAATTACTCATTAAATTACTTATTAAATTACTCATTAAATTAACTTACATAGTTTCAGCATTGTATTGATTGCTGAAATATTCCAGGGTTTATACACACCTTAAAAGAGGTATGCGTGGTGTTGCCCCCTCCCACGTTTATTCCAGGGTTTATACATACCTTAAAAGAGGTACGCGTGGTGTTGCCCCCTCCCACTTTTAATTAAATTACATCGTTTCAATTAAAAACATCGCTTCTACTGCTCCAGCCACAGCATTCGTCACTTTGTCTGCTCATCCGCATGACCAAAACGAAATAAAGGGAGCTCAACCATTACACAGCGCTTTTAATGGCGCATGCATAGGAACTTAACGCAATTTCGACTCGGCCAGAAAAACGAGCAAATTTTGCAGGATGTTAACTGGAATTAGCCGTGAAAATATATACAAAATACACAAAAATACACACCCACACAAATAAACAACATTTATTCCGTTCAACAGAACAAACATTTCCTATATCATGACATGCATGTCTTCAAAATTATATGACCAAGAGAAAAAGTAAAACTAATTAAAACTGCGGGCAGTGATGATCCGGGGACCATACCGCTCCATCCTGATTGGACGGGTGCGTGCTAGAGTCGTTAACAACGACAGACCAGATCCGATTGTTCAAAATTTCAACTCAATCGATCGAAAAATGAACGCAGGGATGCATTTTAAAGGTGCAGTGGCACTAACTGAGTTGCCATGAATATGGCCACGAAATTGCCAATATGGCCATCACAAAATATTTTCCTTAATCAATTGGCTCATAGCATAACCAATCTGCAAGTATTTCATCCGAAGATGTATCTCTGAGGAATTTTAATTAAATAAGTCATTTATAAATCAACGAGTTAATTTATTAAATGATTAATCAATAAATCAAAATTTTCCTTGACAGCCACATCACTTGGTCAGTGTCATGTCCAAATATCAGCTTCCTTACTCAAAAGGTGCCTGAGTTAATGTAATGTAATTACTGTAATAAGATTACTGCAATTACTGTAATGATTACTGTAATTACTGTAATTACCGGAACTGTAATTACTGTAATTACCTCAGGTAATTACTGTAATGTAATTACTGTAATGTAATAAGAAATGTAATTAATTAAATAAGTACTTCATTAATCGCTAATAATTAAATAACTCATGAATTCTTATCCGATTTACTTAACATTTGAGTGTCCCCAAAACGTTGGAGCAAAACGTTGCAACAACGAAAGTGAAACGTTGTAGCGACGTTGTGGAAACGTCAGCAAAACCCAACATTTGAATGTTCCCAAAACGTTGGAGCAAAACGTTGCAACAACGAAAGTGAAACGTTGTAGCGACGTTGTGGAAACGTCAGCAAAACCCAACATTTGAATGTTCCCAAAACGTTGGAGCAAAACGTTGCAACAACGAAAGTGAAACGTTGTAGCGACGTTGTGGAAACGTTAGCAAAGCTGGTGCTCCTGCCTCACACCTGGCTCGGCTTCACGCTGTTGAATCCAAAGCTTTCAGAATCATTGGAATCTCCCGCGATGAAGCTATCTCTGAGGGCCTTTCACTCACTCACCGCAGGCAGGTAGGTGGTCTTTCTGTCTTCTACCGACTCCTCTCCGGCCTTGCTCCCCCATCTCTCTCTGTGCTCTGTCCCCCAAATATTCCTACAGGTCGCACAAGATCTGCCAGCCACCCTCTGATGGTTAAACTGCCGAAATCTCGTCTCTCTGCTCACCTTCACTCTTTCATTCCTCTTTTCTCCCGCCTCTGGAACAAACTCCCACACTCACTTCAATCACACTCATCCCTCCAGGTCTTCAAAACAGCTGTTCACCACCATCTCTTATCTTCCCCCATCCAAAACCTTGATCTTTTCTACCCCCACTAATTCACCCCAGATCCACCTTGTTTGAAATTCCAACTTCTTTCCTGGAAGTCTTGGCAGTGTCCATATGTTTTATACCTCTCCCACCCCCCCCCCCCTTCCCATGCCTCCCCCCCAAAGCCCTCTCCCTCCCACAGTTCTCTCGATGTCTCCATGTCTCTCGGTCCCTGCTCTCAAATGTTGTGTTTGTGTCCTTCCCCCTCTCTCCCCATCTTGTCTACCGCTCGGGATGTTATTTGTTTTGTGTGTCTGTTTGTCTTTCTGTGTGATTAATGTTCGCTCTTTCACGAGCCTCGATCTTGTATACAAAAAAAAAAAGAAGCAAAAAAAAAGAAGAAAAAAAAGAAAGTAAACCCAAGTCAAGAAAAAAAAAAATTCCATATTAAATGCCAAGTCTGTATAAAACAAAGCATTGCATCCGGATATACCGGATATATAAATTTTGGCCAAAACAACGCAGAAATCAAGAAAATTACCAAACACCAGGACCTCAAAATGAAGTGCGAAGATCGTGGCGGCTGAAGAGCATCAAAATTATACCGGTGATAAATGGAGCAACAAGAATGATAAAAAGAACCTCACAGGGATCTTGAAAACCTTTCCTGGGAATATTACGACAAACGAACTGCAGTTGGAAGCTGTTCGATGTTCGGTGACGATCCTGGAACAAAACGATGAAAAAGTTGAACAGCTTTTGCCAAAGAACCGTGACCGTGACGGTCCGTGAACCGTGATCCCTTACACACACACACACACACACACACACACACACACACACACACACACACACACACACACACACACCTCCTTTTAGTAAGAACTAGCCGAAACCCGTGGAACATCCACGGAAGGGAGGATGTGGTGTATGGATAGAGTTTACCATTATGGATGGCATAGGGGATTTGCTTGTCCGAGTAAGAGTGAGGAAGAAAGATGAGAATGAAGAGTGCGTATATGAACAACGATCGCCGACACCGGCACAAATGCATGCTCTGGATTGTCCACTCAGTGGACGGCTTGCTTTCGCCTTCGCCTGTCCAATCAGCGGACGGCTTGCTTCGCCTTCGCCCAGCAGACGCCAATACGATGGCGTCGTAAGATGGCGTCGTATCGGCAGTTAATCGGATGCTTTTGGGCCCCAACGTCGGCTAATTCAGATTTTTCGAGTATGGCTGTACGTGATAAACAAAGAGCGTGGTTCGTAGATCGTAAATCCATTGGTGCCGTGGGCATCGGGTCACTGGGTGCGGCGTAAAAGGGATAACAAAGTCGAGTCCTTACGCTATTATTATATAGATGTAGATGCTGCAGAGCGTGGAATTGCTCAGTGAGATTTCGACCATTGCTTGTACAGTTAATTACAGTTTTAAATACCCACACCCTGAATGGAATCCTCCCTATAAATCACAGGCAATTATTCTTGTATCATTAACATAATTGCAATCACATGAGATTCCAGGGAAAAGGGCATACAATGGGATGAATCCCTCACATTTTTCATTCAAATTTTAAATGCACTGACAAACAATAACTTACTGAATGGAACATTCTGGTGTTTAGCACAAAATTTGCTTTTGTTTTGATGGTTCAAAAGCAAATAGCTCAACAAAACTGTCCAACTCATCCAGACCCAAAGGAACGGCCATCGGGCATATTGAGGAAAACATGGGTGGGATTTCAACTTTTGCTTCCCCCATCCCCCATGTGCTGCATGCTTCCCCTTCTCCTTCACATTAAGCCCAATCTTTCAGATACATATATTAGACAATGCAGAAAACAACTGTACTCAAAGAGGCATTTGCTGTGTATGTATTTTGTGGAAAACGAGGATGGGTTATCAACAACCTCAAGTAAATTTGGGGCTGAAGGGGGAGGGGGGAGGGAGGGGTGCACACTGTGCCTCCATATGCTTCCTCCTTGCTGTTCCCATTCCCACTTGACTGCCATCACCACTTCCCCATTGATCGCCATCACCACTTCACACTTCAGCACCACCAGCACTTCCCACTTTAGCGCCATCACCACCTCCCACTTTAGCGCCATCACCACCTCCCACTTTAGCGCCGTCACCACCTCCCACTTTAGCGCCATCACCACCTCCCACTTTAGCGCCATCACCACCTCCCACTTTAGCGCAATCACCACCTCCCACTTTAGCGCCGTCACCACTGTGGAAGTATAACTCAGTGTAACTCATTGGTTGGAACTGGTAACGAACCAAGGTACGAGCAGGTGGTCGTAAGAATGTCAGGAATGCATCTCGCCCTGTCGAAGCTGGGAGTCCTGTTGTGTAGCTTTAGCACGACCCCGGGCTAACACACATTCCCAAGCCCGTACTATTGTCTTTCATCGGGATGCAAAGAGGATGAAGCAAATTCCCAGCAGGGAGGAGAGCGAGCTGGTGCCAGTGAGGCGACCGAGTAACGTCAGCGGAGAAGGGATTACGATTTCAGAGGACAGAGGATTAACTGAAGTTTGCCGATATAAACAGAAGAGACTTTGAGCCGAGGCAGCACTCATCCTCAGAAGCCCTGCCCGACGGAATGAACGCGTACCACGAGTTCGGCGCTGCAGCCGAACAAGAAGGACTATGCGGATAGAGTTACCTGGTCCATTGAGTTAAACGGTATTATTTGGTATTGGAATGAAATGAACAACCAGTTAATAAAGTTGTGATCTTTTGTAACCTGTTTCCGACCATTGGCGTCTTGAGTCTCACCTACACTTCCACGACAATCTGGAGGCACCGCTAGGATTTCGAGTGGACGTCGCCAAGGTAAGCATGGCGTCTTGGGATGGTCCATTATGAAATACGAATTCTGAACATGGTGGAAGATGTGTGTGTGGGGCTTGCATTCCATAGGTAATCCAAGGAGTGTAAACGTATTTTTTGTCACGACCGTCCGAGGTAAAAGTCACGGATGGAACGTTTTAAATGATTCTATTATTCGTGTGCTTGCGAGGATATGTACGTTATACGCTGGGTGTGAAGAGCCTTGCTCTGGTCTGCAGGCAAATCGGCTCATGAAGTGCACCATGAGGCGATTTGTTTGCCGGTTCAGTAAGGTTCGGTAAGGTCCGTACACGTGTACAATCGTGTACACCCGTTTTAAATAAATAAATAAATAATTTTTTTTCAGTTTTCCCGCCATGTCTAAAACTCGTTTGATTACAATATAAATTAATGACAGACAACGCCATCTCATGCCGGTCCAGAATTATTGTGAAAGATGGCGATTGGATGAAAATTGCATACCGACTGTCCCTCATTGTCCCTCATGTTCATTCCGGCTACCTGTCTCTTGCTCCCACTCCTTCCCCTCCCTCTAGTTCCCATTGGCGGACGTTTTGCGAGAAGCAAAGCGTTTTGCAGGAAGCTTCCTGGCAAAGCCAGGGCTGTTGTTTTTTCGTGTTTTTCCTCTGCTCCCTGTGCTTGATATATAAATCCCATTCAAAAGTCAAGTGAATCGGATGAAAATTAAGGATTTTTTGAAATTGTTGTTGACTTTCGGCCTACGTTGAATAAAATAGTTGCGGGTTGAACTAATTGACTGATATATAAATCCCATTCAAAAGTCAAGTGAATCGGATGAAAATTAAGGATTTTTTGAAATTGTTGTTGACTTTTGGCCTATGTTGAATAAAATAGTTGCGGGTTGAACTAATTGACTGATATATAAATCCCATTCAAAAGTCAAGTGAATCGGATGAAAATTAAGGATTTTTTGAAATTGTTGTTGACTTTTGGCCTATGTTGAATAAAAAGTTGTAGATTGCACTAATTGACTGATATATAAATCCCATTCAAAAGTCAAGTGAATCGGATGAAAATTAAGGATTTTTTGAAATTGTTGTTGACTTTTGGCCTATGTTGAATAAAAAGTTGTAGATTGCACTAATTGACTGATATATAAATCCCATTCAAAAGTCAAGTGAATCGGATGAAAATTAAGGATTTTTTGAAATTGTTGTTGACTTTTGGCCTATGTTGAATAAAAAGTTGTAGATTGCACTAATTGACTGATATATAAATCCCATTCAAAAGTCAAGTGAATCGGATGAAAATTAAGGATTTTTTGAAATTGTTGTTGACTTTGGCCTATGTTGAATAAAATAGTTGTGGGTTGAATTAGTTGACTGATATATAAATCCCATTCAAAAGTCAAGTGAATCGGATGAAAATTAAGGATTTTTTGAAATTGTTGTTGACTTTTGGCCTATGTTGAATAAAATAGTTGCGGGTTGAACTAATTGACTGATATATAAATCCCATTCAAAAGTCAAGTGAATCGGATGAAAATTAAGGATTTTTTGAAATTGTTGTTGACTTTTGGCCTATGTTGAATAAAAAGTTGTAGATTGCACTAATTGACTGATATATAAATCCCATTCAAAAGTCAAGTGAATCGGATGAAAATTAAGGATTTTTTGAAATTGTTGTTGACTTTTGGCCTATGTTGAATAAAAAGTTGTAGATTGCACTAATTGACGGATATATAAATCCCATTCGAATTGTAAAAATTGTGGTAACGTTTCTTTGTAACTTTGTAACTTTGTAAAGTTGTAACTTTGTAAAGTTTCAACAAAAGTTGTTGTAAAGTTGTAAAGTAAAGTTTGCAACATTTAAATAATGTTGTTGTAAAACGTTTCCACAACGTCGCTACAACGTTTCACTTTCGTTGTTGCAACGTTTTGCTCCAACGTTTTGGGAACATTCAAATGTTGGGTTTTGCTGACATATCCACAACGTTGTTTCAACGTTTTTTTTCACATTACTTTCCTGCAACATTGAAATAATGTTGTTGTAAAACGTTTCCACAACGTCGCTACAATGTTTCACTTTCGTTGTTTCAACGTTTTGCTTCAACGTTTTGGGAACATTCAAATGTTGGGCTTTGCTAACGTTTCCACAACGTTGCTACAACGTTTCACTTTCGTTGTTGCAACGTTTTGCTCCAACGTTTTGGGAACATTCAAATGTTGGGTTTTGCTGACGTTTCCACAACGTCGCTACAACGTTTCACTTTCGTTGTTGCAACGTTTTGCTCCAACGTTTTGGGAACATTCAAATGTTGGGTTTTGCTGACGTTTCCACAACGTCGCTACAACGTTTCACTTTCGTTGTTGCAACGTTTTGCTCCAACGTTTTGGGGACACTCAAATGTTAAGTAAATCGGATAAGAATTCATGAGTTATTTAATTATTAGCGATTAATGAAGTACTTATTTAATTAATTACATTTCTTATTACATTACAGTAATTACATTACAGTAATTACCTGAGGTAATTACAGTTCCGGTAATTACAGTAATTACAGTAATCATTACAGTAATTGCAGTAATCTTATTACAGTAATTACATTACATTAACTCAGGCACCTTTTGAGTAAGGAAGCTGATATTTGGACATGACACTGACCAAGTGATGTGGCTGTCAAGGAAAATTTTGATTTATTGATTAATCATTTAATAAATTAACTCGTTGATTTATAAATGACTTATTTAATTAAAATTCCTCAGAGATACATCTTCGGATGAAATACTTGCAGATTGGTTATGCTATGAGCCAATTGATTAAGGAAAATATTTTGTGATGGCCATATTGGCAATTTCGTGGCCATATTCGTGGCAACTCAGTTAGTGCCACTGCATCTTTAAAATGCATCCCTGCGTTCATTTTTCGATCGATTGAGTTGAAATTTTGAACAATCGGATCTGGACTGTCGTTGTTAACGACTCTAGCACGCACCCGTCCAATCAGGATGGAGCGGTATGGTCCCCGGATCATCACTGCCCGCAGTTTTAATTAGTTTTACTTTTTCTCTTGGTCATATAATTTTGAAGACATGCATGTCATGATATAGGAAATGTTTGTTCTGTTGAACGGAATAAATGTTGTTTATTTGTGTGGGTGTGTATTTTTTGTGTATTTTGTATATATTTTCACGGCTAATTCCAGTTAACATCCTGCAAAATTTGCTCGTTTTTCTGGCCGAGTCGAAATTGCGTTGAGTTCCTATGGCATGCGCCATTAAAAGCGCTGTGTAATGGTTGAGCTCCCTTTATTTCGTTTTGGTCATGCGGATGAGCAGACAAAGTGACGAATGCTGTGGCTGGAGCAGTAGAAGCGATGTTTTTAATTGAAACGATGTAATTTAATTAAAAGTGCGAGGGGGCAACACCACGCATACCTCTTTTAAGGTGTGTATAAACCCTGGAATAAACGTGGGAGGGGGCAACACCACGCATACCTCTTTTAAGGTGTGTATAAACCCTGGAATATTTCAGCAATCAATACAATGCTGAAACTATGTAAGTTAATTTAATGAGTAATTTAATAAGTAATTTAATGAGTAATTTAATGAGTAATTTAATGAGTAATTTAATGAGTAATTTAATGAGTAACTTAATGAGTAATTTAATGAGTAATTTAATGAGTAACTTAATGAGTAACTTAATGAGTAATTTAATGAGTAATTTAATGAGTAATTTAATGAGTAATTTAATGAGTAATTTAATGAGTAACTTAATGAGTAACTTAATGAGTAATTTAATGAGTAATTTAATGAGTAATTTAATGAGTAACTTAATGAGTAACTTAATGAGTAATTTAATGAGTAATTTAATGAGTAATTTAATGAGTAATTTAATAAGTAATTTAATGAGTAATTTAATGAGTAATTTAATGAGTAATTTAATGAGTAATTTAATGAGTAATTTAATGAGGAATTTAATGAGGAATTAAAAGTGGGAGGGGGCAACACCACGCATACCTCTTTTAAGGTGTGTATAAACCCTGGAATAAACGTGGGAGGGGGCAACACCACGCATACCTCTTTTAAGGTGTGTATAAACCCTGGAATATTTCAGCAATCAATACGATGCTGAAATGATGTAATTTACTGTGTAAGAGGGTCGACCTTGGGTTTGTTTGGGTTTTGTTGTTTATTTTTGTGGGTGTGTATTTTTGTGTATTTTGTATATATTTTCACGGCTAATTCCAGTTAACATCCTGCAAAATTTGCTCGTTTTTCTGGCCGAGTCGAAATTGCGTTGAGTTCCTATGGCATGCGCCATTAAAAGCGCTGTGTAATGGTTGAGCTCCCTTTATTTCGTTTTGGTCACGCGGATGAGCAGACAAAATGACGAATGCTGCGGCTGGAGCAGTGGAAGCGATTTTTGAATTGTTCAATGATTATTCGATATTGTTATGACTTATTGTCAATAGGTATACTAAGTGGCCATGAGGTAGCCTGTTGCTATGTACAGTTTTATTCTATTGTTGATTATACCACATAGCTGTGGTGATAAAGGAAATGTTCGTTTTAAATAGATGATTATGATAGGACCATGACTATAAAATCATGATGATTATTATGAATGATATCATAGGGTTCAAATGCAGAATGATTGCATGAACTTGGGAAATAACTTTCAAGCCCTATGGGATAAATTGGGTGTTACAAGCGATGGAGTTTCAAAATTTAGCATGATTGAAGGAATTTTACAGTCTTATTTCAGGAGTTTTACGAAATTTATATTGCCAAGAGATTTTGGGTACTATTAAAAGAAAAATGATGAGATATTTTTCCCAATGAACTTTAATATCTGCCATCCATTTTGGCTGTCTCACGAATGAAGGATGAGTTGCCTTTAGTGGTTGCAAAGAAAATTTGTGGAGACCAGGCAAAATGGGGAAATATGTCAGATATGACCCTAGGACAGTACGGTGATTCATCAATTGACATGAGGTATGAACCAGAGGTGACGACCGATGAGATTCGATCTCAGTCAATGGATGGACCTGTAGAGGTCGGCCTCTATCCACGCGTCATCAATACCTGAGTTCTCAATGGAAGTACCCAGGGCTCTCAAAGCAGCCATGACCACATGCAGCTCGCCAAGCCGAGGTACAACGGTACCTTTCAGGTCTGGCCTTGCATCCAGCAGCCTTATCACCTTTTCATAGAGGGCCATATCCCAGGAAATGACTGTAGGGTGGCTTGTACCAACAACTAAGTTCTTTAGCTGAGTTGTCTGAGAGATGACGGTCAGAAGAGTCGACCACTCGTGTGCTACTTCAGGTAGAAGGGGTAAGACTCCGACTTGTGTCAAACTGTGACTACCCGACAGCAATGAGTGGTATCCTGCCCAACCAGGTATATATGTGCTGTTTGATTTCTGCATTCTGGTGATCATAGAAGCAACCAACCATCCTAGATGTGTAAGGTGATACGCTGGTGATATACCATCCTTGCTGATGTGGAATGTGTCTGTTCTCTTTATGGTTTTCGGCACCGGCTAGTCACAATGAAGCATAGGAACCTGGTACGGGGTCACTGACAAACTGGTAGTGTCAGCTATGCTCAGTTGTGGCGCCAATGTTTCTCCTTGAGTGTCACGTTTTTGATAAACAGCAATGATTGTTCCATGGGTTGTCCCTTTGCCATCCACGCTGTCTTCAGCAAAGTCTGTGTTATCAGCTGCAAAAAACACAAAAGTTCCCTTCTTCAAAAATGGAGGAACATAAAGTCCTTGGAACTTCAGGGTGTTTTCCACAATGGCATTTGCTAGGGCTGTTTCGAGGTGCATAACACGACTGTACGAGACACAGTAACCTTGAGAGCAGAGACTTTCCAGGAGTTTCTTGTTTCTTGTGTCATGGTGAACTGCCAAGGCTAATCCTAGAGACTGTGGAGTTTCTTGTGATTTGGTTGATCGGAAGGTCGCAGAATCAGTTTTGGGCCTATAGTTCACTTGCTTGTCAGATTTGAATCCACCCAATAGCATCTGACTAACAGTGAGTACTTCTCTGTTAACATGAGTGGTTCGTTTTTCAGTTTCTAGTGTTTCTGTTGGCCCCACCATAACCCATCTGATCATTGCGTGGAGTGCTGCTGGAACATCATCTGTGCTGCTAGTGACCTGTATAGCATCGGATGAGTTTTCCTGTTGGTGGAAGTTCTTGATAATTCTGCGCAATGCCTTTGCTGCTTTATAGATAATATTCAGATCGTCTACTTCACTTTCTATCATGGCAGACTGAACCATATCAGATTCGCATGCATCTGGGGAGTAAAGAACAGAAGGTTTTCTCCTGTCCTTTTGCCTAACAGACGTTACGTGTGGTAGTTCTAGAAGAATTCTCTCCTTGAGCCAGTGTCTACTATATGCAGGGAAGTGGTGCGCCAATGCATCTGTGCCACCAAGCAAGTTGATGTATGTTGTTTCAATATGTGCCATGGATAAGTATTGTTTATTCTGAGTTTGACAGTCGACAAGGCTAATCAACTCAATCAAACATGATGTTTGAAACGGATGACCTCTCTCTGTTGTTCCCTTGTTATCCTTGGTACGTAACACATGGAATACATTTGTTGTCCAACATGACTTGTGGTATTGAACATCGATTGCATGTGCATCAGTGGGTGAGATGGATGTGTTTAACCTAGTTTGCAGGGTGAGATTTCCAGACAGCTCCACAGCATCGTGTAATGCTTTCCCACCGTTTTCTGTTCTCAATGTGTACAATTTTTGCTCGTTATCTTCCTGGCAGAAAAAGCAATGTTCCTTAATGAATGGAGCTGTTGCAGAACGTGTAAACGGACTGGTGGTGGAAGTTGATGGTTCGTCCAGTTCTGTGCTTTTTCGCTTTTGTCCACGTTTTTTCTCTGTGTAGGAGCCGGCTGAAATGTGATATTGATGGCGGTCTTTGGCACGTTGTACCTTCTCTTTGTTGGTTGCATTTGAATAACAGATACAATGCCAAACTGCATTATTGAATTGCAGACTTTCACTTGTTTCATCCTTTAAGCGACTGTGAATTTTAACATATTTTCCATCATGGTAGGCTGCTCTATCATTAAGGGTTTGTAGCAAGTGTTCAAACGAGTCCGGTTTGGGCTGCTGGACAAGCGTTCCATATTTTGCTGAAGCGGTTTGACAAATTATGCAGTGCTGCCACTGTGTGGGCTGAGTCGTAACTTCACTCATCTTCTCTCAAGACCTGCAAATATATAAAACGACAACAGGTAAGTAATTGTGAGCTTCATGAGGTTTATTTTAAATGAACTATTAGGTCTGATATAATGACTTTCCATGTACATGAACTGAACATGTTGAAATGATCCCATTTATGACTATGTCTGTACTGAGGCGAAACATCACTCAATGTGGTATACATATTCAGAAAAAAACATGTTTCCTGAAAGTGGCCATCTTGAAAATCCGCTGTAGGCTGCCACCTGGTATCCAGGGTAGGTGTAGATTATTTTAGATGGCTTCATGTGATTCCTCATCCCCAAAAATGTGGGTATAGGTGTTGGAATCAGCACTCTAGGTGGTTCGGATGTTGAGATATCGCGAAAAATAGGTTTCCGATGGTGGCCATTTTGAAAATCCAATATGGCCGCCAAAGTAAAATTTGCGCAAATGGAAACATGGTTTTTCGGATTCCTGGTGCTATAAGCTTTCCAAAAATGTATAGGTTTGCTAATCTCCACAAAAAAAGAACGAAATTATAAATCTGAACATAATGAACCTGACTATGTGTATAAACCCTGGAATAAACGTGGGAGGGGGCAACACCACGCATACCTCTTTTAAGGTGTGTATAAACCCTGGAATAAACGTGGGAGGGGGCAACACCACGCATACCTCTTTTAAGGTGTGTATAAACCCTGGAATATTTCAGCAATCAATACAATGCTGAAACTATGTAAGTTAATTTAATGAGTAATTTAATAAGTAATTTAATGAGTAATTTAATGAGTAATTTAATGAGTAATTTAATGAGTAATTTAATGAGTAACTTAATGAGTAATTTAATGAGTAATTTAATGAGTAACTTAATGAGTAACTTAATGAGTAATTTAATGAGTAATTTAATGAGTAATTTAATGAGTAATTTAATGAGTAACTTAATGAGTAACTTAATGAGTAATTTAATGAGTAATTTAATGAGTAATTTAATGAGTAACTTAATGAGTAACTTAATGAGTAATTTAATGAGTAATTTAATGAGTAATTTAATGAGTAATTTAATAAGTAATTTAATGAGTAATTTAATGAGTAATTTAATGAGTAATTTAATGAGGGATTTAATGAGGAATTAAAAGTGGGAGGGGGCAACACCACGCATACCTCTTTTAAGGTGTGTATAAACCCTGGAATAAACGTGGGAGGGGGCAACACCACGCATACCTCTTTTAAGGTGTGTATAAACCCTGGAATATTTCAGCAATCAATACGATGCTGAAATGATGTAATTTACTGTGTAAGAGGGTCGACCTTGGGTTTGTTTGGGTTTTGTTGTTTATTTTTGTGGGTGTGTATTTTTGTGTATTTTGTATATATTTTCACGGCTAATTCCAGTTAACATCCTGAAAAATTTGCTCGTTTTTCTGGCCGAGTCGAAATTGCGTTGAGTTCCTATGGCATGCGCCATTAAAAGCGCTGTGTAATGGTTGAGCTCCCTTTATTTCGTTTTGGTCACGCGGATGAGCAGACAAAATGACGAATGCTGCGGCTGGAGCAGTGGAAGCGATTTTTGAATTGTTCAATGATTATTCGATATTGTTATGACTTATTGTCAATAGGTATACTAAGTGGCCATGAGGTAGCCTGTTGCTATGTACAGTTTTATTCTATTGTTGATTATACCACATAGCTGTGGTGATAAAGGAAATGTTCGTTTTAAATAGATGATTATGATAGGACCATGACTATAAAATCATGATGATTATTATGAATGATATCATAGGGTTCAAATGCAGAATGATTGCATGAACTTGGGAAATAACTTTCAAGCCCTATGGGATAAATTGGGTGTTACAAGCGATGGAGTTTCAAAATTTAGCATGATTGAAGGAATTTTACAGTCTTATTTCAGGAGTTTTACGAAATTTATATTGCCAAGAGATTTTGGGTACTATTAAAAGAAAAATGATGAGATATTTTTCCCAATGAACTTTAATATCTGCCATCCATTTTGGCTGTCTCACGAATGAAGGATGAGTTGCCTTTAGTGGTTGCAAAGAAAATTTGTGGAGACCAGGCAAAATGTGGAAATATGTCAGATATGACCCTAGGACAGTACGGTGATTCATCAATTGACATGAGGTATGAACCAGAGGTGACGACCGATGAGATTCGATCTCAGTCAATGGATGGACCTGTCCTGACATCATTGGGGAAAGGGCTTATGTAAGGAGTCATCCAAAATGATTAATTTGATTTATTGATGAATATTGATGAATTAATTGAAATTGAATAATTGATTGAATTGTTGATTGATTGAATCTCATTGATTGAATTTAATTGAATAAATTTTACTGGATAATTTGAATTGAATAAATTAAATTGAATATATTGATCGTTTGATTGATGAAAATGCGGTCTCAAGAAAGAAGCTTTAATATCTTTGTGAGATATTATCAATGTGAAGACAACCTTGAAAAATTGAGCAAGGTGGTGAGTTTATATATAGATATATATGTGCGGTTACCATTGTGTGATTTCCCCTTCAACAGAGCGGACACCTGAGGATTCACCCATTTCATACTGACCCTCTGGCTCATCTGCAAATACTGATCTGTGAGATTGGATTGTGCAAAAGCCACAGGTGAGAGAGATTCTCTGGAAATCACCGTTTGAACAGGTGGAGAGATCCTTCCTGGAGGTACGAGTGAAGCTTTAGAGGAACAAACTACAACACATCCAACGCTACTTTGATAAAAGGCAAAATGGGAAATGGAGCCTGCAAGAATACACAAGGACAACCAGAGATTCCACAAAAAGGTACTTGTACACATCATATGTACGACCGTTATGCTGCCGAAGCTATAAGGCAGGTCGAGAATTGGTATTTGTGGACAAAGGGACATGATGAGGAATTTCCAAGAGATGGTACATTTGAGCGAAGTCGATTGGAAAGATTAGAACAAAGATTGAAAGCCAGGAAGAGACAGAATCTAACGGTAGACTGGCTTGCATTCCATCTTTGGGATGGTGAATCCAGACAACGGGAACAGCAAGAACGGATAACGGATCTAGAACTTAAAATAAAAAGGATACAGGATACAGTGGAGGAGACAAATGCACAACTGCCCTCGAAATTAGGAATGAAAGTGACAGTTGTCCCATCTGATTTCCAGTTGTCTCCCCAAAAAGGACGGTACAGAGAATTTTTTCGTGTTTCAGGAGATAATGAGAGATTGCAGTGGCAACTCAGGGATGTAGAGATGCAGCCCAGCAATACAAGTGCACAGGTGCACAGACCAGGCAACGACAGAAACCGGTGTTTCAAGTGTGGACGGATGGGACATTGGAAAAGAGGATGTCCGTATACCAAAAGGAAGACAAGTTCATAGGGTAAACCAAGATCAAGGGTACCAGGGCTGACCGATACCTCAGACAATGATTAGGCCTTCATTGCGACAAATCCCAAATGACGATTGGCCTCAACAAATTAGATTACTGGACAAACATGAATAACTGTCGATGATTCTTGGGTCTGAAAAGTTTTCGGAGCAAGAATTATTCATTTTTCTTTTGCTTGTAAGCAAATTGATAATTAATTGATCAAATGCCAAAATTGGATCTTTTATGTTGGGCAC
The DNA here is from genome assembly GCF_964187855.1 of Myxine glutinosa. NCBI lineage: Eukaryota > Metazoa > Chordata > Myxini > Myxiniformes > Myxinidae > Myxine > Myxine glutinosa. The sequence continues at coordinate 66,025,106 of NC_136270.1, read as the reverse complement.
AAAATTTTAAATTTACAAAGTTTGGAACAATTGCTTTGCAATTTTTTTGGCAAACCAAGTGACAAGAGTCACATCATGATCAGGTGGGAATTTCCGACTATTGTTTCACACGATTGATAGGTCAGTGGTCGACTGACATACAAATGGGTGGGTAGTCAAATTTGGATAAATTATTGTGGGAACTGAAAGGGTAATGTCAATGTGACGTCATAGGGGTTTTCTAAGAATAAACTTTTTGGTCCATTTGTGTATTAGCGCTTATAAAATTGAAGGACAAATTTTGAGAAATTGAAATAAAGTTGACACCCATCCGGATCTGTAAATAAGGGTTCCAACGCAAACAAATACGCATAATGCATGTGTGTGTGGGTATATTGTGTCAATGTTAGTGTTTTTGTGTATCAATCTTACAAGATTGTTGACACCGACAGTGTGCCTTGTCTGGAAAATAGATAGTTCCATGGGGATGGGATCGCATATCGAGAGAATTCGTAAAATAAAAAAAAATAAAAAAAATAAAAATAGAAATATAATTTGATTATGAAAATTATCACTTTTGTCAAGGGAGATGGAGAATAAAGATTTGACTTGCTGAGTTATGAGCAGCTATTCATTAATAGTAAAAAATTGGGAGTAATCTTGGGATTCCATTGTGATCGAATTTACATGAGAATCAAAGCTATTTATGGATATGAGCTTCATAAAAATGTGGGAGTACAAAATTAGCCAAATTTTGGAGAGGTCTTACACTGACTTCCCAGAGTACTCTGCTCATGGATTTTTATATATATAAACTTGAATTTTATCAGCATATAAATTGTGCTGTATGTATGGATGTGTTTTAGGCATAGATGATATGGGAAAATAGTAAAGAAAATTTTGCTGGTTTGAACTATTGTGGGTTTTCAGTTCTGAAGTTCAAACAAAGTCACTGGTTAACAGATGAGAAAGGATAGTAAAGAAATTATTCGATGCTGGGCAAATTAAGTACGATATTACTAAGACTTATGAGAGCTATTGTTCTTCCTTACAGCAGTGGAAAATTATTGGAAAAAATTCGATCCAACATAATGAATCTATAAAAGAATGTGATAGGGATAATATCCTCAATTTGTACTAATTATTTGATTGTGGGTAAAGGAATTAATTTATCATAGTGGTTTGTTAACAGCAGCCTGAAAATGTCCTGAGAGTGCATCCATGTAATCGGAAATCCCAGATTTGTTTTTACAAACAACATTTTGGTAGAGGTCTTGTGTGGACGAGCACTTCCTTGGTAGATAAAAACGGTACTGCATGCTGGCAGCCACTTTTGCGGCCAGTTAGGCCAAACAAATTGAGAGGAAATTGTAGTTAAATACGTAAGTTACACATGGCTACTTGTAAAAAGGAAATTTGTTGAGATGGGAAATATTTTTCGAAGGTTTATTAAAGTGTTATAATATGACATGTGGCAAGGCAAACTATTGGATGGGAAAATTAGATCTGGCTATAGAATAAATTTATTGACCCCTTGAAGTTAATTCTTCGAATCATTGTTTCACTGGCATTTTTTGTTCACATTGGAAATAGTTTGGTAGAGCCTTGGTTAAAACCTTTGGTTGCGGTATCTTGGAACGAATTGATAAACCATAGGAGACTGATAAGAATAGAAACAAATATGGACCCAAAATAGAAAGTTGGATTCATGCCTCTCATTGCAAGCAAGCACATGGGGCTAAGGTGGACGATCCCACAGAAAATGAGGCTGCACCTAGCAGCCCAGCAGAACATTCAGTGGCGGATAAATGATAGTCGTGATATACATTCATTTGAATTACATTTTAACACCCCTTGCATTGATAAACATTACAATTTCAACATTTAATATTCCTACTTGAATTAGGGAAGATAGTGACATTTATTTGCCTACATGACATACAATTACCTGCTGATATTAATACAACATGAGTGAAAAATGTATCACAACTACACTCATGATCAGGGGATTGAGTTCAACCCCGGGAGATAGGGGGATCAGGGTAAGACAAATAATCTGATTTATGTTACATATTAAGGGATTTTCTTTATTTAACTTTTAGGAAGCTTGTTAGTTTGGTATATAATGTTGAATGTCATCGATATATAATTATGTCATAGGTATGAATATATACAAGGAGTAGCAGACTTGTTTGTTGGTTTAGTAGTTATATTGGCAATTGTTTTAGTGGTGGCTTGCTTGAAAGCCTTTGTGACGGTGTGTTTGAACAAGGTAACCAACAACACGATGATAACGCATGAAGTGACAAATGAGGAAAGAAATGTGGAACCACAAGAGGAAGACTTTTATGGCGACATAAATACTGAGATTAAAAGATTAAATCAAGTGATGTTGCAAATGAATACAGTAGAATTAAGATAATGGCATAACGACAATGTTATGAGTTGTGTCAATTACAATATCAGTGAACTCATATCACCACGAGTGACACACTGTTAGGGAAAAAAAAGGAAAAAGAAAAAGTGGAGAGGAATTATGGTAATAATACATTATGCTTAATTTGTTGGTTTGGGAAAATTGTTGTTGGGAATTAGATATTCCTGTTTGTGATTGTAATCATATACAATTTATTTTCTTAGAGTAGTGCTAAAATACCTGCACAAGTTAATTTTTGAACTATATTAACCTGAAAGCAATTGTGGATGCTATTCTTAGTTTAGTAGTGAAATACATACCTGATTGAATATTATTTGTGTGACGCATATAAATGAATATAACTTTTTGAATGTTGTAAGGGAAAACAACAAATTGTTGAATGTGAAACTGTCGGAAGATATACATGATTATGCTGATTTCATGGTAAGATGTACCCTATCTGATTCAGTGTGTGTGGAAAGCAGATTCAGATGTGACTGAGCATAAGGATAAGACTAGACCACATTTTGAAGGGAGTGCTAACGGAATTGGGAAGAAGTTCGAGAAAGAAAATTTGTGGCTAAAAAATGAAGTTAATCGTGGCATACACCCTCTTTCTCAAAGAATGATGAAGACATTCTCCCGTGTAACTTGGAGATGAATGCTTACCTTCACCAATGCCCTCTGGCTATAGCCCTTCCAATGCCCTCTGGCTATAGCCCTTCCAATGCCCTCTGGCTATAGCCCTTCCAACACAACAAAATCAAATCCCTTCCAATGCCCTCTGGCTATAGCCCTTCAAATGCCCTCTGGCTATAGCCCTTCCAACACAACAAAATCAAATCCCTTCCAATGCCCTCTGGCTATAGCCCTTCAAATGCCCTCTGGCTATAGCCCTTCCAATGCCCTCTGGCTATTGCCCTTCCAATGCCCTCTGGCTATAGCCCTTCCAATGCCCTCTGGCTATAGCCCTTCCAATGCCCTCTGGCTATAGCCCTTCCAATGCCCTCTGGATATAGCCCTTCCAATGCCCTCTGGCTATAGCCCTTCCAATGCCCTCTGGCTATAGCCCTTCCAATGCCCTCTGGCGATAGCCCTTCCAATGCCCTCTGGCTATTGCCCTTCCAACACAACCAAACCAAAGCTCTTCCAATGCCCTCTGGCTATAGCCCTTCCAATGCCCGCTGGCTATAGCCCTTCCAATGCCCTCTGGCTATAGCTATTCCAATGCCCCCTGGCTATCGCCCTTCCAATGCCCTCTGGCTATAGCCCTTCCAATGCCCTCTGGCTATAGCGCTTCCAATGCCCTCTGGCTATAGCCCTTCCAATGCACTCTGGCTATAGCCCTTCCAATGCCCTCTGGCGATAGCCCTTCCAATGCCCTCTGGCTATTGCCCTTCCAACACAACCAAACCAAAGCTCTTCCAATGCCCTCTGGCTATAGCCCTTCCAATGCCCGCTGGCTATAGCCCTTCCAATGCCCTCTGGCTATAGCCCTTCCAATGCCCTCTGGCTGTAGCCCTTCCAATGCCCTCTGGCTATAGCCCTTCAAATGCCCTCTGGCTATAGCCCTTCCAATGCCCTCTGGCTATTGCCCTTCCAATGCCCTCTGGCTATAGCCCTTCCAATGCCCTCTGGCTATAGCCCTTCCAATGCCCTCTGGCTATAGCCCTTCCAATGCCCTCTGGATATAGCCCTTCCAATGCCCTCTGGCTATAGCCCTTCCAATGCCCTCTGGCTATAGCCCTTCCAATGCCCTCTGGCTATAGCCCTTACAATGCCCTCTGGATATAGCCCTTCCAATGCCCTCTGGCTATAGCCCTTCCAATGCCCTCTGGCTATAGCCCTTCCAATGCCCTCTGGCTATAGCCCTTGCAATGCCCTCTGGCTATAGCCCTTCCAATGCCCTCTGGCTATAGCCCTTCCAATGCCCTCTGGCTATAGCTATTCCAATGCCCCCTGGCTATCGCCCTTCCAATGCCCTCTGGCTATAGCCCTTCCAATGCCCTCTGGCTATAGCGCTTCCAATGCCCTCTGGCTATAGCCCTTCCAATGCACTCTGGCTATAGCCCTTCCAATGCCCTCTGGCGATAGCCCTTCCAATGCCCTCTGGCTATTGCCCTTCCAACACAACCAAACCAAAGCTCTTCCAATGCCCTCTGGCTATAGCCCTTCCAATGCCCGCTGGCTATAGCCCTTCCAATGCCCTCTGGCTATAGCCCTTCCAATGCCCTCTGGCTGTAGCCCTTCCAATGCCCTCTGGCTGTAGCCCTTCCAATGCCCTCTGGCTGTAGCCCTTCCAATGCCCTCTGGCTATAGCCCTTCCAATGCCCTCTGGCTATAGCCCTTCCAATGCCCTCTGGCGCTAGCCCTTCCAATACCCTCTGGCTATTGCCCTTCCAACACAACCAAACCAAAGCTCTTCCAATGCCCTCTGGCTATAGCCCTTCCAATGCCCGCTGGCTATAGCCCTTCCAATGCCCTCTGGCTATAGCCCTTCCAATGCCCTCTGGCTGTAGCCCTTCCAATGCCCTCTGGCTGTAGCCCTTCCAATGCCCTCTGGCTGTAGCCCTTCCAATGCCCTCTGGCTATAGCCCTTCCAATGCCCTCTGGCTATAGCCCTTCCAATGCCCTCTGGCGCTAGCCCTTCCAATACCCTCTGGCTATAGCCCTTCCAACGCCCTCTGGCTATAGCCCTTCCAATGCCCTCTGGCTATAGCCCTTCCAATGCCCTCTGGCTATAGCCCTTCCAATGCCCTCTGGCTGTAGCCCTTCCAATGCCCTCTGGCTGTAGCCCTTCCAATGCCCTCTGGCTATAGCCCTTCCAATGCCCTCTGGCTATAGCCCTTCCAATGCCCTCTGGCGCTAGCCCTTCCAATACCCTCTGGCTATAGCCCTTCCAACGCCCTCTGGCTATAGCCCTTCCAATGCCCTCTGGCTGTAGCCCTTCCAATGCCCTCTGGCTGTAGCCCTTCCAATGCCCTCTGGCTATAGCCCTTCCAATGCCATCTGGCTATAGCCCTTCCAATGCCCTCTGGCTATAGCCCTTCCAATGCCCTCTGGCTATAGCCCTTCCAATGCCCTCTGGCTATAGCCCTTCCAATGCCCTCTGGCTATAGCCCTTCCAATGCCCTCTGGCTATAGCCCTTCCAATGCCCTCTGGCTCTAGCCCTTCCAATGCCCTCTGGCTCTAGCCCTTCCAATGCCCTCTGGCTATAGCCCTTCCAATGCCCTCTGGCTATAGCCCTTCCAATGCCCTCTGGCTTTCGCCCTTCCAATGCCCTCTGGCTATAGCCCTTCTACTGCCCTCTGGCTATAGCCCTTCCAATGCCCTCTGGCTATGGCCCTTCCAATGCCCTCTGGCTATGGCCCTTGCAATGCCCTCTGGCTATAGCCCTTCCAATGCCCTCTGGCTATAGCCCTTCCAATGCCCTCTGGCTATAGCCCTTCCAATGCCCTCTGGCTATAGCCCTTGCAATGCCCTCTGGCTATAGCCCTTCCAATGCCCTCTGGCTATAGCCCTTGCAATGCCCTCTGGCTATAGCCCTTCCAATGCCCTTCTCCCAATGGTGAAGAATCGCTTTGCAAATTCTACTAGCCGGATCGGAATCCGGATCTTCACAAAAATCTAATCATTTCGTCCGTGTCACATACATTACCTGTCTGCCAACCTTCGTCCGAATCCGTCTCCAACTTTGAGATATCTTGTTCACAGACAGACAGACAGACAGGGGTGAAAACATAACCTCCATCCACCTTTGGGGGCGGAGGTAATCAGAGGCTTTTAAAACCAGCAATGATGTAAAGAAAGGCAGTCAAGAGATTCATGACTCTTTTACCTTACATCGTAAACAAGGAACACTGTGTGTGAATGCAGTTACTGTACATTTTGCGATTAAAGAACAATCCAGCAATTAAATGCAAATCAAAAACCGTCTCTTTGTAGAAGCTCTGCAATGATTTTGCCAACACTACGATGGGCAACAAGGTGTTCGATGGCATAGAAAACATCAGAAAGGTCAAGAAAAGGACCGTCGGCAGATGATGCCCCCATGTCCAGCGTCACGGAAATATATTCATGGTCTCGCATTGCAATCAACTGAGCCATGGCATGTCTGAACTCGGACGAAAAGCACGGCAGGTAAAGACCATGCACTCTAGGCGATTTGACCTCCAATCGTGCAGTGAGAGGAGCAATTTGAAGGTCTGGTCTTGATGGTTTGACTTCAGCTACACGGTGACCGAACATATCATCCACCAATGTGCAGTCAGCGATAACTATGCAGGCATTGGAAGCGACGTTCTGTACGAGCACGTCCAATATTTCGTGACTTAATGGTCCGTAGATCACATCGAGGCGACTTTGATACTCCTGCAAACAAATAAATAAAGCTCAGTGTTAAAACACAAAAATCAATTGTTTAATCTCCAATGAACAATGTCAGGATGATTTAAATGTAGGAGGTTTTTGGGAGAAAAAGGCATTTACCCAGGTTTCATTTACTGCGTAGATTACAAAGCTTCAAAGAAGGGCTGGCAAGATGGCCTGGACTAGAGGTATGCACACTGTCTTCTGAGCTGGCTTGCCTGTGTTTGATTACCGACCGAGATATCACCTTCCACCCTGGTGTTTCGCATACAAGACGAGGCATCAACAAGGGCACAATTCAATGTAAGGACGTTAACCTGGATGTCCTGTCTGCTGGCACTGGCTGTTGGTGGATCTTAAAGATCTCAGGGAGTCCTTCGAGAAGTTTAGTTGAGTGAACACACCGGCACCCTGATCAAATTACAAAAATGAAGGCCACCATAAAATGAAGGTCAGGCTTTGCCAGCTGATTCATGCAAGATTTGGGTCAAAAATGTTCCCTGGCTGACCCCAGAACATGGGAGTAATTGGGGCTATTAAAGTAGTAGTTGTAGTAGTAGTAGTAGTAGTAGTAGTAGTAGTAGTAGTAGTAGTAGTAGTAGTAGTAGTAGTAGTAGTAGTCGTAGTAGTAGTAGTAGTAGTAGTGTCAAGGGAGATGGAGTGTGCCATCAGAAATAAAATGACAGGTAACCAACAGAAATTTAGGTAACCTTTTGAAATTAATATATTCTTAAGACATTGTGCTCCCGACAGGCAGAGATGCAACCAGTAACAAATTACAGGAGAGAACTCAAAGTATGCGAAAGTCTGAAGCAGGTGGGAGGAATGAATCCCCGAATAGCCCTTCCAATGCCCTCTGGCTATAGCCCTTCCAATGCCCTCTGGCTATAGCCCTTCCAATGCCCTCTGGCTCTCGCCCTTCCAATGCCCTCTGGCTATAGCCCTTCCAATGCCCTCTGACTATAGCCCTTCCAATGCCCTCTGGCTATAGCCCTTCCAATGCCCTCTGGCTATAGCCCTTCCAATGCCCTCTGGCTATAGCCCTTCCAATGCCCTCTGGCTATAGCCCTTCTACTGCCCTCTGGCTATAGCCCTTCCAATGCCCTCTGGCTATGGCCCTTCCAATGCCCTCTGGCTATGGCCCTTGCAATGCCCTCTGGCTATAGCCCTTCCAATGCCCTCTGGCTATAGCCCTTCCAATGCCCTCTGGCTATAGCCCTTCCAATGCCCTCTGGCTATAGCCCTTACAATGCCCTCTGGCTATAGCCCTTCCAATGCCCTCTGGCTATAGCCCTTGCAATGCCCTCTGGCTATAGCCCTTCCAATGCCCTTCTCACAATGGTGAAGAATCGCTTTGCAAATTCTACTAGCCGGATCAGAATCCGGATCTTCACCAAAATCTAATCATTTCGTCCGTGTCACATACATTACCTGTCTGCCAACCTTCGTCCGAATCCGTCTCCAACTTTGAGATATCTTGTTCACAGACAGACAGACAGACAGGGGTGAAAACATAACCTCCATCCACCTTTGGGGGCGGAGGTAATCAGAGACTTTTAAAACCAGCAATGATGTAAAGAAATGCAGTCAAGAGATTCATGACTCTATTACCTTACATCGTAAACAAGGAACACTGTGTGTGAATGCAGTTACTGTACATTTTGCGATTAAAGAACAATCCAGCAATTAAATGCAAATCAAAAACCGTCTCTTTGTAGAAGCTCTGCAATGATTTTGCCAACACTACGATGGGCAACAAGGTGTTCGATGGCATAGAAAACATCAGAAAGGCCAAGAAAAGGACCGTCGGCAGATGATGCCCCCATGTCCAGCGTCACGGAAATATATTCATGGTCTCGCATTGCAATCAACTGAGCCATGGCATGTCTGAACTCGGACGAAAAGCACGGCAGGTAAAGACCATGCACTCTAGGCGATTTGACCTCCAATCGTGCAGTGAGAGGAGCAATTTGAAGGTCTGGTCTTGATGGTTTGACTTCAGCTACACGGTGACCGAACATATCATCCACCAATGTGCAGTCAGCGATAACTATGCAGGCATTGGAAGCGACGTTCTGTACGAGCACGTCCAATAATTCGTGACTTAATGGTCCGTAGATCACATCGAGGCGACTTTGATACTCCTGCAAACAAATAAATAAAGCTCAGTGTTAAAACACAAAAATCAATTGTTTAATCTCCAATGAACAATGTCAGGATGATTTAAATGTAGGAGGTTTTTGGGAGAAAAAGGCATTTACCCAGGTTTCATTTACTGCGTAGATTACAAAGCTTCAAAGAAGGGCTGGCAAGATGGCCTGGACTAGAGGTATGCACACTGTCTTCTGAGCTGGCTTGCCTGTGTTTGATTACCGACCGAGATATCACCTTCCGCCCTGGTGTTTCGCATACAAGACGAGGCATCAACAAGGGCACAATTCAATGTAAGGACGTTAACCTGGATGTCCTGTCTGCTGGCACTGGCTGTTGGTGGATCTTAAAGATCTCAGGGAGTCCTTCGAGAAGTTTAGTTGAGTGAACACACCGGCACCCTGATCAAATTACAAAAATGAAGCACCATAAAATGAAGGTCAGGCTTTGCCAGCTGATTCATGCAAGATTTGGGTCAAAAATGTTCCCTGGCTGACCCCAGAACATGGGAGTAATTGGGGCTATTAAAGTAGTAGTTGTAGTAGTAGTAGTAGTAGTAGTAGTAGTAGTAGTAGTAGTAGCAGTAGTAGTAGTAGTCATAGTAGTAGTAGTAGTAGTAGTGTCAAGGGAGATGGAGTGTGCCATCAGAAATAAAATGACAGGTAACCAACAGAAATTTAGGTAACCTTTTGAAATTAATATATTCTTAAGACATTGTGCTCCCGACAGGCAGAGATGCAACCAGTAACAAATTACAGGAGAGAACTCAAAGTATGCGAAAGTCTGAAGCAGGTGGGAGGAATGAATCCCCGAATAGCCCTTCCAATGCCCTCTGGCTATAGCCCTTCCAATGCCCTCTGGCTATAGCCCTTCCAATGCCCTCTGGCTATAGCCCTTCCAATGCCCTCTGGCTATAGCCCTTCCAATGCCCTCTGCCTATAGCCCTTCCAATGCCCTCTGGCTATAGCCCTTCCAATGCCCTTTGGCTATAGCCCTTCCAATGCCCTCTGGCTATAGCCCTTCCAATGCCCTCTGGCTATAGCCCTTCCAATGCCCTTTGGCTATAGCCCTTCCAATGCCCTCTGGCTATAGCCCTTACAATGTCCTCTGGCTATAGCCCTGCCAATGCCCTCTGGCTATAGCCCTTCCAATGCCCTCTGGCTATAGCCCTTCCAATGCCCTCTGGCTATAGCCCTTCCAATGCCCTCTGGCTATAGCCCTTCCAATGCCCTCTGGCTATAGCCCTTCCAATGCCCTCTGGCTATAGCCCTTCCAATGCCCTCTGGCTATAGCCCTTCCAATGCCCTCTGGCTATAGCCCTTCCAACACAACAAAATCAAATCCCTTCCAATGCCCTCTGGCTATAGCCCTTCAAATGCCCTCTGGCTATAGCCCTTCCAATGCCCCCTGGCTATAGCACTTCCAATGCCCTCTGGCTATAGCCCTTCCAATGCCCTCTGGCTATAGCCCTTCCAATGCCCTCTGGCTATAGCCCTTCCAATGCCCTCTGGCTATAGCTATTCCAATGCCCCCTGGCTATAGCCCTTCCAATGCCCTCTGGCTATAGCCCTTCCAATGCCCTCTGGCTGTAGCCCTTCCAATGCCCTCTGGCTGTAGCCCTTCCAATGCCCTCTGGCTGTAGCCCTTCCAATGCCCTCTGGCTGTAGCCCTTCCAATGCCCTCTGGCTATAGCCCTTCCAATGCCCTCTGGCTATAGCCCTTCCAATGCCCTCTGGCTATAGCCCTTCCAATGCCCCCTGGCTATAGCCCTTCCAATGCCCTCTGGCTATAGCCCTTCCAATGCCCTCTGGCTATAGCCCTTACAATGCCCTCTGGCTATAGCCCTTCCAATGCCCTCTGGCTATAGCCCTTGCAATGCCCTCTGGCTATAGCCCTTCCAATGCCCTTCTCCCAATGGTGAAGAATCGCTTTGCAAATTCTACTAGCCGGATCAGAATCCGGATCTTCACCAAAATCTAATCATTTCGTCCGTGTCACATACATTACCTGTCTGCCAACCTTCGTCCGAATCCGTCTCCAACTTTGAGATATCTTGTTCACAGACAGACAGACAGACAGGGGTGAAAACATAACCTCCATCCACCTTTGGGGGCGGAGGTAATCAGAGACTTTTAAAACCAGCAATGATGTAAAGAAATGCAGTCAAGAGATTCATGACTCTATTACCTTACATCGTAAACAAGGAACACTGTGTGTGAATGCAGTTACTGTACATTTTGCGATTAAAGAACAATCCAGCAATTAAATGCAAATCAAAAACCGTCTCTTTGTAGAAGCTCTGCAATGATTTTGCCAACACTACGATGGGCAACAAGGTGTTCGATGGCATAGAAAACATCAGAAAGGCCAAGAAAAGGACCGTCGGCAGATGATGCCCCCATGTCCAGCGTCACGGAAATATATTCATGGTCTCGCATTGCAATCAACTGAGCCATGGCATGTCTGAACTCGGACGAAAAGCACGGCAGGTAAAGACCATGCACTCTAGGCGATTTGACCTCCAATCGTGCAGTGAGAGGAGCAATTTGAAGGTCTGGTCTTGATGGTTTGACTTCAGCTACACGGTGACCGAACATATCATCCACCAATGTGCAGTCAGCGATAACTATGCAGGCATTGGAAGCGACGTTCTGTACGAGCACGTCCAATATTTCGTGACTTAATGGTCCGTAGATCACATCGAGGCGACTTTGATACTCCTGCAAACAAATAAATAAAGCTCAGTGTTAAAACACAAAAATCAATTGTTTAATCTCCAATGAACAATGTCAGGATGATTTAAATGTAGGAGGTTTTTGGGAGAAAAAGGCATTTACCCAGGTTTCATTTACTGCGTAGATTACAAAGCTTCAAAGAAGGGCTGGCAAGATGGCCTGGACTAGAGGTATGCACACTGTCTTCTGAGCTGGCTTGCCTGTGTTTGATTACCGACCGAGATATCACCTTCCGCCCTGGTGTTTCGCATACAAGACGAGGCATCAACAAGGGCACAATTCAATGTAAGGACGTTAACCTGGATGTCCTGTCTGCTGGCACTGGCTGTTGGTGGATCTTAAAGATCTCAGGGAGTCCTTCGAGAAGTTTAGTTGAGTGAACACACCGGCACCCTGATCAAATTACAAAAATGAAGGCCACCATAAAATGAAGGTCAGGCTTTGCCAGCTGATTCATGCAAGATTTGGGTCAAAAATGTTCCCTGGCTGACCCCAGAACATGGGAGTAATTGGGGCTATTAAAGTAGTAGTTGTAGTAGTAGTAGTAGTAGTAGTAGTAGTAGTAGCAGTAGTAGTAGTAGTCATAGTAGTAGTAGTAGTAGTAGTGTCAAGGGAGATGGAGTGTGCCATCAGAAATAAAATGACAGGTAACCAACAGAAATTTAGGTAACCTTTTGAAATTAATATATTCTTAAGACATTGTGCTCCCGACAGGCAGAGATGCAACCAGTAACAAATTACAGGAGAGAACTCAAAGTATGCGAAAGTCTGAAGCAGGTGGGAGGAATGAATCCCCGAATAGCCCTTCCAATGCCCTCTGGCTATAGCCCTTCAAATGCCCTCTGGCTATAGCCCTTCCAATGCCCTCTGGCTATAGCCCTTCCAATGCCCTCTGGCTATAGCCCTTCCAATGCCCTCTGCCTATAGCCCTTCCAATGCCCTCTGGCTATAGCCCTTCCAATGCCCTTTGGCTATAGCCCTTCCAATGCCCTCTGGCTATAGCCCTTCCAATGCCCTCTGGCTATAGCCCTTCCAATGCCCTTTGGCTATAGCCCTTCCAATGCCCTCTGGCTATAGCCCTTACAATGTCCTCTGGCTATAGCCCTGCCAATGCCCTCTGGCTATAGCCCTTCCAATGCCCTCTGGCTATAGCCCTTCCAATGCCCTCTGGCTATAGCCCTTCCAATGCCCTCTGGCTATAGCCCTTCCAATGCCCTCTGGCTATAGCCCTTCCAATGCCCTCTGGCTATAGCCCTTCCAATGCCCTCTGGCTATAGCCCTTCCAATGCCCTCTGGCTATAGCCCTTCCAACACAACAAAATCAAATCCCTTCCAATGCCCTCTGGCTATAGCCCTTCAAATGCCCTCTGGCTATAGCCCTTCCAATGCCCTCTGGCTATAGCACTTCCAATGCCCTCTGGCTATAGCCCTTCCAATGCCCTCTGGCTATAGCCCTTCCAATGCCCTCTGGCTATAGCCCTTCCAATGCCCTCTGGCTATAGCTATTCCAATGCCCCCTGGCTATAGCCCTTCCAATGCCCTCTGGCTATAGCCCTTCCAATGCCCTCTGGCTGTAGCCCTTCCAATGCCCTCTGGCTGTAGCCCTTCCAATGCCCTCTGGCTGTAGCCCTTCCAATGCCCTCTGGCTGTAGCCCTTCCAATGCCCTCTGGCTATAGCCCTTCCAATGCCCTCTGGCTATAGCCCTTCCAATGCCCTCTGGCTATAGCCCTTCCAATGCCCCCTGGCTATAGCCCTTCCAATGCCCTCTGGCTATAGCCCTTCCAATGCCCTCTGGCTATAGCCCTTACAATGCCCTCTGGCTATAGCCCTTCCAATGCCCTCTGGCTATAGCCCTTGCAATGCCCTCTGGCTATAGCCCTTCCAATGCCCTTCTCCCAATGGTGAAGAATCGCTTTGCAAATTCTACTAGCCGGATCAGAATCCGGATCTTCACCAAAATCTAATCATTTCGTCCGTGTCACATACATTACCTGTCTGCCAACCTTCGTCCGAATCCGTCTCCAACTTTGAGATATCTTGTTCACAGACAGACAGACAGACAGGGGTGAAAACATAACCTCCATCCACCTTTGGGGGCGGAGGTAATCAGAGACTTTTAAAACCAGCAATGATGTAAAGAAATGCAGTCAAGAGATTCATGACTCTATTACCTTACATCGTAAACAAGGAACACTGTGTGTGAATGCAGTTACTGTACATTTTGCGATTAAAGAACAATCCAGCAATTAAATGCAAATCAAAAACCGTCTCTTTGTAGAAGCTCTGCAATGATTTTGCCAACACTACGATGGGCAACAAGGTGTTCGATGGCATAGAAAACATCAGAAAGGCCAAGAAAAGGACCGTCGGCAGATGATGCCCCCATGTCCAGCGTCACGGAAATATATTCATGGTCTCGCATTGCAATCAACTGAGCCATGGCATGTCTGAACTCGGACGAAAAGCACGGCAGGTAAAGACCATGCACTCTAGGCGATTTGACCTCCAATCGTGCAGTGAGAGGAGCAATTTGAAGGTCTGGTCTTGATGGTTTGACTTCAGCTACACGGTGACCGAACATATCATCCACCAATGTGCAGTCAGCGATAACTATGCAGGCATTGGAAGCGACGTTCTGTACGAGCACGTCCAATATTTCGTGACTTAATGGTCCGTAGATCACATCGAGGCGACTTTGATACTCCTGCAAACAAATAAATAAAGCTCAGTGTTAAAACACAAAAATCAATTGTTTAATCTCCAATGAACAATGTCAGGATGATTTAAATGTAGGAGGTTTTTGGGAGAAAAAGGCATTTACCCAGGTTTCATTTACTGCGTAGATTACAAAGCTTCAAAGAAGGGCTGGCAAGATGGCCTGGACTAGAGGTATGCACACTGTCTTCTGAGCTGGCTTGCCTGTGTTTGATTACCGACCGAGATATCACCTTCCGCCCTGGTGTTTCGCATACAAGACGAGGCATCAACAAGGGCACAATTCAATGTAAGGACGTTAACCTGGATGTCCTGTCTGCTGGCACTGGCTGTTGGTGGATCTTAAAGATCTCAGGGAGTCCTTCGAGAAGTTTAGTTGAGTGAACACACCGGCACCCTGATCAAATTACAAAAATGAAGGCCACCATAAAATGAAGGTCAGGCTTTGCCAGCTGATTCATGCAAGATTTGGGTCAAAAATGTTCCCTGGCTGACCCCAGAACATGGGAGTAATTGGGGCTATTAAAGTAGTAGTTGTAGTAGTAGTAGTAGTAGTAGTAGTAGTAGTAGTAGTAGTAGTAGTAGCAGTAGTAGTAGTAGTCATAGTAGTAGTAGTAGTAGTAGTGTCAAGGGAGATGGAGTGTGCCATCAGAAATAAAATGACAGGTAACCAACAGAAATTTAGGTAACCTTTTGAAATTAATATATTCTTAAGACATTGTGCTCCCGACAGGCAGAGATGCAACCAGTAACAAATTACAGGAGAGAACTCAAAGTATGCGAAAGTCTGAAGCAGGTGGGAGGAATGAATCCCCGAATAGCCCTTCCAATGCCCTCTGGCTATAGCCCTTCCAATGCCCTCTGGCTATAGCCCTTCCAATGCCCTCTGGCTATAGCCCTTCCAATGCCCTCTGGCTATAGCCCTTCCAATGCCCTCTGCCTATAGCCCTTCCAATGCCCTCTGGCTATAGCCCTTCCAATGCCCTTTGGCTATAGCCCTTCCAATGCCCTCTGGCTATAGCCCTTCCAATGCCCTCTGGCTATAGCCCTTCCAATGCCCTTTGGCTATAGCCCTTCCAATGCCCTCTGGCTATAGCCCTTACAATGTCCTCTGGCTATAGCCCTGCCAATGCCCTCTGGCTATAGCCCTTCCAATGCCCTCTGGCTATAGCCCTTCCAATGCCCTCTGGCTATAGCCCTTCCAATGCCCTCTGGCTATAGCCCTTCCAATGCCCTCTGGCTATAGCCCTTCCAATGCCCTCTGGCTATAGCCCTTCCAATGCCCTCTGGCTATAGCCCTTCCAATGCCCTCTGGCTATAGCCCTTCCAACACAACAAAATCAAATCCCTTCCAATGCCCTCTGGCTATAGCCCTTCAAATGCCCTCTGGCTATAGCCCTTCCAATGCCCTCTGGCTATAGCACTTCCAATGCCCTCTGGCTATAGCCCTTCCAATGCCCTCTGGCTATAGCCCTTCCAATGCCCTCTGGCTATAGCCCTTCCAATGCCCTCTGGCTATGGCTATTCCAATGCCCCCTGGCTATAGCCCTTCCAATGCCCTCTGGCTATAGCCCTTCCAATGCCCTCTGGCTGTAGCCCTTCCAATGCCCTCTGGCTGTAGCCCTTCCAATGCCCTCTGGCTGTAGCCCTTCCAATGCCCTCTGGCTGTAGCCCTTCCAATGCCCTCTGGCTATAGCCCTTCCAATGCCCTCTGGCTATAGCCCTTCCAATGCCCTCTGGCTATAGCCCTTCCAATGCCCTCTGGCTATAGCCCTTCCAATGCCCCCTGGCTATAGCCCTTCCAATGCCCTCTGGCTATAGCCCTTCCAATGCCCTCTGGCTATAGCCCTTCCAATGCCCTCTGGCTATAGCCATTCCAATGCCCTCTTAGTGGTTTGTACTACAGAAATAAGAAATAATAAACAGAAATAAGTACTACCAGAATAGTGGTTTGAATATTTAATGTGGTAATGTTTAGATTAATGGTTAATATAAACATAAAAGAGAAAAACCGGGGAATGTCAGGGAATAAATATTCATATTGACAGTATTGCTAGAATATATGTCAATGTGATCGTGTGTAAAGTGGAATATGTTTTACTGTACGAATGAGCAAAGAGCATAGAACAATGCCCTCTGGCTATAGCCCTTCCAATGCCCTCTGGCTATAGCACTTCCAATGCCCTCTGGCTATAGCCCTTCCAATGCCCTCTGGCTATAGCCCTTCCAATGCCCTCTGGCTATAGCCCTTCCAATGCCCTTTGGCTATAGCCCTTCCAATGCCCTCTGGCTATAGCCCTTACAATGTCCTCTGGCTATAGCCCTGCCAATGCCCTCTGGCTATAGCCCTTCCAATGCCCTCTGGCTATAGCCCTTCCAATGCCCTCTGGCTATAGCCCTTCCAATGCCCTCTGGCTATAGCCCTTCCAATGCCCTCTGGCTATAGCCCTTCCAACACAACAAAATCAAATCCCTTCCAATGCCCTCTGGCTATAGCCCTTCAAATGCCCTCTGGCTATAGCCCTTCCAATGCCCTCTGGCTATAGCCCTTCCAATGCCCTCTGGCTATAGCCCTTCCAATGCCCTCTGGCTATAGCCCTTCCAATGCCCTCTGGCTATAGCCCTTCCAATGCCCTCTGGCTATAGCCCTTGCAATGCCCTCTGGC
This sequence comes from Myxine glutinosa, assembly GCF_964187855.1. NCBI lineage: Eukaryota > Metazoa > Chordata > Myxini > Myxiniformes > Myxinidae > Myxine > Myxine glutinosa. The sequence goes on along the minus strand of NC_136270.1, from coordinate 66,008,074 downwards.
TATAGCTATTCCAATGCCCCCTGGCTATAGCCCTTCCAATGCCCTCTGGCTATAGCCCTTCCAATGCCCTCTGGCTTTAGCCCTTCCAATGCACTCTGGCTATAGCCCTTCCAATGCCCTCTGGCGATAACCCTTCCAATGCCCTCTGGGTATTGCCCTTCCAACACAACCAAACCAAAGCTCTTCCAATGCCCTCTGGCTATAGCCCTTCCAATGCCCTCTGGCTATAGCCCTTCCAATGCCCTCTGGCTATAGCCCTTCCAATGCCCTCTGGCTATAGCCCTTCCAATGCCCTCTGGCTATAGCCCTTCCAATGCCCTCTGGCTATAGCCCTTGCAATGCCCTCTGGCTATAGCCCTTCCAATGCCCTCTGGCTATAGCCCTTCCAATGCCCTCTGGCTGTAGCCCTTCCAATGCCCTCTGGCTGTAGCCCTTCCAATGCCCTCTGGCTGTAGCCCTTCCAATGCCCTCTGGCTGTAGCCCTTCCAATGCCCTCTGGCTATAGCCCTTCCAATGCCCTCTGGCTATAGCCCTTCCAATGCCCTCTGGCTATAGCCCTTCCAATGCCCTCTGGCTATAGCAATTCCAATGCCCTCTGGCTATAGCCCTTCCAATGCCCTCTGGCTATAGCCCTTCCAATGCCCTTTGGCTATAGCCCTTCCAATGCCCTCTGGCTATAGCCCTTACAATCCTTACAATCCTTACAATCAGGATCTTTGACACCTGACCTTGAGTGATGCCATACCGCTGAGCAATAGCATGCTGTTTCATGCCGTAATTTCGTAAAGCCACCACTCCATGACAAACAGCATTGTCGAGTTGACGGACCATCTCCAGACGAAGCGGCAATAACTTTTGGAGACGTGCAGCAGTTGTTTTCCACTAATACAAAACGCAACAACCCTTGTATACCCGACTGTGAAGCCAATCGTCAAATGCACCTGTCCGTACATTTTGCCACGCCACCTGTGATATAATCCTGTTGTTGACTTTTTGCTGTGACAGACAATCAGTGACATGGTTCTTTTAACAAATAAATCACCAAAGTGTAAAAGAAACTCACCAGATTGATATACTGAGTTAAGAAAGTAAACCCAAGTCAAGAAAAAAAAAATATTCCATATTAAATGCCAAGTCTGTATAAAACAAAGCATTGCGTCCGGATATACCGGATATATAAATTTTGGCCAAAACAACGCAGAAATCAAGAAAATTACCAAACACCAGGACCTCAAAATGAATTGCGAAGATCCTGGCGGCTGCAGAGCATCAAAATTATACCGGTGATAAATGGAGCAACAAGAATGATAAAAAGAACCTCACAGGGATCTTTAAACCCTTTCCTGGGAATATTACGACAAACGAACTGCAATTGGAAGCTGTTCGAGGTTCGGTGACGATCCTGGAACAAAACGATGAAAAAGTTGAACAGCTTTTGCCGAAGAACCGTGACCGTGACGGTCCGTGAACCGTGATCCCTTGCCGAAGAGGACCCGTGATCCCTTACACACACACACACACACACACACACACACACACACACACACACACACACACACACACACACACACACACTCACACACACACACACACACACCTCCTTTTAGTAAGAACTAGCCGAAACCCGTGGAACATCCACGGAAGGGAGGATGTGGTGTATGGATAGAGTTTACCATTATGGATGGCATAGGGGATTCGCTTGTCCGAGTAAGAGTTAGGAAGAAAGATGAGAATGAAGAGTGCGTATATGAACAACGATCGCCGACACCGGCACAAATGCATGCTCTGGATTGTCCACTCAGTGGACGGCTTGCTTTCGCTTTCGCCTGTCCAATCAGCGGACGGCTTGCTTCGCCTTCGCCCAGCAGACGCCAATATGATGGCGTCATAAGATGGCGTCGTATCGGCAGTTATTCGGATGCTTTTGGGCCCCAACGTCGGCTAATTCAGATTTTTCGAGTATGGCTGTACATGATAAACAAAGAGCGTGGTTCGTAGATCGTAAATCCATTGGTGCCGTGGGCATCGGGTCACTGGGTGCGGCGTAAAAGGGATAACAAAGTCGAGTCCTTACGCTATTATTATATAGATGTAGATGCTGCAGAGCGTGGAATTGCTCAGTGAGAATTCGACCATTGCTTGTACAGTTAATTACAGTTTTAAATACCCACACCCTGAATGGATTCCTCCCTATAAATCACAGGCAATTATTCTTGTATCATTAACATAATTGCAATCACATGAGATTCCAGGGAAAAGGGCATACAATGGGATGAATCCCTCACATTTTTCATTCAAATTTCAAATGCACTGACAAACAATAACTTACTGAATGGAACATTCTGGTGTTTAGCACAAAATTTGCTTTTGTTTTGATGGTTCAAAAGCAAATAGCTCAACAAAACTGTCCAACTCATCCAGACCCAAAGGAACGGCCATCGGGCATATTGAGGAAAACATGGGTGGGATTTCAACTTTTGCTTCCCCCATCCCCCATGTGCTGCATGCTTCCCCTTCACCTTCACATTAAGCCCAATCTTTCAGATACATATATTAGACAATGCAGAAAACAACTGTACTCAAAGAGGCATTTGCTGTGTATGTATTTTGTGGAAAACGAGGATGGGTTATCAACAGCCTCAAGTAAATTTGGGGCTGAAGGGGGAGGGGGGAGGGAGGGGTGCACACTGTGCCTCCATATGCTTCCTCCTTGCTGTTCCCATTCCCACTTGACTGCCATCACCACTTCCCCATTGATCGCCATCACCACTTCACACTTCAGCACCACCAGCACTTCCCACTTTAGCGCCATCACCACCTCCCACTTTAGCGCCATCACCACCTCCCACTTTAGCGCCATCACCACCTCCCACTTTATCGCCATCACCACCTCCCACTTTAGCGCCGTCACCACCTCCCACTTTAGCGCCATCACCAACTCCCACTTTAGCGCCATCACCACCTCCCACTTTAGCGCCGTCACCACCTCCCACTTTAGCGCCATCACCACCTCCCACTTTAGCGCCATCACCACCTCCCACTTTAGCGCCATCACCACCTCCCACTTTAGCACCATCACCACCTCCCACTTTAGCGCCATCACCACCTCCCACTTTAGCCCTCTAGCTATAGCCCTTCTAATGCCCTCTAGCTATAGCCCTTCTAATGCCCTCTAGCTATAGCCCTTCTCATGCCCTCTAGCTATAGCCCTTCTACTGCCCTCCAGCTATAACCTTTCTAATGCCCTCTAGCTATAGCCCTTCTAATGCCCTCTAGCTATAGCCCTTCTAATGCCCTCTAGCTGTAGCCCTTCTAATGCCCTCTAGCTATAGCCCTTCCAATGCCCTCTAGCTATAGCCCTTCTAATGCCCTCTAGCGAAAGCCCTTCCAAAGCCCTCTAGCTATAGCCCTTCTAATGCCCTCTAGCGAAAGCCCTTCTAATGCCCTCTGGCTATAGCCCGTCCAATGCCCTCTGGCTATTGCCCTTCCAATGCCCTCTGGCTATAGCCCTTCCAATGCCCTCTGGCTATAGCCCTTCCAATGCCCTCTGGCTATAGCCCTTCCAATGCCCTCTGGATATAGCCCTTCCAATGCCCTCTGTCTATAGCCCTTCCAATGCCCTCTGGCTATAGCCCTTCCAACACAACCAAACCAAAGCCCTTCCAATGCCCTCTGGCTATAGCCCTTCCAATGCCCTCTGGCTATAGCCCTTCCAATGCCCTCTGGCTCTAGCCCTTCCAATGCCCTCTGGCTATAGCCCGTCCAATGCCCTCTGGCTATAGCCCTTCCAATTCCCTCTGGCTATAGCCATTCCAATGCCCTCTGGCTATAGCCCTTCCAATGCCCTCTGGCTATAGCCCTTCCCATGCCCTCTGGCTATCGCCCTTCGAACACAACCAAACCAAAGCCTTTCCAATGCCCTCTGGCTATAGCCCTTCCAATGCCCTCTGGCTATAGCCCTTCCAATGCCCTCTGGCTATAGCCCTTCCAATGCCCTCTGGCTATAGCCCTTCCAATGCCCGCTGGCTATAGCCCTTCCAATGCCCTCTGGCTATAGCCATTCCAATGCCCTCTGGCTATAGCCCTTCCAATGCCCTTTGGCTATAGCCCTTACAATGCCCTCTGGCTATAGCCCTTACAATGTCCTCTGGCTATAGCCCTGCCAATGCCCTCTGGCTATAGCCCTTCCAATGCCCTCTGGCTATAGCCCTTCCAATGCCCTCTGGCTATAGCCCTTCCAATGCCCTCTGGCTATAGCCCTTCCAATGCCCTCTGGCTATAGCCCTTCCAATGCCCTCTGGCTATAGCCCTTCCAACACAACAAAATCAAATCCCTTCCAATGCCCTCTGGCCATAGCCCTTCCAATGCCCTCTGGCTATAGCCCTTCCAATGCCCTCTGGCTATAGCCCTTCCAATGCCCTCTGGCTATAGCCCTTCCAATGCCCTTTGGCTGTAGCCCTTCCAATGCCCTCTGGCTATAGCCCTTACAATGTCCTCTGGCTATAGCCCTGCCAATGCCCTCTGGCTATAGCCCTTCCAATGCCCTCTGGCTATAGCCCTTCCAATGCCCTCTGGCTATAGCCCTTCCAATGCCCTCTGGCTATAGCCCTTCCAATGCCCTCTGGCTATAGCCCTTCCAACACAACAAAATCAAATCCCTTCCAATGCCGTCTGGCTATAGCCCTTCCAATGCCCTCTGGCTATAGCCCTTCCAATGCCCTCTGGCTATAGCCCTTCCAATGCCCTCTGGCTATAGCCCTTCCAATGCCCTCTGGCTATAGCACTTCCAATGCCCTCTGGCTATAGCCCTTCCAATGCCCTCTGGCTATAGCCCTTCCAATGCCCTCTGGCTATAGCCCTTCCAATGCCCTCTGGCTATAGCCCTTCCAATGCCCTCTGGCTATAGCCCTTCCAATGCCCTCTGGCTATAGCCCTTCCAATGCCCTCTGGCTATAGCCCTGCCAATGCCCTCTGGCTATAGCCCTTCCAATGCCCTCTGGCTATAGCCCTTCCAATGCCCTCTGGCTATAGCTATTCCAATGCCCTCTGGCTATAGCCCTTCCAATGCCCTCTGGCTATAGCCCTTCCAATGCCCTCTGGCTATAGCTATTCCAATGCCCTCTGGCTCTAGCCCTTCCAATGCCCTCTAGCTATAGCCCTTCTAATGCCCTCTAGCTGTAGCCCTTCTAATGCCCTCTAGCTATAGCCCTTCCAATGCCCTCTAGCTATAGCCCTTCTAATGCCCTCTAGTGAAAGCCCTTCTAATGCCCTCTAGCTATAGCCCTTCTAATGCCCTCTAGCTATAGCCCTTCTAATGCCCTCCAGCTATAGCCCTTCTAATGCCCTCTAGCTATAGCCCTTCCAATGCCCTCTGGCTCTAGCCATTCCAATGCCCTCTGGCTATAGCCCGTCCAATGCCCTCTGGCTATTGCCCTTCCAATGCCCTCTGGCTATAGCCCTTCCAATGCCCTCTGGCTATAGCCCTTCCAATGCCCTCTGGCTATAGCCCTTCCAATGCCCTCTGGATATAGCCCTTCCAATGCCCTCTGTCTATAGCCCTTCCAATGCCCTCTGGCTATAGCCCTTCCAACACAACCAAACCAAAGCCCTTCCAATGCCCTCTGGCTATAGCCCTTCCAATGCCCTCTGGCTATAGCCCATCCAATGCCCTCTGGCTATAGCCCTTCCAATGCACTCTGGCTATAGCCCTTCCAATACCCTCTGGCGATAGCCCTTCCAATGTCCTCTGGCTATCGCCCTTCCAACACAACCAAACCAAAGCTCTTCCAATGCCCTCTGGCTATAGCCCTTCCAATGCCCTCTGGCTATAGCCCTTCTAATGCCCTCTAGCTATAGCCCTTCCAATGCCCTCTGGCTCTAGCCATTCCAATGCCCTCTGGCTATAGCCCTTCCAATGCCCTCTGGCTATAGCCCTTCCAATGCCCTCTGGCTATCGCCCTTCCAACACAACCAAACCAAAGCCCTTCCAATGCCCTCTGGCTATAGCCCTTCCAATGCCCTCTGGCTATAGCCCTTCCAATGCCCTCTGGCTATCGCCCTTCCAACACAACCAAACCAAAGCCCTTCCAATGCCCTCTGGCTATAGCCCTTCCAATGCCCTCTGGCTATAGCCCTTCCAATGCCCTCTGGCTATAGCCCTTCCAATGCCCTCTGGCTAAAGCCCTTCCAATGCCCTCTGGCTATAGCCCTTCCAATGCCCTCTGGCTATAGCCCTTCCAATGCCCTCTGGCTAAAGCCCTTCCAATGCCCTCTGGCTATAGCCCTTCCAATGCCCTCTGGCTATAGCTATTCCAATGCCCCCTGGCTATAGCCCTTCCAATGCCCTCTGGCTGTAGCCCTTCCAATGCCCTCTGGCTGTAGCCCTTCCAATGCCCTCTGGCTATAGCCCTTCCAATGCCCTCTGGCTATAGCCCTTCCAATGCCCTCTGGCTATAGCCCTTCCAATGCCCCCTGGCTATAGCCCTTCCAATGCCCTCTGGCTATAGCCCTTCCAATGCCCTCTGGCTATAGCCCTTACAATGCCCTCTGGCTATAGCCCTTCCAATGCCCTCTGGCTATAGCCCTTGCAATGCCCTCTGGCTATAGCCCTTCCAATGCCCTTCTCCCAATGGTGAAGAATCGCTTTGCAAATTCTACTAGCCGGATCAGAATCCGGATCTTCACCAAAATCTAATCATTTCGTCCGTGTCACATACATTACCTGTCTGCCAACCTTCGTCCGAATCCGTCTCCAACTTTGAGATATCTTGTTCACAGACAGACAGACAGACAGGGGTGAAAACATAACCTCCATCCACCTTTGGGGGCGGAGGTAATCAGAGACTTTTAAAACCAGCAATGATGTAAAGAAATGCAGTCAAGAGATTCATGACTCTATTACCTTACATCGTAAACAAGGAACACTGTGTGTGAATGCAGTTACTGTACATTTTGCGATTAAAGAACAATCCAGCAATTAAATGCAAATCAAAAACCGTCTCTTTGTAGAAGCTCTGCAATGATTTTGCCAACACTACGATGGGCAACAAGGTGTTCGATGGCATAGAAAACATCAGAAAGGCCAAGAAAAGGACCGTCGGCAGATGATGCCCCCATGTCCAGCGTCACGGAAATATATTCATGGTCTCGCATTGCAATCAACTGAGCCATGGCATGTCTGAACTCGGACGAAAAGCACGGCAGGTAAAGACCATGCACTCTAGGCGATTTGACCTCCAATCGTGCAGTGAGAGGAGCAATTTGAAGGTCTGGTCTTGATGGTTTGACTTCAGCTACACGGTGACCGAACATATCATCCACCAATGTGCAGTCAGCGATAACTATGCAGGCATTGGAAGCGACGTTCTGTACGAGCACGTCCAATATTTCGTGACTTAATGGTCCGTAGATCACATCGAGGCGACTTTGATACTCCTGCAAACAAATAAATAAAGCTCAGTGTTAAAACACAAAAATCAATTGTTTAATCTCCAATGAACAATGTCAGGATGATTTAAATGTAGGAGGTTTTTGGGAGAAAAAGGCATTTACCCAGGTTTCATTTACTGCGTAGATTACAAAGCTTCAAAGAAGGGCTGGCAAGATGGCCTGGACTAGAGGTATGCACACTGTCTTCTGAGCTGGCTTGCCTGTGTTTGATTACCGACCGAGATATCACCTTCCGCCCTGGTGTTTCGCATACAAGACGAGGCATCAACAAGGGCACAATTCAATGTAAGGACGTTAACCTGGATGTCCTGTCTGCTGGCACTGGCTGTTGGTGGATCTTAAAGATCTCAGGGAGTCCTTCGAGAAGTTTAGTTGAGTGAACACACCGGCACCCTGATCAAATTACAAAAATGAAGGCCACCATAAAATGAAGGTCAGGCTTTGCCAGCTGATTCATGCAAGATTTGGGTCAAAAATGTTCCCTGGCTGACCCCAGAACATGGGAGTAATTGGGGCTATTAAAGTAGTAGTTGTAGTAGTAGTAGTAGTAGTAGTAGTAGTAGTAGTAGTAGCAGTAGTAGTAGTAGTCATAGTAGTAGTAGTAGTAGTAGTGTCAAGGGAGATGGAGTGTGCCATCAGAAATAAAATGACAGGTAACCAACAGAAATTTAGGTAACCTTTTGAAATTAATATATTCTTAAGACATTGTGCTCCCGACAGGCAGAGATGCAACCAGTAACAAATTACAGGAGAGAACTCAAAGTATGCGAAAGTCTGAAGCAGGTGGGAGGAATGAATCCCCGAATAGCCCTTCCAATGCCCTCTGGCTATAGCCCTTCCAATGCCCTCTGGCTATAGCCCTTCCAATGCCCTCTGGCTATAGCCCTTCCAATGCCCTCTGGCTATAGCCCTTCCAATGCCCTCTGCCTATAGCCCTTCCAATGCCCTCTGGCTATAGCCCTTCCAATGCCCTTTGGCTATAGCCCTTCCAATGCCCTCTGGCTATAGCCCTTCCAATGCCCTCTGGCTATAGCCCTTCCAATGCCCTTTGGCTATAGCCCTTCCAATGCCCTCTGGCTATAGCCCTTACAATGTCCTCTGGCTATAGCCCTGCCAATGCCCTCTGGCTATAGCCCTTCCAATGCCCTCTGGCTATAGCCCTTCCAACACAACAAAATCAAATCCCTTCCAATGCCCTCTGGCTATAGCCCTTCAAATGCCCTCTGGCTATAGCCCTTCCAATGCCCTCTGGCTATAGCACTTCCAATGCCCTCTGGCTATAGCCCTTCCAATGCCCTCTGGCTATAGCCCTTCCAATGCCCTCTGGCTATAGCCCTTCCAATGCCCTCTGGCTATAGCTATTCCAATGCCCCCTGGCTATAGCCCTTCCAATGCCCTCTGGCTATAGCCCTTCCAATGCCCTCTGGCTGTAGCCCTTCCAATGCCCTCTGGCTGTAGCCCTTCCAATGCCCTCTGGCTCTAGCCCTTCCAATGCCCTCTGGCTGTAGCCCTTCCAATGCCCTCTGGCTATAGCCCTTCCAATGCCCTCTGGCTATAGCCCTTCCAATGCCCTCTGGCTATAGCCCTTCCAATGCCCCCTGGCTATAGCCCTTCCAATGCCCTCTGGCTATAGCCCTTCCAATGCCCTCTGGCTATAGCCCTTCCAATGCCCTCTGGCTATAGCCCTTGCAATGCCCTCTGGCTATAGCCCTTCCAATGCCCTTCTCCCAATGGTGAAGAATCGCTTTGCAAATTCTACTAGCCGGATCAGAATCCGGATCTTCACCAAAATCTAATCATTTCGTCCGTGTCACATACATTACCTGTCTGCCAACCTTCGTCCGAATCCGTCTCCAACTTTGAGATATCTTGTTCACAGACAGACAGACAGGGGTGAAAACATAACCTCCATCCACCTTTGGGGGCGGAGGTAATCAGAGACTTTTAAAACCAGCAATGATGTAAAGAAATGCAGTCAAGAGATTCATGACTCTATTAACTTACATCGTAAACAAGGAACACTGTGTGTGAATGCAGTTACTGTACATTTTGCGATTAAAGAACAATCCAGCAATTAAATGCAAATCAAAAACCGTCTCTTTGTAGAAGCTCTGCAATGATTTTGCCAACACTACGATGGGCAACAAGGTGTTCGATGGCATAGAAAACATCAGAAAGGCCAAGAAAAGGACCGTCGGCAGATGATGCCCCCATGTCCAGCGTCACGGAAATATATTCATGGTCTCGCATTGCAATCAACTGAGCCATGGCATGTCTGAACTCGGACGAAAAGCACGGCAGGTAAAGACCATGCACTCTAGGCGATTTGACCTCCAATAGTGCAGTGAGAGGAGCAATTTGAAGGTCTGGTCTTTTTTTTTTTTTTTTTTTTTTTTTTTTTTTTTTGTATACAAGATCGAGGCTCGTGAAAGAGCGAACATTAATCACACAGAAAGACAAACCGACACATAAAACATATAACATCGGGAGCGGTAGACAAGATGGGGAGAGAGGGGGAAGGACACAAACACAACATTTGAGAGCAGGGACCGAGAGACATGGAGACATCGAGAGATCTGAGAGAGGGCGAGGGCTTTGGGGGGGGGGGCATGGGAAGGGGGCGGTGGGAGAGGTATAAAACATATGGACACTGCCAGGACTTCCAGGAAAGAAGTTGGAATTTCAAACAAGGTGGATCTGGGGTGAATTAGCGGGGGTAGAAAAGATCAAGGTTTTGGATGGGGGAAGATAAGAGATGGTGGTGAACAGCTGTTTTAAAGACCTGGAGGGAGGAGTGGGATTGAAGGGAGTGAGGGAGTTTGTTCCAGAGGCGGGAGAAAAGAGGAATGAAAGAGTGAAGGTGAGCAGAGAGCCGAGATTTCGGCAGTTTAACCATCAGAGGGTTGCTGGCAGATCTTGTGCGACCTGTAGGAATATTTGGGGGACAGAGCACAGAGAGAGCTGGGGGTGCAAGGCCGGAGAGGAGTCGGTAGAAGACAGAAAGACCACCTACCTGCCTGCGGTGAGTGAGTGAAAGGCCCTCAGAGATAGCTTCATCGCGGGAGATTCCAATAATTCTGAAAGCTTTGGTTTCAACAGCGTGAAGCCGAGCTAGGTGTGAGGCAGGAGCACCGGCCCATAGGGGAGAACAGTATTCCATTGAGCTGCGGATGAAAGCCTTGTATGTGGTGAGGAGCTCAGGTGTGCCGAGGAAGGACTTCGCACGACGGAGGATGCCCAGTCGGCGACTGGCTTTGGAGGCCAGCTTGGAAATGTGGTTTTCCCAAGAAAGATCATGGCAGATAGTGAGACCCAAAATCTTGAGCGACAGAACTTCTTGGAGAGGATTGTTGAGAAAGTAGATGGGAGGGTTGTCCAGTCGATCTTTTCGGAGGGACATAGTAAGAGTGTGAGATTTGTCAGGATTGAAAGACATGTTCCACTTGTTTGACCAGTCTGTGATTTTGTCCAGGTCTTCAGAGAGTGAGGAGGCAGCAGACTGCCGATCTGAGGGAAGAGGAATGGAGCGGCAGAGAGTGGAGTCATCAGCAAAGAGATAGAGAGGATTTTCGAGAGAGTCAGAGAGATCATTGATGAAGACCAGAAAAAGCACGGGGCCCAGAACACTGCCTTGGGGAACTCCAGCCTGAACAGGAAGAGGAGATGAGAGAAACCCATTCAGGGCCACACGTTGATGACGACTAGAGAGGAAGTCCGCCAGCCATGCGTGGAGATTTCCATGGATACCAAAGGAGGAGAGTTTGGTGAGCAGAGCGGGGTGCCAGACCGTGTCGAAGGCACGTGATATGTCGAGGGAGACAGCTCTAATTTCCTGTTTGGCATTGAGGACCTCCATCCATTGTTGAGACAGCAGAAGCAGCATGTCCAGAGTAGAGTGACCTGGTCTGAAACCAAATTGATGATCAGAGATCAAGCCATTGGAGAAGAGGAAAGATTTCATATCCGAAGCAATGATGGATTCCATGACTTTGCTGATAATTGGGAGAAGGCTGATTGGTCTGTAGTTGCTAGGATCTGTTTTTGCACCTTTTTTGTGCAAAGCGGTGATGTTGGCTGATTTCCAAGCAGATGGCAGTTGACCTTGAGCAAAAGAGAGGGTGAAGAGAACAGAGAGAGGGTGAGATAGAGCAGCAGAGCAGGATTTTAGGACCCGTGGGCTGATGCCGTCGGGTCCAGTTGCAGAATCAGAGTCGAGGGTTGACAGAAACTTTTCCACCTTGTCAGGAGGAAAGGACACGGAGTCCAGGAGCAGCAGGGTACGACTGGGTATGGTGGGTACAGAGAGGGATGGGTTTGGGACACAAGATTTAGAGGCAAACACAGAGTTGAGGCATTCAGCTTTTTCACGTGCAGAGTCAGCTGTGTAGCCGTTTGAGGTAAGGGAGGGGATGGAGGGGGAACAAACACCAGAAACGGATTTGACCAGACGCCACCAGGATTTGGAAGAGGGAGACAGATAAGAGAGTTCGGTCTTGAGAATGGAGAGATATTGTTTCCTGGCTCTCCTGAGGGTGGACACACACTTGTTTCGGGCTTTGTGAAAGGAAATGAGATTTCCTTCCGTTGGATTTGCTTTCCAGGAGACGAAGGCAAGTTGTTTCTGGGCAACAGCCTCACCACAAGATTCCGTGTACCATGGACGGGAGGAAGGGTATGACAACTGAAGACGAGATGGGATAAATCTGTGCATGAGAGAGAGCAATTTACTTTGGAAGAATTCCCAGGATGAGTTGATGTCAGAGGTGGTAGAGATGGGAGACCAGTCCAGATGATTGATGGCTGCTTGAAGACCGTGCCAGTTGGCCTGAGTGAAATGCCAGACTCGTCGACGCTGAGCAGGCTCCCTGAGGATGGTCAGAGAGATGTCCACTTTAACAAGGACATGATCAGATGATCCGATCGGAGCAGAAGAAGAGCAGCAGACATTTTCAGGGAAGTTAGTCATAACCAAGTCCAGAAGAGAAGATGTTCCGTTGACTGAGATCCGGGTCGGGAAATTGACAGATTGTGTCAGTCCCAGTGAGTCGCAGAAGTCCTTTGCTGAAGAGCCATGGCTGGTGAGAGAGGTACCCACACCCAGCCAACTGGCATGGTGACAATTGAAATCACCACATATGAGGAAGAGAGAGTTGGGATGAGTAGATAGAAGTTGGTCCATATCATCAGACAGCGAGATGTAGATGGAGTCATCACTGTTTGGTGGACGGTACAACACACATATGAACAAGAGGTGGGAGCGAAGGGGAAGCCGTAGCCAGAGGTATTCCTGGGGGTGAGGTGGAGAGAGTGCAGTGCAGGGCGAGTGAGGAAGAGAGTTTTTGATAAAGATAGCAAAGTCTTGATGGTTTGACTTCAGCTACACGGTGACCGAACATATCATCCACCAATGTGCAGTCAGCGATAACTATGCAGGCATTGGAAGCGACGTTCTGTACGAGCACGTCCAATATTTCGTGACTTAATGGTCCGTAGATCACATCGAGGCGACTTTGATACTCCTGCAAACAAATAAATAAAGCTCAGTGTTAAAACACAAAAATCAATTGTTTAATCTCCAATGAACAATGTCAGGATGATTTAAATGTAGGAGGTTTTTGGGAGAAAAAGGCATTTACCCAGGTTTCATTTACTGCGTAGATTACAAAGCTTCAAAGAAGGGCTGGCAAGATGGCCTGGACTAGAGGTATGCACACTGTCTTCTGAGCTGGCTTGCCTGTGTTTGATTACCGACCGAGATATCACCTTCCGCCCTGGTGTTTCGCATACAAGACGAGGCATCAACAAGGGCACAATTCAATGTAAGGACGTTAACCTGGATGTCCTGTCTGCTGGCACTGGCTGTTGGTGGATCTTAAAGATCTCAGGGAGTCCTTCGAGAAGTTTAGTTGAGTGAACACACCGGCACCCTGATCAAATTACAAAAATGAAGGCCACCATAAAATGAAGGTCAGGCTTTGCCAGCTGATTCATGCAAGATTTGGGTCAAAAATGTTCCCTGGCTGACCCCAGAACATGGGAGTAATTGGGGCTATTAAAGTAGTAGTTGTAGTAGTAGTAGTAGTAGTAGTAGTAGTAGTAGTAGTAGTAGCAGTAGTAGTAGTAGTCATAGTAGTAGTAGTAGTAGTAGTGTCAAGGGAGATGGAGTGTGCCATCAGAAATAAAATGACAGGTAACCAACAGAAATTTAGGTAACCTTTTGAAATTAATATATTCTTAAGACATTGTGCTCCCGACAGGCAGAGATGCAACCAGTAACAAATTACAGGAGAGAACTCAAAGTATGCGAAAGTCTGAAGCAGGTGGGAGGAATGAATCCCCGAATAGCCCTTCCAATGCCCTCTGGCTATAGCCCTTCCAATGCCCTCTGGCTATAGCCCTTCCAATGCCCTCTGGCTATAGCCCTTCCAATGCCCTCTGGCTATAGCCCTTCCAATGCCCTCTGCCTATAGCCCTTCCAATGCCCTCTGGCTATAGCCCTTCCAATGCCCTTTGGCTATAGCCCTTCCAATGCCCTCTGGCTATAGCCCTTCCAATGCCCTCTGGCTATAGCCCTTCCAATGCCCTTTGGCTATAGCCCTTCCAATGCCCTCTGGCTATAGCCCTTACAATGTCCTCTGGCTATAGCCCTGCCAATGCCCTCTGGCTATAGCCCTTCCAATGCCCTCTGGCTATAGCCCTTCCAATGCCCTCTGGCTATAGCCCTTCCAATGCCCTCTGGCTATAGCCCTTCCAATGCCCTCTGGCTATAGCCCTTCCAATGCCCTCTGGCTATAGCCCTTCCAATGCCCTCTGGCTATAGCCCTTCCAATGCCCTCTGGCTATAGCCCTTCCAACACAACAAAATCAAATCCCTTCCAATGCCCTCTGGCTATAGCCCTTCAAATGCCCTCTGGCTATAGCCCTTCCAATGCCCTCTGGCTATAGCACTTCCAATGCCCTCTGGCTATAGCCCTTCCAATGCCCTCTGGCTATAGCCCTTCCAATGCCCTCTGGCTATAGCCCTTCCAATGCCCTCTGGCTATGGCTATTCCAATGCCCCCTGGCTGTAGCCCTTCCAATGCCCTCTGGCTATAGCCCTTCCAATGCCCTCTGGCTGTAGCCCTTCCAATGCCCTCTGGCTGTAGCCCTTCCAATGCCCTCTGGCTGTAGCCCTTCCAATGCCCTCTGGCTGTAGCCCTTCCAATGCCCTCTGGCTATAGCCCTTCCAATGCCCTCTGGCTATAGCCCTTCCAATGCCCTCTGGCTATAGCCCTTCCAATGCCCTCTGGCTATAGCCCTTCCAATGCCCCCTGGCTATAGCCCTTCCAATGCCCTCTGGCTATAGCCCTTCCAATGCCCTCTGGCTATAGCCCTTCCAATGCCCTCTGGCTATAGCCATTCCAATGCCCTCTTAGTGGTTTGTACTACAGAAATAAGAAATAATAAACAGAAATAAGTACTACCAGAATAGTGGTTTGAATATTTAATGTGGTAATGTTTAGATTAATGGTTAATATAAACATAAAAGAGAAAAACCGGGGAATGTCAGGGAATAAATATTCATATTGACAGTATTGCTAGAATATATCTCAATGTGATCGTGTGTAAAGTGGAATATGTTTTACTGTACGAATGAGCAAAGAGCATAGAACAATGCCCTCTGGCTATAGCCCTTCCAATGCCCTCTGGCTATAGCCCTTCCAATGCCCTCTGGCTATAGCCCTTCCAATGCCCTCTGGCTATAGCCCTTCCAATGCCCTCTGGCTATAGCCCTTCCAATGCCCTTTGGCTATAGCCCTTACAATGCCCTCTGGCTATAGCCCTTACAATGTCCTCTGGCTATAGCCCTGCCAATGCCCTCTGGCTATAGCCCTTCCAATGCCCTCTGGCTATAGCCCTTCCAATGCCCTCTGGCTATAGCCCTTCCAATGCCCTCTGGCTATAGCCCTTCCAATGCCCTCTGGCTATAGCCCTTCCAACACAACAAAATCAAATCCCTTCCAATGCCCTCTGGCTATAGCCCTTCAAATGCCCTCTGGCTATAGCCCTTCCAATGCCCTCTGGCTATAGCCCTTCCAATGCCCTCTGGCTATAGCCCTTCCAATGCCCTCTGGCTATAGCCCTTCCAATGCCCTCTGGCTATAGCCCTTCCAATGCCCTCTGGCTATAGCCCTTGCAATGCCCTCTGGCTATAGCTATTCCAATGCCCCCTGGCTATAGCCCTTCCAATGCCCTCTGGCTATAGCCCTTCCAATGCCCTCTGGCTATAGCCCTTCCAATGCACTCTGGCTATAGCCCTTCCAATGCCCTCTGGCGATAACCCTTCCAATGCCCTCTGGGTATTGCCCTTCCAACACAACCAAACCAAAGCTCTTCCAATGCCCTCTGGCTATAGCCCTTCCAATGCCCTCTGGCTATAACCCTTCCAATGCCCTCTGGCTATAGCCCTTCCAATGCCCTCTGGCTATAGCCCTTCCAATGCCCTCTGGCTATAGCCCTTCCAATGCCCTCTGGCTATAGCCCTTGCAATGCCCTCTGGCTATAGCCCTTCCAATGCCCTCTGGCTATAGCCCTTCCAATGCCCTCTGGCTGTAGCCCTTCCAATGCCCTCTGGCTGTAGCCCTTCCAATGCCCTCTGGCTGTAGCCCTTCCAATGCCCTCTGGCTATAGCCCTTCCAATGCCCTCTGGCTATAGCCCTTCCAATGCCCTCTGGCTATAGCAATTCCAATGCCCTCTGGCTATAGCCCTTCCAATGCCCTCTGGCTATAGCCCTTCCAATGCCCTTTGGCTATAGCCCTTCCAATGCCCTCTGGCTATAGCCCTTACAATCCTTACAATCCTTACAATCAGGATCTTTGACACCTGACCTTGAGTGATGCCATACCGCTGAGCAATAGCATGCTGTTTCATGCCGTAATTTCGTAAAGCCACCACTCCATGACAAACAGCATTGTCGAGTTGACGGACCATCTCCAGACGAAGCGGCAATAACTTTTGGAGACGTGCAGCAGTTGTTTTCCACTAATACAAAACGCAACAACCCTTGTATACCCGACTGTGAAGCCAATCGTCAAATGCACCTGTCCGTACATTTTGCCACGCCACCTGTGATATAATCCTGTTGTTGACTTTTTGCTGTGACAGACAATCAGTGACATGGTTCTTTTAACAAATAAATCACCAAAGTGTAAAAGAAACTCACCAGATTGATATACTGAGTTAAGAAAGTAAACCCAAGTCAAGAAAAAAAAAATATTCCATATTAAATGCCAAGTCTGTATAAAACAAAGCATTGCGTCCGGATATACCGGATATATAAATTTTGGCCAAAACAACGCAGAAATCAAGAAAATTACCAAACACCAGGACCTCAAAATGAATTGCGAAGATCCTGGCGGCTGCAGAGCATCAAAATTATACCGGTGATAAATGGAGCAACAAGAATGATAAAAAGAACCTCACAGGGATCTTTAAACCCTTTCCTGGGAATATTACGACAAACGAACTGCAATTGGAAGCTGTTCGAGGTTCGGTGACGATCCTGGAACAAAACGATGAAAAAGTTGAACAGCTTTTGCCGAAGAACCGTGACCGTGACGGTCCGTGAACCGTGATCCCTTGCCGAAGAGGACCCGTGATCCCTTACACACACACACACACACACACACACACACACACACACACACACACACACACACACACACACACACACACACACACACTCACACACACACACACACACACCTCCTTTTAGTAAGAACTAGCCGAAACCCGTGGAACATCCACGGAAGGGAGGATGTGGTGTATGGATAGAGTTTACCATTATGGATGGCATAGGGGATTCGCTTGTCCGAGTAAGAGTTAGGAAGAAAGATGAGAATGAAGAGTGCGTATATGAACAACGATCGCCGACACCGGCACAAATGCATGCTCTGGATTGTCCACTCAGTGGACGGCTTGCTTTCGCTTTCGCCTGTCCAATCAGCGGACAGCTTGCTTCGCCTTCGCCCAGCAGACGCCAATACGATGGCGTCATAAGATGGCGTCGTATCGGCAGTTATTCGGATGCTTTTGGGCCCCAACGTCGGCTAATTCAGATTTTTCGAGTATGGCTGTACATGATAAACAAAGAGCGTGGTTCGTAGATCGTAAATCCATTGGTGCCGTGGGCATCGGGTCACTGGGTGCGGCGTAAAAGGGATAACAAAGTCGAGTCCTTACGCTATTATTATATAGATGTAGATGCTGCAGAGCGTGGAATTGCTCAGTGAGAATTCGACCATTGCTTGTACAGTTAATTACAGTTTTAAATACCCACACCCTGAATGGATTCCTCCCTATAAATCACAGGCAATTATTCTTGTATCATTAACATAATTGCAATCACATGAGATTCCAGGGAAAAGGGCATACAATGGGATGAATCCCTCACATTTTTCATTCAAATTTCAAATGCACTGACAAACAATAACTTACTGAATGGAACATTCTGGTGTTTAGCACAAAATTTGCTTTTGTTTTGATGGTTCAAAAGCAAATAGCTCAACAAAACTGTCCAACTCATCCAGACCCAAAGGAACGGCCATCGGGCATATTGAGGAAAACATGGGTGGGATTTCAACTTTTGCTTCCCCCATCCCCCATGTGCTGCATGCTTCCCCTTCACCTTCACATTAAGCCCAATCTTTCAGATACATATATTAGACAATGCAGAAAACAACTGTACTCAAAGAGGCATTTGCTGTGTATGTATTTTGTGGAAAACGAGGATGGGTTATCAACAGCCTCAAGTAAATTTGGGGCTGAAGGGGGAGGGGGGAGGGAGGGGTGCACACTGTGCCTCCATATGCTTCCTCCTTGCTGTTCCCATTCCCACTTGACTGCCATCACCACTTCCCCATTGATCGCCATCACCACTTCACACTTCAGCACCACCAGCACTTCCCACTTTAGCGCCATCACCACCTCCCACTTTAGCGCCATCACCACCTCCCACTTTAGCGCCATCACCACCTCCCACTTTATCGCCATCACCACCTCCCACTTTAGCGCCGTCACCACCTCCCACTTTAGCGCCATCACCAACTCCCACTTTAGCGCCATCACCACCTCCCACTTTAGCGCCGTCACCACCTCCCACTTTAGCGCCATCACCACCTCCCACTTTAGCGCCATCACCACCTCCCACTTTAGCGCCATCACCACCTCCCACTTTAGCACCATCACCACCTCCCACTTTAGCGCCATCACCACCTCCCACTTTAGCCCTCTAGCTATAGCCCTTCTAATGCCCTCTAGCTATAGCCCTTCTAATGCCCTCTAGCTATAGCCCTTCTCATGCCCTCTAGCTATAGCCCTTCTACTGCCCTCCAGCTATAACCTTTCTAATGCCCTCTAGCTATAGCCCTTCTAATGCCCTCTAGCTATAGCCCTTCTAATGCCCTCTAGCTGTAGCCCTTCTAATGCCCTCTAGCTATAGCCCTTCCAATGCCCTCTAGCTATAGCCCTTCTAATGCCCTCTAGCGAAAGCCCTTCCAAAGCCCTCTAGCTATAGCCCTTCTAATGCCCTCTAGCGAAAGCCCTTCTAATGCCCTCTGGCTATAGCCCGTCCAATGCCCTCTGGCTATTGCCCTTCCAATGCCCTCTGGCTATAGCCCTTCCAATGCCCTCTGGCTATAGCCCTTCCAATGCCCTCTGGCTATAGCCCTTCCAATGCCCTCTGGATATAGCCCTTCCAATGCCCTCTGTCTATAGCCCTTCCAATGCCCTCTGGCTATAGCCCTTCCAACACAACCAAACCAAAGCCCTTCCAATGCCCTCTGGCTATAGCCCTTCCAATGCCCTCTGGCTATAGCCCTTCCAATGCCCTCTGGCTCTAGCCCTTCCAATGCCCTCTGGCTATAGCCCGTCCAATGCCCTCTGGCTATAGCCCTTCCAATTCCCTCTGGCTATAGCCATTCCAATGCCCTCTGGCTATAGCCCTTCCAATGCCCTCTGGCTATAGCCCTTCCCATGCCCTCTGGCTATCGCCCTTCGAACACAACCAAACCAAAGCCTTTCCAATGCCCTCTGGCTATAGCCCTTCCAATGCCCTCTGGCTATAGCCCTTCCAATGCCCTCTGGCTATAGCCCTTCCAATGCCCTCTGGCTATAGCCCTTCCAATGCCCGCTGGCTATAGCCCTTCCAATGCCCTCTGGCTATAGCCATTCCAATGCCCTCTGGCTATAGCCCTTCCAATGCCCTTTGGCTATAGCCCTTCCAATGCCCTCTGGCTATAGCCCTTACAATGTCCTCTGGCTATAGCCCTGCCAATGCCCTCTGGCTATAGCCCTTCCAATGCCCTCTGGCTATAGCCCTTCCAATGCCCTCTGGCTATAGCCCTTCCAATGCCCTCTGGCTATAGCCCTTCCAATGCCCTCTGGCTATAGCCCTTCCAATGCCCTCTGGCTATAGCCCTTCCAACACAACAAAATCAAATCCCTTCCAATGCCCTCTGGCCATAGCCCTTCCAATGCCCTCTGGCTATAGCCCTTCCAATGCCCTCTGGCTATAGCCCTTCCAATGCCCTCTGGCTATAGCCCTTCCAATGCCCTTTGGCTGTAGCCCTTCCAATGCCCTCTGGCTATAGCCCTTACAATGTCCTCTGGCTATAGCCCTGCCAATGCCCTCTGGCTATAGCCCTTCCAATGCCCTCTGGCTATAGCCCTTCCAATGCCCTCTGGCTATAGCCCTTCCAATGCCCTCTGGCTATAGCCCTTCCAATGCCCTCTGGCTATAGCCCTTCCAACACAACAAAATCAAATCCCTTCCAATGCCCTCTGGCTATAGCCCTTCCAATGCCCTCTGGCTATAGCCCTTCCAATGCCCTCTGGCTATAGCCCTTCCAATGCCCTCTGGCTATAGCCCTTCCAATGCCCTCTGGCTATAGCACTTCCAATGCCCTCTGGCTATAGCCCTTCCAATGCCCTCTGGCTATAGCCCTTCCAATGCCCTCTGGCTATAGCACTTCCAATGCCCTCTGGCTATAGCCCTTCCAATGCCCTCTGGCTATAGCCCTTCCAATGCCCTCTGGCTATAGCCCTTCCAATGCCCTCTGGCTATAGCCCTGCCAATGCCCTCTGGCTATAGCCCTTCCAATGCCCTCTGGCTATAGCCCTTCCAATGCCCTCTGGCTATAGCTATTCCAATGCCCTCTGGCTATAGCCCTTCCAATGCCCTCTGGCTATAGCCCTTCCAATGCCCTCTGGCTATAGCTATTCCAATGCCCTCTGGCTCTAGCCCTTCCAATGCCCTCTAGCTATAGCCCTTCTAATGCCCTCTAGCTGTAGCCCTTCTAATGCCCTCTAGCTATAGCCCTTCCAATGCCCTCTAGCTATAGCCCTTCTAATGCCCTCTAGTGAAAGCCCTTCTAATGCCCTCTAGCTATAGCCCTTCTAATGCCCTCTAGCTATAGCCCTTCTAATGCCCTCCAGCTATAGCCCTTCTAATGCCCTCTAGCTATAGCCCTTCCAATGCCCTCTGGCTCTAGCCATTCCAATGCCCTCTGGCTATAGCCCGTCCAATGCCCTCTGGCTATTGCCCTTCCAATGCCCTCTGGCTATAGCCCTTCCAATGCCCTCTGGCTATAGCCCTTCCAATGCCCTCTGGCTATAGCCCTTCCAATGCCCTCTGGATATAGCCCTTCCAATGCCCTCTGTCTATAGCCCTTCCAATGCCCTCTGGCTATAGCCCTTCCAACACAACCAAACCAAAGCCCTTCCAATGCCCTCTGGCTATAGCCCTTCCAATGCCCTCTGGCTATAGCCCATCCAATGCCCTCTGGCTATAGCCCTTCCAATGCACTCTGGCTATAGCCCTTCCAATACCCTCTGGCGATAGCCCTTCCAATGTCCTCTGGCTATCGCCCTTCCAACACAACCAAACCAAAGCTCTTCCAATGCCCTCTGGCTCTAGCCCTTCCAATGCCCTCTGGCTATAGCCCTTCTAATGCCCTCTAGCTATAGCCCTTCCAATGCCCTCTGGCTCTAGCCATTCCAATGCCCTCTGGCTATAGCCCTTCCAATGCCCTCTGGCTATAGCCCTTCCAATGCCCTCTGGCTATCGCCCTTCCAACACAACCAAACCAAAGCCCTTCCAATGCCCTCTGGCTATAGCCCTTCCAATGCCCTCTGGCTATAGCCCTTCCAATGCCCTCTGGCTATCGCCCTTCCAACACAACCAAACCAAAGCCCTTCCAATGCCCTCTGGCTATAGCCCTTCCAATGCCCTCTGGCTATAGCCCTTCCAATGCCCTCTGGCGATAGCCCTTCCAATGCCCTCTGGCTAAAGCCCTTCCAATGCCCTCTGGCTATAGCCCTTCCAATGCCCTCTGGCTATAGCCCTTCCAATGCCCTCTGGCTAAAGCCCTTCCAATGCCCTCTGGCTATAGCCCTTCCAATGCCCTCTGGCTATAGCTATTCCAATGCCCCCTGGCTATAGCCCTTCCAATGCCCTCTGGCTGTAGCCCTTCCAATGCCCTCTGGCTGTAGCCCTTCCAATGCCCTCTGGCTATAGCCCTTCCAATGCCCTCTGGCTATAGCCCTTCCAATGCCCTCTGGCTATAGCCCTTCCAATGCCCCCTGGCTATAGCCCTTCCAATGCCCTCTGGCTATAGCCCTTCCAATGCCCTCTGGCTATAGCCCTTACAATGCCCTCTGGCTATAGCCCTTCCAATGCCCTCTGGCTATAGCCCTTGCAATGCCCTCTGGCTATAGCCCTTCCAATGCCCTTCTCCCAATGGTGAAGAATCGCTTTGCAAATTCTACTAGCCGGATCAGAATCCGGATCTTCACCAAAATCTAATCATTTCGTCCGTGTCACATACATTACCTGTCTGCCAACCTTCGTCCGAATCCGTCTCCAACTTTGAGATATCTTGTTCACAGACAGACAGACAGACAGGGGTGAAAACATAACCTCCATCCACCTTTGGGGGCGGAGGTAATCAGAGACTTTTAAAACCAGCAATGATGTAAAGAAATGCAGTCAAGAGATTCATGACTCTATTACCTTACATCGTAAACAAGGAACACTGTGTGTGAATGCAGTTACTGTACATTTTGCGATTAAAGAACAATCCAGCAATTAAATGCAAATCAAAAACCGTCTCTTTGTAGAAGCTCTGCAATGATTTTGCCAACACTACGATGGGCAACAAGGTGTTCGATGGCATAGAAAACATCAGAAAGGCCAAGAAAAGGACCGTCGGCAGATGATGCCCCCATGTCCAGCGTCACGGAAATATATTCATGGTCTCGCATTGCAATCAACTGAGCCATGGCATGTCTGAACTCGGACGAAAAGCACGGCAGGTAAAGACCATGCACTCTAGGCGATTTGACCTCCAATCGTGCAGTGAGAGGAGCAATTTGAAGGTCTGGTCTTGATGGTTTGACTTCAGCTACACGGTGACCGAACATATCATCCACCAATGTGCAGTCAGCGATAACTATGCAGGCATTGGAAGCGACGTTCTGTACGAGCACGTCCAATATTTCGTGACTTAATGGTCCGTAGATCACATCGAGGCGACTTTGATACTCCTGCAAACAAATAAATAAAGCTCAGTGTTAAAACACAAAAATCAATTGTTTAATCTCCAATGAACAATGTCAGGATGATTTAAATGTAGGAGGTTTTTGGGAGAAAAAGGCATTTACCCAGGTTTCATTTACTGCGTAGATTACAAAGCTTCAAAGAAGGGCTGGCAAGATGGCCTGGACTAGAGGTATGCACACTGTCTTCTGAGCTGGCTTGCCTGTGTTTGATTACCGACCGAGATATCACCTTCCGCCCTGGTGTTTCGCATACAAGACGAGGCATCAACAAGGGCACAATTCAATGTAAGGACGTTAACCTGGATGTCCTGTCTGCTGGCACTGGCTGTTGGTGGATCTTAAAGATCTCAGGGAGTCCTTCGAGAAGTTTAGTTGAGTGAACACACCGGCACCCTGATCAAATTACAAAAATGAAGGCCACCATAAAATGAAGGTCAGGCTTTGCCAGCTGATTCATGCAAGATTTGGGTCAAAAATGTTCCCTGGCTGACCCCAGAACATGGGAGTAATTGGGGCTATTAAAGTAGTAGTTGTAGTAGTAGTAGTAGTAGTAGTAGTAGTAGTAGTAGCAGTAGTAGTAGTAGTCATAGTAGTAGTAGTAGTAGTAGTGTCAAGGGAGATGGAGTGTGCCATCAGAAATAAAATGACAGGTAACCAACAGAAATTTAGGTAACCTTTTGAAATTAATATATTCTTAAGACATTGTGCTCCCGACAGGCAGAGATGCAACCAGTAACAAATTACAGGAGAGAACTCAAAGTATGCGAAAGTCTGAAGCAGGTGGGAGGAATGAATCCCCGAATAGCCCTTCCAATGCCCTCTGGCTATAGCCCTTCCAATGCCCTCTGGCTATAGCCCTTCCAATGCCCTCTGGCTATAGCCCTTCCAATGCCCTCTGGCTATAGCCCTTCCAATGCCCTCTGCCTATAGCCCTTCCAATGCCCTCTGGCTATAGCCCTTCCAATGCCCTTTGGCTATAGCCCTTCCAATGCCCTCTGGCTATAGCCCTTCCAATGCCCTCTGGCTATAGCCCTTCCAATGCCCTTTGGCTATAGCCCTTCCAATGCCCTCTGGCTATAGCCCTTACAATGTCCTCTGGCTATAGCCCTGCCAATGCCCTCTGGCTATAGCCCTTCCAATGCCCTCTGGCTATAGCCCTTCCAATGCCCTCTGGCTATAGCCCTTCCAATGCCCTCTGGCTATAGCCCTTCCAATGCCCTCTGGCTATAGCCCTTCCAATGCCCTCTGGCTATAGCCCTTCCAATGCCCTCTGGCTATAGCCCTTCCAATGCCCTCTGGCTATAGCCCTTCCAACACAACAAAATCAAATCCCTTCCAATGCCCTCTGGCTATAGCCCTTCAAATGCCCTCTGGCTATAGCCCTTCCAATGCCCTCTGGCTATAGCACTTCCAATGCCCTCTGGCTATAGCCCTTCCAATGCCCTCTGGCTATAGCCCTTCCAATGCCCTCTGGCTATAGCCCTTCCAATGCCCCCTGGCTATAGCTATTCCAATGCCCCCTGGCTATAGCCCTTCCAATGCCCTCTGGCTATAGCCCTTCCAATGCCCTCTGGCTGTAGCCCTTCCAATGCCCTCTGGCTGTAGCCCTTCCAATGCCCTCTGGCTGTAGCCCTTCCAATGCCCTCTGGCTGTAGCCCTTCCAATGCCCTCTGGCTATAGCCCTTCCAATGCCCTCTGGCTATAGCCCTTCCAATGCCCTCTGGCTATAGCCCTTCCAATGCCCCCTGGCTATAGCCCTTCCAATGCCCTCTGGCTATAGCCCTTCCAATGCCCTCTGGCTATAGCCCTTACAATGCCCTCTGGCTATAGCCCTTCCAATGCCCTCTGGCTATAGCCCTTGCAATGCCCTCTGGCTATAGCCCTTCCAATGCCCTTCTCCCAATGGTGAAGAATCGCTTTGCAAATTCTACTAGCCGGATCAGAATCCGGATCTTCACCAAAATCTAATCATTTCGTCCGTGTCACATACATTACCTGTCTGCCAACCTTCGTCCGAATCCGTCTCCAACTTTGAGATATCTTGTTCACAGACAGACAGACAGACAGGGGTGAAAACATAACCTCCATCCACCTTTGGGGGCGGAGGTAATCAGAGACTTTTAAAACCAGCAATGATGTAAAGAAATGCAGTCAAGAGATTCATGACTCTATTACCTTACATCGTAAACAAGGAACACTGTGTGTGAATGCAGTTACTGTACATTTTGCGATTAAAGAACAATCCAGCAATTAAATGCAAATCAAAAACCGTCTCTTTGTAGAAGCTCTGCAATGATTTTGCCAACACTACGATGGGCAACAAGGTGTTCGATGGCATAGAAAACATCAGAAAGGCCAAGAAAAGGACCGTCGGCAGATGATGCCCCCATGTCCAGCGTCACGGAAATATATTCATGGTCTCGCATTGCAATCAACTGAGCCATGGCATGTCTGAACTCGGACGAAAAGCACGGCAGGTAAAGACCATGCACTCTAGGCGATTTGACCTCCAATCGTGCAGTGAGAGGAGCAATTTGAAGGTCTGGTCTTGATGGTTTGACTTCAGCTACACGGTGACCGAACATATCATCCACCAATGTGCAGTCAGCGATAACTATGCAGGCATTGGAAGCGACGTTCTGTACGAGCACGTCCAATATTTCGTGACTTAATGGTCCGTAGATCACATCGAGGCGACTTTGATACTCCTGCAAACAAATAAATAAAGCTCAGTGTTAAAACACAAAAATCAATTGTTTAATCTCCAATGAACAATGTCAGGATGATTTAAATGTAGGAGGTTTTTGGGAGAAAAAGGCATTTACCCAGGTTTCATTTACTGCGTAGATTACAAAGCTTCAAAGAAGGGCTGGCAAGATGGCCTGGACTAGAGGTATGCACACTGTCTTCTGAGCTGGCTTGCCTGTGTTTGATTACCGACCGAGATATCACCTTCCGCCCTGGTGTTTCGCATACAAGACGAGGCATCAACAAGGGCACAATTCAATGTAAGGACGTTAACCTGGATGTCCTGTCTGCTGGCACTGGCTGTTGGTGGATCTTAAAGATCTCAGGGAGTCCTTCGAGAAGTTTAGTTGAGTGAACACACCGGCACCCTGATCAAATTACAAAAATGAAGGCCACCATAAAATGAAGGTCAGGCTTTGCCAGCTGATTCATGCAAGATTTGGGTCAAAAATGTTCCCTGGCTGACCCCAGAACATGGGAGTAATTGGGGCTATTAAAGTAGTAGTTGTAGTAGTAGTAGTAGTAGTAGTAGTAGTAGTAGTAGTAGTAGTAGTAGTAGTAGCAGTAGTAGTAGTAGTCATAGTAGTAGTAGTAGTAGTAGTGTCAAGGGAGATGGAGTGTGCCATCAGAAATAAAATGACAGGTAACCAACAGAAATTTAGGTAACCTTTTGAAATTAATATATTCTTAAGACATTGTGCTCCCGACAGGCAGAGATGCAACCAGTAACAAATTACAGGAGAGAACTCAAAGTATGCGAAAGTCTGAAGCAGGTGGGAGGAATGAATCCCCGAATAGCCCTTCCAATGCCCTCTGGCTATAGCCCTTCCAATGCCCTCTGGCTATAGCCCTTCCAATGCCCTCTGGCTATAGCCCTTCCAATGCCCTCTGGCTATAGCCCTTCCAATGCCCTCTGCCTATAGCCCTTCCAATGCCCTCTGGCTATAGCCCTTCCAATGCCCTTTGGCTATAGCCCTTCCAATGCCCTCTGGCTATAGCCCTTCCAATGCCCTCTGGCTATAGCCCTTCCAATGCCCTTTGGCTATAGCCCTTCCAATGCCCTCTGGCTATAGCCCTTACAATGTCCTCTGGCTATAGCCCTGCCAATGCCCTCTGGCTATAGCCCTTCCAATGCCCTCTGGCTATAGCCCTTCCAATGCCCTCTGGCTATAGCCCTTCCAATGCCCTCTGGCTATAGCCCTTCCAATGCCCTCTGGCTATAGCCCTTCCAATGCCCTCTGGCTATAGCCCTTCCAATGCCCTCTGGCTATAGCCCTTCCAATGCCCTCTGGCTATAGCCCTTCCAACACAACAAAATCAAATCCCTTCCAATGCCCTCTGGCTATAGCCCTTCAAATGCCCTCTGGCTATAGCCCTTCCAATGCCCTCTGGCTATAGCACTTCCAATGCCCTCTGGCTATAGCCCTTCCAATGCCCTCTGGCTATAGCCCTTCCAATGCCCTCTGGCTATAGCCCTTCCAATGCCCTCTGGCTATGGCTATTCCAATGCCCCCTGGCTATAGCCCTTCCAATGCCCTCTGGCTATAGCCCTTCCAATGCCCTCTGGCTGTAGCCCTTCCAATGCCCTCTGGCTGTAGCCCTTCCAATGCCCTCTGGCTGTAGCCCTTCCAATGCCCTCTGGCTGTAGCCCTTCCAATGCCCTCTGGCTATAGCCCTTCCAATGCCCTCTGGCTATAGCCCTTCCAATGCCCTCTGGCTATAGCCCTTCCAATGCCCTCTGGCTATAGCCCTTCCAATGCCCCCTGGCTATAGCCCTTCCAATGCCCTCTGGCTATAGCCCTTCCAATGCCCTCTGGCTATAGCCCTTCCAATGCCCTCTGGCTATAGCCATTCCAATGCCCTCTTAGTGGTTTGTACTACAGAAATAAGAAATAATAAACAGAAATAAGTACTACCAGAATAGTGGTTTGAATATTTAATGTGGTAATGTTTAGATTAATGGTTAATATAAACATAAAAGAGAAAAACCGGGGAATGTCAGGGAATAAATATTCATATTGACAGTATTGCTAGAATATATCTCAATGTGATCGTGTGTAAAGTGGAATATGTTTTACTGTACGAATGAGCAAAGAGCATAGAACAATGCCCTCTGGCTATAGCCCTTCCAATGCCCTCTGGCTATAGCCCTTCCAATGCCCTCTGGCTATAGCCCTTCCAATGCCCTCTGGCTATAGCCCTTCCAATGCCCTCTGGCTATAGCCCTTCCAATGCCCTTTGGCTATAGCCCTTCCAATGCCCTCTGGCTATAGCCCTTACAATGTCCTCTGGCTATAGCCCTGCCAATGCCCTCTGGCTATAGCCCTTCCAATGCCCTCTGGCTATAGCCCTTCCAATGCCCTCTGGCTATAGCCCTTCCAATGCCCTCTGGCTATAGCCCTTCCAATGCCCTCTGGCTATAGCCCTTCCAACACAACAAAATCAAATCCCTTCCAATGCCCTCTGGCTATAGCCCTTCAAATGCCCTCTGGCTATAGCCCTTCCAATGCCCTCTGGCTATAGCCCTTCCAATGCCCTCTGGCTATAGCCCTTCCAATGCCCTCTGGCTATAGCCCTTCCAATGCCCTCTGGCTATAGCCCTTCCAATGCCCTCTGGCTATAGCCCTTGCAATGCCCTCTGGCTATAGCTATTCCAATGCCCCCTGGCTATAGCCCTTCCAATGCCCTCTGGCTATAGCCCTTCCAATGCCCTCTGGCTATAGCCCTTCCAATGCACTCTGGCTATAGCCCTTCCAATGCCCTCTGGCGATAACCCTTCCAATGCCCTCTGGGTATTGCCCTTCCAACACAACCAAACCAAAGCTCTTCCAATGCCCTCTGGCTATAGCCCTTCCAATGCCCTCTGGCTATAGCCCTTCCAATGCCCTCTGGCTATAGCCCTTCCAATGCCCTCTGGCTATAGCCCTTCCAATGCCCTCTGGCTATAGCCCTTCCAATGCCCTCTGGCTATAGCCCTTGCAATGCCCTCTGGCTATAGCCCTTCCAATGCCCTCTGGCTGTAGCCCTTCCAATGCCCTCTGGCTGTAGCCCTTCCAATGCCCTCTGGCTATAGCCCTTCCAATGCCCTCTGGCTATAGCCCTTCCAATGCCCTCTGGCTATAGCAATTCCAATGCCCTCTGGCTATAGCCCTTCCAATGCCCTCTGGCTATAGCCCTTCCAATGCCCTTTGGCTATAGCCCTTCCAATGCCCTCTGGCTATAGCCCTTACAATCCTTACAATCCTTACAATCAGGATCTTTGACACCTGACCTTGAGTGATGCCATACCGCTGAGCAATAGCATGCTGTTTCATGCCGTAATTTCGTAAAGCCACCACTCCATGACAAACAGCATTGTCGAGTTGACGGACCATCTCCAGACGAAGCGGCAATAACTTTTGGAGACGTGCAGCAGTTGTTTTCCACTAATACAAAACGCAACAACCCTTGTATACCCGACTGTGAAGCCAATCGTCAAATGCACCTGTCCGTACATTTTGCCACGCCACCTGTGATATAATCCTGTTGTTGACTTTTTGCTGTGACAGACAATCAGTGACATGGTTCTTTTAACAAATAAATCACCAAAGTGTAAAAGAAACTCACCAGATTGATATACTGAGTTAAGAAAGTAAACCCAAGTCAAGAAAAAAAAAATATTCCATATTAAATGCCAAGTCTGTATAAAACAAAGCATTGCGTCCGGATATACCGGATATATAAATTTTGGCCAAAACAACGCAGAAATCAAGAAAATTACCAAACACCAGGACCTCAAAATGAATTGCGAAGATCCTGGCGGCTGCAGAGCATCAAAATTATACCGGTGATAAATGGAGCAACAAGAATGATAAAAAGAACCTCACAGGGATCTTTAAACCCTTTCCTGGGAATATTACGACAAACGAACTGCAATTGGAAGCTGTTCGAGGTTCGGTGACGATCCTGGAACAAAACGATGAAAAAGTTGAACAGCTTTTGCCGAAGAACCGTGACCGTGACGGTCCGTGAACCGTGATCCCTTGCCGAAGAGGACCCGTGATCCCTTACACACACACACACACACACACACACACACACACACACACACACACACACACACACACACACACACACACACACACACACACACACACACACACACACTCACACACACACACACACCTCCTTTTAGTAAGAACTAGCCGAAACCCGTGGAACATCCACGGAAGGGAGGATGTGGTGTATGGATAGAGTTTACCATTATGGATGGCATAGGGGATTCGCTTGTCCGAGTAAGAGTTAGGAAGAAAGATGAGAATGAAGAGTGCGTATATGAACAACGATCGCCGACACCGGCACAAATGCATGCTCTGGATTGTCCACTCAGTGGACGGCTTGCTTTCGCTTTCGCCTGTCCAATCAGCGGACGGCTTGCTTCGCCTTCGCCCAGCAGACGCCAATACGATGGCGTCATAAGATGGCGTCGTATCGGCAGTTATTCGGATGCTTTTGGGCCCCAACGTCGGCTAATTCAGATTTTTCGAGTATGGCTGTACATGATAAACAAAGAGCGTGGTTCGTAGATCGTAAATCCATTGGTGCCGTGGGCATCGGGTCACTGGGTGCGGCGTAAAAGGGATAACAAAGTCGAGTCCTTACGCTATTATTATATAGATGTAGATGCTGCAGAGCGTGGAATTGCTCAGTGAGAATTCGACCATTGCTTGTACAGTTAATTACAGTTTTAAATACCCACACCCTGAATGGATTCCTCCCTATAAATCACAGGCAATTATTCTTGTATCATTAACATAATTGCAATCACATGAGATTCCAGGGAAAAGGGCATACAATGGGATGAATCCCTCACATTTTTCATTCAAATTTCAAATGCACTGACAAACAATAACTTACTGAATGGAACATTCTGGTGTTTAGCGCAAAATTTGCTTTTGTTTTGATGGTTCAAAAGCAAATAGCTCAACAAAACTGTCCAACTCATCCAGACCCAAAGGAACGGCCATCGGGCATATTGAGGAAAACATGGGTGGGATTTCAACTTTTGCTTCCCCCATCCCCCATGTGCTGCATGCTTCCCCTTCACCTTCACATTAAGCCCAATCTTTCAGATACATATATTAGACAATGCAGAAAACAACTGTACTCAAAGAGGCATTTGCTGTGTATGTATTTTGTGGAAAACGAGGATGGGTTATCAACAGCCTCAAGTAAATTTGGGGCTGAAGGGGGAGGGGGGAGGGAGGGGTGCACACTGTGCCTCCATATGCTTCCTCCTTGCTGTTCCCATTCCCACTTGACTGCCATCACCACTTCCCCATTGATCGCCATCACCACTTCACACTTCAGCACCACCAGCACTTCCCACTTTAGCGCCATCACCACCTCCCACTTTAGCGCCATCACCACCTCCCACTTTAGCGCCATCACCACCTCCCACTTTATCGCCATCACCACCTCCCACTTTAGCGCCGTCACCACCTCCCACTTTAGCGCCATCACCAACTCCCACTTTAGCGCCATCACCACCTCCCACTTTAGCGCCGTCACCACCTCCCACTTTAGCGCCATCACCACCTCCCACTTTAGCGCCATCACCACCTCCCACTTTAGCGCCATCACCACCTCCCACTTTAGCACCATCACCACCTCCCACTTTAGCGCCATCACCACCTCCCACTTTAGCCCTCTAGCTATAGCCCTTCTAATGCCCTCTAGCTATAGCCCTTCTCATGCCCTCTAGCTATAGCCCTTCTACTGCCCTCCAGCTATAACCTTTCTAATGCCCTCTAGCTATAGCCCTTCTAATGCCCTCTAGCTATAGCCCTTCTAATGCCCTCTAGCTGTAGCCCTTCTAATGCCCTCTAGCTATAGCCCTTCCAATGCCCTCTAGCTATAGCCCTTCTAATGCCCTCTAGCGAAAGCCCTTCCAAAGCCCTCTAGCTATAGCCCTTCTAATGCCCTCTAGCGAAAGCCCTTCTAATGCCCTCTGGCTATAGCCCGTCCAATGCCCTCTGGCTATTGCCCTTCCAATGCCCTCTGGCTATAGCCCTTCCAATGCCCTCTGGCTATAGCCCTTCCAATGCCCTCTGGCTATAGCCCTTCCAATGCCCTCTGGATATAGCCCTTCCAATGCCCTCTGTCTATAGCCCTTCCAATGCCCTCTGGCTATAGCCCTTCCAACACAACCAAACCAAAGCCCTTCCAATGCCCTCTGGCTATAGCCCTTCCAATGCCCTCTGGCTATAGCCCTTCCAATGCCCTCTGGCTCTAGCCCTTCCAATGCCCTCTGGCTATAGCCCGTCCAATGCCCTCTGGCTATAGCCCTTCCAATTCCCTCTGGCTATAGCCATTCCAATGCCCTCTGGCTATAGCCCTTCCAATGCCCTCTGGCTATAGCCCTTCCCATGCCCTCTGGCTATCGCCCTTCGAACACAACCAAACCAAAGCCTTTCCAATGCCCTCTGGCTATAGCCCTTCCAATGCCCTCTGGCTATAGACCTTCCAATGCCCTCTGGCTATAGCCCTTCCAATGCCCTCTGGCTATAGCCCTTCCAATGCCCGCTGGCTATAGCCCTTCCAATGCCCTCTGGCTATAGCCATTCCAATGCCCTCTGGCTATAGCCCTTCCAATGCCCTTTGGCTATAGCCCTTCCAATGCCCTCTGGCTATAGCCCTTACAATGTCCTCTGGCTATAGCCCTGCCAATGCCCTCTGGCTATAGCCCTTCCAATGCCCTCTGGCTATAGCCCTTCCAATGCCCTCTGGCTATAGCCCTTCCAATGCCCTCTGGCTATAGCCCTTCCAATGCCCTCTGGCTATAGCCCTTCCAATGCCCTCTGGCTATAGCCCTTCCAACACAACAACATCAAATCCCTTCCAATGCCCTCTGGCCATAGCCCTTCCAATGCCCTCTGGCTATAGCCCTTCCAATGCCCGCTGGCTATAGCCCTTCCAATGCCCTCTGGCTATAGCCATTCCAATGCCCTCTGGCTATAGCCCTTCCAATGCCCTCTGGCTATAGCCCTTCCAATGCCCTCTGGCTATAGCCCTTCCAATGCCCTCTGGCTATAGCCCTTCCAATGCCCTCTGGATATAGCCCTTCCAATGCCCTCTGTCTATAGCCCTTCCAATGCCCTCTGGCTATAGCCCTTCCAACACAACCAAACCAAAGCCCTTCCAATGCCCTCTGGCTATAGCCCTTCCAATGCCCTCTGGCTATAGCCCATCCAATGCCCTCTGGCTATAGCCCTTCCAATGCACTCTGGCTATAGCCCTTCCAATACCCTCTGGCGATAGCCCTTCCAATGTCCTCTGGCTATCGCCCTTCCAACACAACCAAACCAAAGCTCTTCCAATGCCCTCTGGCTATAGCCCTTCCAATGCCCTCTGGCTATAGCCCTTCTAATGCCCTCTAGCTATAGCCCTTCCAATGCCCTCTGGCTCTAGCCATTCCAATGCCCTCTGGCTATAGCCCTTCCAATGCCCTCTGGCTATAGCCCTTCCAATGCCCTCTGGCTATCGCCCTTCCAACACAACCAAACCAAAGCCCTTCCAATGCCCTCTGGCTATAGCCCTTCCAATGCCCTCTGGCTATAGCCCTTCCAATGCCCTCTGGCTATCGCCCTTCCAACACAACCAAACCAAAGCCCTTCCAATGCCCTCTGGCTATAGCCCTTCCAATGCCCTCTGGCTATAGCCCTTCCAATGCCCTCTGGCTATAGCCCTTCCAATGCCCTCTGGCTATAGCCCTTCCAATGCCCTCTGGCTAAAGCCCTTCCAATGCCCTCTGGCTATAGCCCTTCCAATGCCCTCTGGCTATAGCCCTTCCAATGCCCTCTGGCTAAAGCCCTTCCAATGCCCTCTGGCTATAGCCCTTACAATGCCCTCTGGCTATAGCTATTCCAATGCCCCCTGGCTATAGCCCTTCCAATGCCCTCTGGCTATAGCCCTTCCAATGCCCTCTGGCTATAGCCCTTCCAATGCACTCTGGCTATAGCCCTTCCAATGCCCTCTGGCGATAGCCCTTCCAATGCCCTCTGGCTATCGCCCTTCCAACACAACCAAACCAAAGCCCTTCCAATGCCCTCTGGCTATAGCCCTTCCAATGCCCTCTGGCTGTAGCCATTCCAATGCCCTCTGGCTATAGCCCTTCCAATGCCCTCTGGCTAGAGCCCTTCCAATGCCCTCTGGCTCAAGCCCTTCCAATGCCCTCTGGCTATAGCCCTTCCAATGCCCTCTGGCTATAGCCCTTCCAATGCCCTCTGGCTATAGCCCTTCCAATGTCATCTTGGAAGACAAAGTTTCCTCGAAAGGCTGCACGAGCAAATGGAAGCAATGTTTCTTCCAGAATGGCCCTGTACTTGAACTGGTTCAGGTTTCCATTCAGAACAACCAGGTCAGTTTTGCCCCCCTGCATGAAAAGCAGCCCAAAAGGTCATCCCACCACCTCCAGCTAGGACTCTTGGCACTATACAATCTTTGTTGTAGGCTTCATGCACTTGCCTGCACACTCGGACGTGGCCATCTTGACGATAGACCAGAAATCTAGACTCGTCACTGTAGATCACGTGATTCCAGTGTCCTGGCTGCCATTGACGGTGCTCTCTGGCCCACTGCAATCGGCGCTGGTGGTGTTGTCTGGGCAGGCGTGGCTTTCTCAGGGGATGCCTGGCACGATAGCCTGCTTGAACCAGTCGTTGGTTGACTAGCCTTCTGGATACAGGCACATTTGTCAGTTGCTGCCACTCAGCCCGAAGCCGATTAGCTGACTTGGTATGGCCATTGCAGACTAACCGGTGCAGCTGGCGATCATCCCTCCTTGTGGTTCTGCGGGGACGTCCTGGCCTCGGTATTTGAGTAGGGACACCCCTCTGAGCATTTCGTTTCAGGATCTTTGACACCTGACCTTGAGTGATGCCATACCGCCGAGCAATAGCACGCTGTTTCATGCCGTAAATTCGTAAAGCCACCACTCCATGACAAACAGCATTGTCGAGTTGACGGACCATCTCCAGACGAAGCGGCAATAACTTTTGGAGACGTGCAGCAGTTGTTTTCCACTAATACAAAACGCAACAACCCTTGTATACCCGACTGTGAAGCCAATCGTCAAATGCACCTGTCCGTACATTTTGCCACGCCACCTGTGATATAATCCTGTTGTTGACTTTTTGCTGTGACAGACAATCAGTGACATGGTTCTTTTAACAAATAAATCACCAAAGTGTAAAAGAAACTCACCAGATTGATATACTGAGTTAAGAAAGTAAACCCAAGTCAAGAAAAAAAAAATATTCCATATTAAATGCCAAGTCTGTATAAAACAAAGCATTGCGTCCGGATATACCGGATATATAAATTTTGGCCAAAACAACGCAGAAATCAAGAAAATTACCAAACACCAGGACCTCATCCGAAGATGTATCTCTGAGGAATTTTAATTAAATAAGTCATTTATAAATCAACGAGTTAATTTATTAAATGATTAATCAATAAATCAAAATTTTCCTTGACAGCCACATCACTTGGTCAGTGTCATGTCCAAATATCAGCTTCCTTACTCAAAAGGTGCCTGAGTTAATGTAATGTAATTACTGTAATAAGATTACTGCAATTACTGTAATGATTACTGTAATTACTGTAATTACCGGAACTGTAATTACTGTAATTACCTCAGGTAATTACTGTAATGTAATAAGAAATGTAATTAATTAAATAAGTACTTCATTAATCGCTAATAATTAAATAACTCGTGAATTCTTATCCGATTTACTTAACATTTGAGTGTCCCCAAAACGTTGGAGCAAAACGTTGCAACAACGAAAGTGAAACGTTGTAGCGACGTTGTGGAAACGTCAGCAAAACCCAACATTTGAATGTTCCCAAAACGTTGGAGCAAAACGTTGCAACAACGAAAGTGAAACGTTGTAGCGACATTGTGGAAACGTTTTACAACAACATTATTTCAATGTTGCAGGAAAGTAATGTGAAAAAACGTTGAAACAACGTTGTGGAAACGTCAGCAAAACCCAACATTTGAATGTTCCCAAAACGTTCCCAAAAATGTTCTCTCTCTGTCTGTCTCTCTTTCTGTCTGTCTATGTCTCTCTCTGTCTGTCTCTCTCTCTCTCTGTCTCTCTCTGTCTATCTCTCTCTCTTTCTGTCTGTCTCTCTCTCTCTGTCTCTCTCTCTGTCTGTCTCTCTCTGTCTGTCTATCTCTCTCTCTCTGTCTGTGGTTCTCTCTGTCTGTCTCTCTTTCTGTCTGTCTATGTCTCTCTCTGTCTGTCTCTCTCTGTCTATCTCTCTCTGTCTGTCTCTCTCTCACTTTCTGTCTCTCTCTGTCTATCTCTCTCTGTCTGTCTGTCTGTCTCTCTCTATCTGTCTGAATATCATCTTTATCTCTGTCTGTCTCTATGTCTCTCTCTCTTTCTTTCTGTCTCTCTCTCTCTGTCTCTCTGTCTGTTTGTCTCTCTCTGTCTATCTCTCTCTGTCTGTCTCTCTCTCACTTTCTGTCTCTCTCTGTCTATCTCTCTCTGTCTGTCTGTTTGTCTCTCTCTGTCTGTCTCTCTCTCTGTCTGTCTCTCTCTGTCTGTCTATCTCTCTCTCTCTGTCTGTGGTTCTCTCTGTCTGTCTCTCTTTCTGTCTGTCTATGTCTCTCTCTGTCTGTCTCTCTCTGTCTATCTCTCTCTGTCTGTCTCTCTCTCACTTTCTGTCTCTCTCTGTCTATCTCTCTCTGTCTGTCTGTTTGTCTCTCTCTATCTGTCTGAATATCATCTTTATCTCTGTCTCTCTCTCTGTCTGTCTCTCTCTGTCTGTCTATCTCTCTCTCTGTCTGTGGTTCTCTCTGTCTGTCTCTCTTTCTGTCTGTCTATGTCTCTCTCTGTCTGTCTCTCTCTGTCTATCTCTCTCTGTCTGTCTCTCTCTCACTTTCTGTCTCTCTCTGTCTATCTCTCTCTGTCTGTCTGTTTGTCTCTCTCTGTCTGTCTCTCTCTGTCTGTCTCTGTCTGTCTGTCTATCTCTCTCTCTGTCTGTGGTTCTCTCTGTCTGTCTCTCTTTCTGTCTGTCTATGTCTCTCTCTGTCTGTCTCTCTCTGTCTATCTCTCTCTGTCTGTCTCTCTCTCACTTTCTCTCTCTCTCTGTCTATCTCTCACTGTCTGTCTGTTTGTCTCTCTCTGTCTGTCTCTCTCTGTCTGTCTCTCTCTGTCTGTCTATCTCTCTCTCTCTGTCTGTGGTTCTCTCTGTCTGTCTCTCTTTCTGTCTGTCTATGTCTCTCTCTGTCTGTCTCTCTCTGTCTATCTCTCTCTGTCTGTCTCTCTCTCACTTTCTGTCTCTCTCTCTGTCTATCTCTCTCTGTCTGTCTGTTTGTCTCTCTCTGTCTGTCTCTCTCTCTGTCTGTCTCTCTCTGTCTGTCTATCTCTCTCTCTCTGTCTGTGGTTCTCTCTGTCTGTCTCTCTTTCTGTCTGTCTATGTCTCTCTCTGTCTGTCTCTCTCTGTCTATCTCTCTCTGTCTGTCTCTCTCTCACTTTCTGTCTCTCTCTGTCTATCTCTCTCTGTCTGTCTGTTTGTCTCTCTCTGTCTGTCTCTCTCTCTGTCTGTCTCTCCCTGTCTGTCTATCTCTCTCTCTCTGTCTGTGGTTCTCTCTGTCTGTCTCTCTTTCTGTCTGTCTATGTCTCTCTCTGTCTGTCTCTCTCTGTCTATCTCTCTCTGTCTGTCTCTCTCTCACTTTCTGTCTCTCTCTGTCTATCTCTCTGTCTGTTCAAATATCATCTTTAAGCTAATGTCCTTTACTGGGACAAGCAATCTCATAGCGATTTTATATTATAATAAATAGTATGTCATTTCTCTTGAAGCAATCCAGCCCCAACTTTCTTTGGAAGTCTTTTGCTGTCTGTCTCTCTCTCTCTGTCTGCCTGTGTCTCTCTCTGTCTGTCTCTCTCTCTGTCTGTCTATGTCTCATAATCACCAAACAAGAACAGTACACATTTCCTGTAATTATCTCTCATAATCAGGATAAATTTGGAACAGCCCTTAAACTAACACCAAGCAGATCAATTTTTATATTTAGGTTGAGGTTTCACACAAACGCTTTGCTTCTCGCAAAGCGTCCACCAATGGGAACTAGAGGGAGGGAGAAGGAGCGGGAGCAGGAGACAGGTAGCCGGAATGGAAATGAGGGACAATGAGGGCCAGTGAGGGAGTGTCGGTATGCAATTTTCATCCAATCGCCATCTTTCACAATAATTCTGGACCGGCATGAGATGGCGTTGTCTGTCATTAATTTATATTGTAATCAAACGAGTTTTAGAAATGGCGGGAAAACTGAAAAAAAATTATTTATTTATTTATTTAAAACGGGTGTACACGATTGTACACGTGTACGGACCTTACCGAACCTTACCGAACCGGCAAACAAATCGCCTCATGGTGCACTTCATGAGCCGATTTGCCCGCAGACCAGAGTAAGGCTCTTCACACCCAGCGTATAACGTACGTATCCTCGCAAGCACACGAATAATAGAATCATTTAAAACGTTCCATCCGTGACTTTTACCTCAGACGGTCGTGACAAAAATACGTTTACACTCCTTGGATTACCTATATCGTGGCAAGCCCCACACACACATCCTCCACCATGTTCAGAATTCGTATTTCATAATGGACCATCCCCAAGACGCCATGCTTACCTTGGCGACGTCCACTCGAAATCCAGCGGTGCCTCCAGATTGTCGGGGAAGTGTGTAGGGACTCAAGACGCCAATGGTCGGAAACAGGTTTTACAAAAGATCACAACTTTATTAACTGGTTGTTCACTTCATTCCAATACTAATGACTACCGTTAACTCAATGGACCAGATAACTCTTATCTGCATAGTCCCTTTTTCTCAGCCGATATTCCTCTGCAACGCCGTACTCGTTCATCCCATCGGGCAGGACTTCTGATGGCAATTGGTCCTTGACTCCAAGTCTCTTCTGTTTATATGGGCAAGCTTCAGTTAATCCTCTGTGCGCTGAAATCGTAATCCCTTCTCCGCTGCTTCTAATCCGTTCTCCGCAAACGTTACTCGGTCGCCTCACTGGCACCAGCTCGCTCCCCTCCTGCTGCGAGTTCCATTTACCAAACAATAGGGGGGGGGGGGGGGGTGCTCCAGCCTGGGGCTGTGACCAGGTGGACAAGAGATTACCATGTTCGTGCACATTCCTGACACTCCTTTACGAAATCGTCTATCTGCTTCGTTACTAGTCCCAATCAATGAGTTACATTTCCACAAGGGCTAAAGTGGGAGGTGGTGATGGCGCTAAAGTGGGAAGTGGTGATGGTGCTATTTAGTTTTAGATGGGTTAGATGGGTCATTAGATGGGTCATTTAGTTTAGATTTAGATGTCATTTAGAGGTCATTA
Source organism: Myxine glutinosa (assembly GCF_964187855.1). Classification (NCBI taxonomy): domain Eukaryota; kingdom Metazoa; phylum Chordata; class Myxini; order Myxiniformes; family Myxinidae; genus Myxine; species Myxine glutinosa. The sequence goes on along the minus strand of NC_136270.1, from coordinate 65,968,877 downwards.
GATTTAGATGGGTCATTAGTTTCTTCCCCAGCGAACCTTCCAGACATGTCACTTCCCGTGAATGCGTGGAATCCAAGTATTGCAGACGCACGTTTCTCTCCTAGCATGCCATGAATAGGTTGGACTGCAATGCTCCTCCTCAACTTTCCCTTCCCAGTGAGAAACCTCGTAGCAGGTGGTAGATCGTGAAATCTCTGAATCAGTAGGAGGAAGATATCGGTATCTGGCGAATCAATGATAACTTCTGCATCTTTGTCGACTGTGAGAGCATGCAGAATTAAGAGTGTATCGGCCTCTTCTTGGCTGTGCGTGAGTAGACTGTCTGGAACTTCAGTGTTGCCCGTGGTCTTAGTTCCTGATGTCACCATGAACTTCTTCAACTTGTTTGGATGAGCCTTGCTGTAAGATAGACACTTCACAGCCAAGTACTCTGTAAGCTCTGCCTTGGTCTTCACATTGGAAAGGAAATCTTTGAGTGAAATCTTCTGGATCAATGTACTATCCCTGACGTGATAGTATGTTGATTTCCCCTTTGTCCTCTTTAGGCGCATTTTGTCTTTCAGTGAGTTATCGATGTATCGGTCGAATACCAACCTCACGTCATCATAATGCACGGCAATATTTTCGAGGCGTTCAATGAACGATTGAGCAAAGTCACTGCATGTAATCATTTGTTCTGTTTTGGAGATCCCGTTAACAAGAGCCATGCCATCAATGATTATCACTCTATGGCGAGAAGTAGTCTCGTTTTCATTGATCACTCCTGATCTTGTGGTTGTGTCTGGGTTTTGGCTGATCTGAGAGGGTTCCTGCAAATTTTGGCTTGAGATTTCATAGTCAGTTGATGGGTCATTAGTTTCTTCCCCAGCGTGTGCTGCTGCATCATTCAAAGCGGCAATTCCCGCGTCTTGATGCTCATTGATTTCTGTCGAAATAGGTTCTCCTGGTGGATCATGTACATCCTGCTCTTCAGGCTCAGCCAGATGCTCAAGTTGACGAAGGATTTTTGCCTTGTCGTATGCCAACAAGAGGGATCCATCAGATGCAAATAAAGAACGTGGAACGATGCCAAATTCATAGGTGCCAATACATTCTTTCAGGTCGAGCTCTGGTCGGCTCCGTGAGATAACGATGAACCTCTGCAACAATCCTCGCTCTTCTTTGACTTTGATCAGCTTGTCGCCCGATCTCACTTCTGTTGTGGCATTCGAACTCTTGAATGTTAGAAGTTTTCTTTTCGTCATTTTGTCCCACACAGAAAGTTTTCCCTCAGCTAAACGATCTGTGGCAAATTGCTGGAACATCTGTTGTCCGATCTCGTCGCGCTCTAAGATGTCGCTGGACACTTTTTCATTCATGACTTCTTTGGTGAGCAGGTTGTAGACCTCGTCTACTTCCTCTTCCATAAATGGATCGCCATGTTCACGGAACACCCTAGAAAGCTTGGAGGCATGGCTCATCACCCGGGAAAGCTTTCCCCCCGTGATTTCGTGGTGTTGTTTTCTGCTCTGGTTTTCACCAAGACCATATCCCTCCGCAAACTCGTGCAGTGACTTTGACAGCTCAGGTGCAATGAGGAAGAACTTGTCAAGCGCCTTCTCATTTTGAGTTATCCCTACGATTCCTCCAATCACCTTCAGTGTACGGTTTTCTTGCTCAATGCCATGGTCTGGGGCTATTGATGTGAAGCCTGCCAATCCTTTTGTCACACAGAAGTTCCCTTTCATGAATTCCCTCCACAGTTCTGGGTGCTGCTTTTCAGTCTCCTGCATTGTTGAAATGTAGAGAGGGAGCAACCGAGCATAGTTTAGATGATCGTGAGCGAAGAAGTACTTCGTGAGAGACTCGATGCTCTCCATATGCAGCAGCAGATCACGTTGTCTTGTACTTCTAATGAACAGAAGGATAGTCTCAAACTGTTTCATGTAGTTCAGGATGAAGCGCTGTATCTTGTTTGTGCTGACCTCAAATTGTTCCAGTTTTTTGGTCATATCTCTGGACTCCATCATGGCCAATGTTTTTTTGAGAATGTCGCATAGATTCTTCTCTGGCTCCATGCTCCCGCTGATGTCTCTCTGATATGCCTCTCCCAGACGAACAGATGACTCGTTCAGATAGGCCCTTTCTTCAGGTTCCATTGCCAGGAATCTCTGGAAGTACAGGTTGTACAAAGCGATCAGTGTTACCATGTGTGCCTCCAGAGCTCGATACAAGTGCCTCCCATTTAGTATTTGGCTCACTGTGGTTGGCGAGAAAAGTCCAGCCTCGACCCATGCCTGATCAATTCCACTCCCTTCCACGTATTTTCCTAATGCAGCTAAGGCCCAAAACACAACATGTAGCTCACCAGGTCGGAAGAGGAATTGCTTCCTGATGTCCTCGCGTTCCACCCACAGCTTCATCGCCAGGTCGTATAGCTGCAAATCGAGAGTCATGACTGTGATTGCCTCACTCCCCATAACACGAGTTGTGATGTTGTGAGCTCTCATCAGACCCGTGTACAGTGTATCATAGTCTGTAGGAGGCGACCTTATCAACGGAGGAACGAGAGCAACATTGGTCTTCTCACTGGACGAAGATAGCAAGGAATTGAAGGCTCCCCACGTCCCCGGAGCTGTGAGTTTGACGTCAACTTCTCCTTCTTCCTCGAAGTTCAGGCATCCAATCATCCAGGTCATATCGGTTTTCTTGTTCTTGTCTGTCTCGGGTTTTGATGTGAGCAGCTTGCAGTCGCTCTTTCTCTTCTCGGGTGCTGGCTTCTTGCAGGTCAACGTTTTACAGCCAACTGCATCATGTATCGTTTGAGCTTTTGATGACCGGTCAAGTTCAATTGGTGGTATCATGGGTGATTTCTCCGGTGATACAGGCTGGTAGATCGCAATTGCTGTACCATGAAGGGTATTCATCCCGCAAGGAGTTGACTCTAGAAAATCGATGTTGTCCATGGCAAACCAGACGAACGTGTCCTGAACCAACCATGGTGGTAGACAGATGCCTCCGGTGGACTCCATTTGCTTCAGTACGGAGTTGGCAATGCTGGTCTCAATCTCCATGACCTTTTTGTAGGAGATGGCGAGGTCCAGATGTGCAAGTTTCTCTACAAGCGCCTTGGATCGTGTGTTTTTGTGTATGTCGAGAGCTAAGCCCACACTCAATGGAGTTTCAAATCGTTGTTTGAATGATCCATCCTCGCTTCTTGGTTCGTACGATACCTGTCGGTCAGATTTATAAGCACCGACAAAGTGCTGCGCCAACAATGATGCACTCACACCAATGGAGTCCTCCCTGTTGCTATTTCCTACTTTCCTTGTTCCCATGACTGCATGCTTGCAGAAGATGTTGAGCATCGGGGGTGGCTTGTAATCAGCAAAGGTTCCATTAAATTTCCATGCTGGGGAAGATGCGATGTCTTTCCTCAATATTTTCGCAGCTCGCAAAAGTACTTTAAAATCGTCTTTGATGCTGTCTGCTGTAATTGTGCTTGATATCATGTGGTCTTTGAGCTTTGTGGAAAGAATCTGCTCTGGCTTTGTTTTGTTTGAGGGCCGGCTGAAATGAACATCGGCAATGTTGTCTAGGATCAATTGTTTCAGGTATGGCTTATAACTATGGTTGTCTGAGACCGGAAAGTCGTGCTCCTTAAGTAAATTGACATAGGTTACATGAATTTCATTCATATTCAGCACAGCATTTTCAGTAGTATCATTCAACGCAGTTTCAACAATTTCAATGAGTTCAAGGTCTGATAACACCTGACCAAAGTTAACATTGGTTGTTTCTGTTTGTTTTTCCGTCTTAACTATAGCACGTTTGGCCTTAACTACACATGGTAAATGATATTTCATGTCCTCAGCCATTGCTTGCAATGGGTCAGGCGAACTTATGACACTGTTCAGTCTCACTTTCAGATTGTCATTACTTGTTTCTTGGCCAATGTTTCTGATCTGGAGTCCCATGTTCTTTGTTGACACATTGTGTAGTTCACTTCCTCTGTCTTCCTGGCATATGACACATCTGAGCGCGTCAAATGTCTGTTCTCGGGAACACCTTCTGGATGTTGACGTGCTTTCCCCTAGATCACTAGAACTTGGTCGTCCTCTCTTTTTCAGTCGGATTTCTGCGGCACTGCCTGATGTTGTTCCTTTCTCAAACCTAGCCTTTGCTCGATCAATGTGCATCTTATTGGTAACATCTTTGTAACAAGCTTTATGGTAGCGGAGACCTTTTGCGAGCAATTCTTCAGCAGAGGAATATTGCAAACGTCTATTCAATGATGCAAACTTTGTTTCACCATACGTGTACTGTTCCTCAGCACCTGCCATCAGTTTCTCGACAGAGGAGAGTTTTGGTTTCGTTACAAAGGTTGTATAGTCTGTTTGCCCTATGGCCATTTGGCATACAAAACAAAGTCCGAAATCTACTGACTTCTCAATCTTCCTGGGTGGTGAGTCACTCATCTTGAAGGTAGGTGTAATTTTCTAGACACTCTTGAACTGTCGTCGGTCCTGCAAAGATAGATACTACTATTCAGATTCACATTTCGTCAACACAGTCAAAACCAGACCTTAACTAGATGGTGGAAACTTAATTAACCGATTTCATGCCGGCCGACCCCACTTTGGCTGGTATATGTCCACTATTTTATTTTCCTTGCATTTTTCTGTAAAAACAATGGCAGAAATGGCTTCCTTGGGTCTGAAAACATATAAAAGGACATATTATTCATGTTTATATGATATCTAGATACAAAGATATGCACAAAAGTGTATTTTCCAAATTTTATGGTGGCCATCTTGGATTTCTTCGAATTACTACCTATTAGACGTAAAAGAAAAAATGGAACCCTATTTTTTTTACATCTCTATAATATTCTGAAGCAGAATCCATTGCTAAATCAATTTTAACAAACAAAAAACACGAAATTACTAATCGCCCTAGACTAGCAATGCTTTGTTTTATACAGACTTGGCATTTAATATGGAATATATTTTTTTTCTTGACTTGGGTTTACTTTCTTAACTCAGTATATCAATCTGGTGAGTTTCTTTTACACTTTGGTGATTTATTTGTTAAAAGAACCATGTCACTGATTGTCTGTCACAGCAAAAAGTCAACAACAGGATTATATCACAGGTGGCGTGGCAAAATGTACGGACAGGTGCATTTGACGATTGGCTTCACAGTCGGGTATACAAGGGTTGTTGCGTTTTGTATTAGTGGAAAACAACTGCTGCACGTCTCCAAAAGTTATTGCCGCTTCGTCTGGAGATGGTCCGTCAACTCGACAATGCTGTTTGTCATGGAGTGGTGGCTTTACGAATTTACGGCATGAAACAGCGTGCTATTGCTCGGCGGTATGGCATCACTCAAGGTCAGGTGTCAAAGATCCTGAAACGAAATGCTCAGAGGGGTGTCCCTACTCAAATACCGAGGCCAGGACGTCCCCGCAGAACCACAAGGAGGGATGATCGCCAGCTGCACCGGTTAGTCTGCAATGGCCATACCAAGTCAGCTAATCGGCTTCGGGCTGAGTGGCAGCAACTGACAAATGTGCCTGTATCCAGAAGGCTAGTCAACCAACGACTGGTTCAAGCAGGCTATCGTGCCAGGCATCCCCTGAGAAAGCCACGCCTGACCAGACAACACCACCAGCACCGATTGCAGTGGGCCTGAGAGCACCGTCAATGGCAGCCAGGACACTGGAATCACGTGATCTACAGTGACGAGTCTAGATTTCTGGTCTATCGTCAAGATGGCCGCGTCCGAGTGTGCAGGCAAGTGCATGAAGCCTACAACAAAGATTGTAGAGTGCAAAGAGTCCAAGCTGGAGGTGGTGGGATGACCTTTTGGGCTGCTTTTCATGCAGGGGGCAAAACTGACCTGGTTGTTCTGAATGGAAACATGAACCAGTTCAAGTACAGGGCCATTCTGGAAGAAACATTGCTTCCATTTGCTCGTGCAGCCTTTCGAGGAAACTTTGTCTTCCAAGATGACATTGGAAGGGCTATAGCCAGAGGGCATTGGAAGGGCTATAGCCAGAGGGCATTGGAAGGGCTATAGCCAGGGGGCATTGGAATAGCTATAGCCAGAGGGCATTGGAAGGGCTATAGCCAGAGGGCATTGGAAGGGCTATAGCCAGAGGGCGTTGGAAGGGCTATAGCCAGAGGGTATTGGAAGGGCTATCGCCAGAGGGCATTGGAAGGGCTATAGCCAGAGGGCATTGGAAGGGCTACAGCCAGAGGGCATTGGAAGGGCTACAGCCAGAGGGCATTGGAAGGGCTACAGCCAGAGGGCATTGGAAGGGCTACAGCCAGAGGGCATTGGAAGGGCTATAGCCAGAGGGCATTGGAAGGGCTATAGCCAGAGGGCATTGGAAGGGCTATAGCCAGAGGGCATTGGAAGAGCTTTGGTATGGTTGTGTTGGAAGGGCGATAGCCAGAGGGCATTGGAAGGGCTATCGCCAGAGGGCATTGGAAGGGCTATAGCCAGAGTGCATTGGAAGGGCTATAGCCAGAGGGCATTGGAAGGGCTATAGCCAGAGGGCATTGGAAGGGCTATAGCCAGGGGGCATTGGAATAGCTATAGCCAGAGGGCATTGGAAGGGCTATAGCCAGAGGGCATTGGAAGGGCTATAGCCAGAGGGCATTGGAAGGGCTATAGCCAGAGGGCATTGGAAGGGCTATAGCCAGAGGGCATTGGAAGGCTATAGCCAGAGGGCATTGGAAGGGCTATAGCCAGAGGGCATTGGAAGGGCTATAGCCAGAGGGCATTGAAGGGCTATAGCCAGAGGGCATTGGAAGGGCTATAGCCAGAGGGCATTGGAAGGGCTATAGCCAGAGGGCATTGGAAGGGCTATAGCCAGAGGGCATTGGAAGGGCTATAGCCAGAGGGCATTGGAAGGGCTATAGCCAGAGGGCATTGGAAGGGATTTGATTTTGTTGTGTTGGAAGGGCTATAGCCAGAGGGCATTGGAAGGGCTATAGCCAGAGGGCATTGGAAGGGTTATAGCCAGAGGGCATTGGAAGGGCTATAGCCAGAGGGCATTGGAAGGGCTATAGCCAGAGGGCATTGGAAGGGCTATAGCCCGAGGGCATTGGCAGGGCTATAGCCAGAGGGCATTGGAAGGGCTATAGCCAAAGGGCATTGGAAGGGCTATAGCCAGAGGGCATTGGAATGGCTATAGCCAGAGGGCATTGGAAGGGCTATAGCCAAGGGCATTGGAAGGGCTATAGCCAGAGGGCATTGGAAGGGCTATAGCCAGAGGGCATTGGAAGGGCTATAGCCAGAGGGCATTGGAAGGGCTATAGCCAGAGGGCATTGGAAAGGCTTTGGTTTGGTTGTGTTCGAAGGGCGATAGCCAGAGGGCATGGGAAGGGCTATAGCCAGAGGGCATTGGAAGGGCTATAGCCAGAGGGCATTGGAATGGCTATAGCCAGAGGGAATTGGAAGGGCTATAGCAAGAGGGCATTGGACGGGTTATAGCCAGAGGGCATTGGAAGGGCTAGAGCCAGAGGGCATTGGAAGGGCTATAGCCAGAGGGCATTGGAAGGGCTATAGCCAGAGGGCATTGGAAGGGCTATAGACAGAGGGCATTGGAAGGGCTATACCCAGAGGGCATTGGAAGGGCTATAGCCAGAGGGCATTGGAAGGGCTATAGCCAGAGGGCATTGGAAGGGCTATAGCCAGAGGGCATTGGAAGGGCAATAGCCAGAGGGCATTGGACGGGCTATAGCCAGAGGGCATTGGAATGGCTAGAGCCAGAGGGCATTGGAAGGGCTATAGCTAGAGGGCATTAGAAGGGCTATAGCTAGAGGGCATTAGAAGGGCTATAGCTAGAGGGCATTAGAAGGGCTATAGCTAGAGGGCATTAGAAGGGCTTTCGCTAGAGGGCATTAGAAGGGCTATAGCTAGAGGGCATTGGAAGGGCTATAGCTAGAGGGCATTAGAAGGGCTACAGCTAGAGGGCATTAGAAGGGCTATAGCTAGAGGGCATTAGAAGGGCTATAGCTAGAGGGCATTAGAAGGGCTATAGCTGGAGGGCAGTAGAAGGGCTATAGCTAGAGGGCATTAGAAGGGCTATAGCTGGAGGGCATTAGAAGGGCTATGGCTAGAGGGCATTAGAAGGGCTATAGCTAGAGGGCTAAAGTGGGAGGTGGTGATGGCGCTAAAGTGGGAGGTGGTGATGGTGCTAAAGTGGGAGGTGGTGATGGCGCTAAAGTGGGAGGTGGTGATGGCGCTAAAGTGGGAGGTGGTGATGGCGCTAAAGTGGGAGGTGGTGACGGCGCTAAAGTGGGAGGTGGTGATGGCGCTAAAGTAGGAGTTGGTGATGGCGCTAAAGTGGGAGGTGGTGACGGCGCTAAAGTGGGAGGTGGTGATGGCGATAAAGTGGGAGGTGGTGATGGCGCTAAAGTGGGAGGTGGTGATGGCGCTAAAGTGGGAGGTGGTGATGGCGCTAAAGTGGGAAGTGCTGGTGGTGCTGAAGTGTGAAGTGGTGATGGCGATCAATGGGGAAGTGGTGATGGCAGTCAAGTGGGAATGGGAACAGCAAGGAGGAAGCATATGGAGGCACAGTGTGCACCCCTCCCTCCCCCCTCCCCCTTCAGCCCCAAATTTACTTGAGGCTGTTGATAACCCATCCTCGTTTTCCACAAAATACATACACAGCAAATGCCTCTTTGAGTACAGTTGTTTTCTGCATTGTCTAATATATGTATCTGAAAGATTGGGCTTAATGTGAAGGTGAAGGGGAAGCATGCAGCACATGGGGGATGGGGGAAGCAAAAGTTGAAATCCCACCCATGTTTTCCTCAATATGCCCGATGGCCGTTCCTTTGGGTCTGGATGAGTTGGACAGTTTTGTTGAGCTATTTGCTTTTGAACCATCAAAACAAAAGCAAATTTTGTGCTAAACACCAGAATGTTCCATTCAGTAAGTTATTGTTTGTCAGTGCATTTGAAATTTGAATGAAAAATGTGAGGGATTCATCCCATTGTATGCCCTTTTCCCTGGAATCTCATGTGATTGCAATTATGTTAATGATACAAGAATAATTGCCTGTGATTTATAGGGAGGAATCCATTCAGGGTGTGGGTATTTAAAACTGTAATTAACTGTACAAGCAATGGTCGAATTCTCACTGAGCAATTCCACGCTCTGCAGCATCTACATCTATATAATAATAGCGTAAGGACTCGACTTTGTTATCCCTTTTACGCCGCACCCAGTAACCCGATGCCCACGGCACCAATGGATTTACGATCTACGAACCACGCTCTTTGTTTATCACGTACAGCCATACTCGAAAAATCTGAATTAGCCGACGTTGGGGCCCAAAAGCATCCGAATAACTGCCGATACGACGCCATCTTATGACGCCATCGTATTGGCGTCTGCTGGGCGAAGGCGAAGCAAGCCGTCCGCTGAGTGGACAATCCAGAGCATGCATTTGTGCCGGTGTCGGCGATCGTTGTTCATATACGCACTCTTCATTCTCATCTTTCTTCCTAACTCTTACTCGGACAAGCAAATCCCCTATGCCATCCATAATGGTAAACTCTATCCATACACCACATCCTCCCTTCCGTGGATGTTCCACGGGTTTCGGCTAGTTCTTACTAAAAGGAGGTGTGTGTGTGTGTGTGTGTGTGTGTGTGTGTGTGTGTGTGTGAGTGTGTGTGTGTGTGTGTGTTTGTGTGTGTGTGTGTGTGTGTGTCTGTGTGTGTGTGTGTGTGTGTGTGTGTGTGTGTGTGTGTGTGTGTGTGTGTGTGTGTGTGTGTGTAAGGGATCACGGGTCCTCTTCGGCAAGGGATCACGGTTCACGGACCGTCACGGTCACGGTTCTTCGGCAAAAGCTGTTCAACTTTTTCATCGAAGGGCTATAGCCAGGATCGTCACCGAACCTCGAACAGCTTCCAACTGCAGTTCGTTTGTCGTAATATTCCCAGGAAAGGTTTTAAAGATCCCTGTGAGGTTCTTTTTATCATTCTTGTTGCTCCATTTATCACCGGTATAATTTTGATGCTCTGCAGCCGCCAGGATCTTCGCACTTCATTTTGAGGTCCTGGTGTTTGGTAATTTTCTTGATTTCTGCGTTGTTTTGGCCAAAATTTATATATCCGGTATATCCGGACGCAATGCTTTGTTTTATACAGACTTGGCATTTAATATGGAATATTTTTTTTTTCTTGACTTGGGTTTACTTTCTTAACTCAGTATATCAATCTGGTGAGTTTCTTTTACACTTTGGTGATTTATTTGTTAAAAGAACCATGTCACTGATTGTCTGTCACAGCAAAAAGTCAACAACAGGATTATATCACAGGTGGCGTGGCAAAATGTACGGACAGGTGCATTTGACGATTGGCTTCACAGTCGGGTATACAAGGGTTGTTGCGTTTTGTATTAGTGGAAAACAACTGCTGCACGTCTCCAAAAGTTATTGCCGCTTCGTCTGGAGATGGTCCGTCAACTCGACAATGCTGTTTGTCATGGAGTGGTGGCTTTACGAAATTACGGCATGAAACAGCGTGCTATTGCTCGGCGGTATGGCATCACTCAAGGTCAGGTGTCAAAGATCCTGATTGTAAGGATTGTAAGGATTGTAAGGGCTATAGCCAGAGGGCATTGGAAGGGCTATAGCCAAAGGGCATTGGAAGGGCTATAGCCAGAGGGCATTGGAAGGGCTATAGCCAGAGGGAATTGGAATGGCTATAGCCAGAGGGAATTGGAATGGCTATAGCCAGAGGGCATTGGAAGGGCTATAGCCAGAGGGCATTGGAAGGGCTATAGCCAGAGGGCATTGGAAGGGCTATAGCCAGAGGGCATTGGAATGGCTATAGCCAGAGGGCATTGGAATGGCTATAGCCAGAGGGCATTGGAAGGGCTATAGCCAGAGGGCATTGGAAGGGCTACAGCCAGAGGGCATTGGAAGGGCTATAGCCAGAGGGCATTGGAAGGGCTATAGCCAGAGGGCATTGGAAGGGCTATAGCCAGAGGGCATTGGAAGGGCTATGGCCAGAGGGCATTGGAAGGGCTATAGCCAGGGGACATTGGAATAGCTATAGCCAGAGGGCATTGCAAGGGCTATAGCCAGAGGGCATTGGAAGGGCTATAGCCAGAGGGCATTGGAAGGGCTATAGCCAGAGGGCATTGGAAGGGCTATAGCCAGAGGGCATTGGAAGGGCTATAGCCAGGGGGCATTGGAAGGGATTTGATTTTGTTGTGTTGGAAGGGCCAGAGGGCATTGGAAGGGCTACAGCCAGGGGGCATTGGAATAGCTAGAGAGCCAGAGGGCATTGGAAGGGCTATAGCCAGAGGGCTTTGGAAGGGCTATAGCCAGAGGGCATTGGAAGGGCTATAGCCAGAGGGCATTGGAAGGGCTATAGCCAGAGGGCATTGGACGGGCTATAGCCAGAGGGCATTGGAATGGCTATAGCCAGAGGGCATTGGAAGGGCTATAGCTAGAGGGCATTAGAAGGGCTATAGCTGGAGGGCATTAGAAGGGCTATAGCTAGAGGGCATTAGAAGGGCTATAGCTAGAGGGCATTAGAAGGGCTTTCGCCAGAGGGCATTGGAAGGGCTATAGCCAGAGGGCATTGGAAGGGCTATAGCTAGAGGGCATTAGAAGGGCTACAGCTAGAGGGCATTAGAAGGGCTATAGCTAGAGGGCATTAGAAGGGCTATAGCTAGAGGGCATTAGAAAGGTTATAGCTGGAGGGCAGTAGAAGGGCTATAGCTAGAGGGCATTAGAAGGGTTATAGCTAGAGGGCATTAGAAGGGCTATAGCTAGAGGGCATTAGAAGGGCTATAGCTAGAGGGCTAAAGTGGGAGGTGGTGATGGTGCTAAAGTGGGAGGTGGTGATGGCGCTAAAGTGGGAGGTGGTGATGGCGCTAAAGTGGGAGGTGGTGATGGCGCTAAAGTGGGAGGTGGTGATGGCGCTAAAGTGGGAGGTGGTGATGGCGCTAAAGTGGGAGGTGGTGATGGCGCTAAAGTGGGAGGTGGTAACGGCGCTAAAGTGGGAGGTGGTGATGGCGCTAAAGTGTGAAGTGGTGATGGCGATCAATGGGGAAGTGGTGATGGCAGTCAAGTGGGAATGGGAACAGCAAGGAGGAAGCATATGGAGGCACAGTGTGCACCCCTCTCTCCCCCCTCCCCCTTCAGCCCCAAATTTACTTGAGGCTGTTGATACCCCATCCTCGTTTTCCACAAAATACATACACAGCAAATGCCTCTTTGAGTACAGTTGTTTTCTGCATTGTCTAATATATGTATCTGAAAGATTGGGCTTAATGTGAAGGTGAAGGGGAAGCATGCAGCACATGGGGGATGGGGGAAGCAAAAGTTGAAATCCCACCCATGTTTTCCTCAATATGCCCGATGGCCGTTCCTTTGGGTCTGGATGAGTTGGACAGTTTTGTTGAGCTATTTGCTTTTGAACCATCAAAACAAAAGCAAATTTTTTGCTAAACACCAGAATGTTCCATTCAGTAAGTTATTGTTTGTCAGTGCATTTGAAATTTGAATGAAAAATGTGAGGGATTCATCCCATTGTATGCCCTTTTCCCTGGAATCTCATGTGATTGCAATTATGTTAATGATACAAGAATAATTGCCTGTGATTTATAGGGAGGAATCCATTCAGGGTGTGGGTATTTAAAACTGCAATTAACTGTACAAGCAATGGTCGAATTCTCACTGAGCAATTCCACGCTCTGCAGCATCTACATCTATATAATAATAGCGTAAGGACTCGACTTTGTTATCCCTTTTACGCCGCACCCAGTGACCCGATGCCCACGGCACCAATGGATTTACGATCTACGAACCACGCTCTTTGTTTATCATGTACAGCCATACTCGAAAAATCTGAATTAGCCGACGTTGGGGCCCAAAAGCATCCGAATAACTGCCGATACGACGCCATCTTATGACGCCATTGTATTGGCGTCTGCTGGGCGAAGGCGAAGCAAGCCGTCCGCTGATTGGACAGGCGAAAGCGAAAGCAAGCCGTCCACTGAGTGGACAATCCAGAGCATGCATTTGTGCCGGTGTCGGCGATCGTTGTTCATATACGCACTCTTCATTCTCATCTTTCTTCCTAACTCTTACTCGGACAAGCAAATCCCCTTTGCCATCCATAATGGTAAACTCTACCCATACACCACATCCTCCCTTCCGTGGATGTTCCACGGGTTTCGGCTAGTTCTTACTAAAAGGAGGTGTGTGTGTGTGTGTGTGTGTGTGTGAGTGTGTGTGTGTGTGTTGTGTGTGTGTGTGTGTGTGTGTGTGTGTGTGTGTGTGTGTGTGTGTGTGTGTGTGTGTGTGTGTGTGTGTGTGTGTGTGTGTGTGTAAGGGATCACGGTTCCTCTTCGGCAAGGGATCACGGTTCACGGACCGTCACGGTCACGGTTCTTCGGCAAAAGCTGTTCAACTTTTTCATCGTTTTGTTCCAGGATCGTCACCGAACCTCGAACAGCTTCCAACTGCAGTTCGTTTGTCGTAATATTCCCAGGAAAGGTTTTTAAGATCCCTGTGAGGTTCTTTTTATCATTCTTGTTGCTCCATTTATCACCGGTATAATTTTGATGCTCTTCAGCCGCCAGGATCTTCGCACTTCATTCTGAGGTCCTGGTGTTTGGTAATTTTCTTGATTTCTGCGTTGTTTTGGCCAAAATTTATATATCCGGTATATCCGGACGCAATGCTTTGTTTTATACAGACTTGGCATTTAATATGGAATATTTTTTTTTTCTTGACTTGGGTTTAGTTTCTTAACCAAGTATATCAATCTGGTGAGTTTCTTTTACACTTTGGTGATTTATTTGTTAAAAGAACCATGTCACTGATTGTCTGTCACAGCAAAAAGTCAACAACAGGATTATATCACAGGTGGCGTGGCAAAATGTACGGACAGGTGCATTTGACGATTGGCTTCACAGTCGGGTATACAAGGGTTGTTGCGTTTTGTATTAGTGGAAAACAACTGCTGCACATCTCCAAAAGTTATTGCCGCTTCGTCTGGAGATGGTCCGTCAACTCGACAATGCTGTTTGTCATGGAGTGGTGGCTTTACGAAATTACGGCATGAAACAGCGTGCTATTGCTCGGCGGTATGGCATCACTCAAGGTCAGGTGTCAAAGATCCTGAAACGAAATGCTCAGAGGGGTGTCCCCACTCAAATACCGAGGCCAGGACGTCGCCGCAGAACCACAAGGAGGGATGATCGCCAGCTGCACCGGTTAGTCTGCAATGGCCATACTAAGTCAGCTAATCGGCTTCGGGCTGAGTGGCAGCAACTGACAAATGTGCCTGTATCCAGAAGGCTAGTCAACCAACGACTGGTTCAAGCAGGCTATCGTGCCAGGCATCCCCTGAGAAAGCCACGCCTGACCAGACAACACCACCAGCGCCGATTGCAGTGGGCCAGAGAGCACCGTCAATGGCAGCCATGACACTGGAATCACGTGATCTACAGTGACGAGTCTAGATTTCTGGTGTATCGTCAAGATGGCCACGTCCGAGTGTGCAGGCAAGTGCATGAAGCCTACAACAAAGATTGTATAGTGCCAAGAGTCCAAGCTGGAGGTGGTGGGATGACCTTTTGGGCTGCTTTTCATGCAGGGGGCAAAACTGACCTGGTTGTTCTGAATGGAAACCTGAACCAGTTCAAGTACAGGGCCATTCTGGAAGAAACATTGCTTCCATTTGCTCGTGCAGCCTTTCGAGGAAACTTTGTCTTCCAAGATGACATTGGAAGGGCTATAGCCAGAGGGCATTGGAAGGGCTATAGCCAGAGGGCATTGGAAGGGCTATAGCCAGAGGGCATTGGAAGGGCTATAGCCAGAGGGCATTGGAAGGGCTATAGCCAGAGGGCATTGGAAGGGCTATAGCCAGAGGGCATTGGAAGGGCTACAGCCAGAGGGCATTGGGAGGGCTCTAGCCAGAGGGCATTGGAAGGGCTATAGCCAGAGGGCATTGGAAGGGCTACAGCCAGAGGGCATTGGAAGGGCTATAGCCAGAGGGCATTGGAAGGGCTTTGGTTTGGTTGTGTTGGAAGGGCGATAGCCAGAGGGCATTGGAAGGGCTATAGCCAGAGGGCATTGGAAGGGCTATAGCCAGAGGGCATTGGAAGGGCTATAGCCAGAGGGCGTTGGAAGGGCTATAGCCAGAGGGTATTGGAAGGGCTATCGCCAGAGGGCATTGGAAGGGCTATAGCCAGGGGGCAGTGGAAGGGCTATAGCCAGAGGGCATTGGAAGGGCTACAGCCAGAGGGCATTGGAAGGGCTATAGCCGGAGGGCATTGGAAGGGCTATAGCCAGAGGGCATTGGAAGGGCTAGAGCCAGAGGGCATTGGAAGGGCTACAGCCAGAGGGCATTGGAAGGGCTATAGCCAGAGGGCATTGGAAGAGCTTTGGTTTGGTTGTGTTGTAAGGGCTATAGCCAGAGGGCATTGGAAGGGCTATAGCCAGAGGGCATTGGAAGGGCTATAGCCAGAGGGCATTGGAAGGGCTATAGCCAGAGGGCATTGGAAGGGCTATAGCCAGAGGGCATTGGAAGGGCTATAGCCAGAGGGCATTGGAAGGGCTATAGCCAGAGGGCATTGGAAGGGCTATAGCCAGAGGGCATTGGAAGGGCTACAGCCAGAGGGCATTGGAAGGGCTACAGCCAGAGGGCATTGGAAGGGCTACAGCCAGAGGGCATGGGAAGGGCTACAGCAGAGGGCATTGGAAGGGCTACAGCCAGAGGGCATTGGAAGGGCTACAGCCAGAGGGCATTGGAAGGGCTACAGCCAGAGGGCATTGGAAGGGCTACAGCCAGAGGGCATTGGAAGGGCTATAGCCAGAGGGCATTGGAAGGGCTTTGGTTTGGTTGTGTTGGAAGGGCGATAGCCAGAGGGCATTGGAAGAGCTATCGCCAGAGGGCATTGGAAGGGCTATAGCCAGAGTGCATTGGAAGGGCTATAGCCAGAGGGCATTGGAAGGGCTATAGCCAGAGGCCCTTCCAACACAACCAAACCAAAGCCCTTCCAATGCCCTCTGGCTATAGCCTTCCAATGCCCTCTGGCTATAGCCCTTCCAATGCCCTCTGGCTATAGCCCTTCCAATGCCCTCTGGCTATAGCCCTTCCAATGCCCTCTGGCTATAGCCCTTCCAATGCCCTCTGGATATAGCCCTTCCAATGCCCTCTGTCTATAGCCCTTCCAATGCCCTCTGGCTATAGCCCTTCCAACACAACCAAACCAAAGCCCTTCCAATGCCCTCTGGCTATAGCCCTTCCAATGCCCTCTGGCTATAGCCCTTCCAATGCCCTCTGGCTCTAGCCCTTCCAATGCCCTCTGGCTATAGCCCGTCCAATGCCCTCTGGCTATAGCCCTTCCAATTCCCTCTGGCTATAGCCATTCCAATGCCCTCTGGCTATAGCCCTTCCAATGCCCTCTGGCTATAGCCCTTCCCATGCCCTCTGGCTATCGCCCTTCGAACACAACCAAACCAAAGCCTTTCCAATGCCCTCTGGCTATAGCCCTTCCAATGCCCTCTGGCTATAGCCCTTCCAATGCCCTCTGGCTATAGCCCTTCCAATGCCCTCTGGCTATAGCCCTTCCAATGCCCGCTGGCTATAGCCCTTCCAATGCCCTCTGGCTATAGCCATTCCAATGCCCTCTGGCTATAGCCCTTCCAATGCCCTTTGGCTATAGCCCTTACAATGCCCTCTGGCTATAGCCCTTACAATGTCCTCTGGCTATAGCCCTGCCAATGCCCTCTGGCTATAGCCCTGCCAATGCCCTCTGGCTATAGCCCTTCCAATGCCCTCTGGCTATAGCCCTTCCAATGCCCTCTGGCTATAGCTATTCCAATGCCCTCTGGCTATAGCCCTTCCAATGCCCTCTGGCTATAGCCCTTCCAATGCCCTCTGGCTATAGCTATTCCAATGCCCTCTGGCTCTAGCCCTTCCAATGCCCTCTAGCTATAGCCCTTCTAATGCCCTCTAGCTGTAGCCCTTCTAATGCCCTCTAGCTATAGCCCTTCCAATGCCCTCTAGCTATAGCCCTTCTAATGCCCTCTAGTGAAAGCCCTTCTAATGCCCTCTAGCTATAGCCCTTCTAATGCCCTCTAGCTATAGCCCTTCTAATGCCCTCCAGCTATAGCCCTTCTAATGCCCTCTAGCTATAGCCCTTCCAATGCCCTCTGGCTCTAGCCATTCCAATGCCCTCTGGCTATAGCCCGTCCAATGCCCTCTGGCTATTGCCCTTCCAATGCCCTCTGGCTATAGCCCTTCCAATGCCCTCTGGCTATAGCCCTTCCAATGCCCTCTGGCTATAGCCCTTCCAATGCCCTCTGGATATAGCCCTTCCAATGCCCTCTGTCTATAGCCCTTCCAATGCCCTCTGGCTATAGCCCTTCCAACACAACCAAACCAAAGCCCTTCCAATGCCCTCTGGCTATAGCCCTTCCAATGCCCTCTGGCTATAGCCCATCCAATGCCCTCTGGCTATAGCCCTTCCAATGCACTCTGGCTATAGCCCTTCCAATACCCTCTGGCGATAGCCCTTCCAATGTCCTCTGGCTATCGCCCTTCCAACACAACCAAACCAAAGCTCTTCCAATGCCCTCTGGCTATAGCCCTTCCAATGCCCTCTGGCTATAGCCCTTCTAATGCCCTCTAGCTATAGCCCTTCCAATGCCCTCTGGCTCTAGCCATTCCAATGCCCTCTGGCTATAGCCCTTCCAATGCCCTCTGGCTATAGCCCTTCCAATGCCCTCTGGCTATCGCCCTTCCAACACAACCAAACCAAAGCCCTTCCAATGCCCTCTGGCTATAGCCCTTCCAATGCCCTCTGGCTATAGCCCTTCCAATGCCCTCTGGCTATCGCCCTTCCAACACAACCAAACCAAAGCCCTTCCAATGCCCTCTGGCTATAGCCCTTCCAATGCCCTCTGGCTATAGCCCTTCCAATGCCCTCTGGCTATAGCCCTTCCAATGCCCTCTGGCTAAAGCCCTTCCAATGCCCTCTGGCTATAGCCCTTCCAATGCCCTCTGGCTATAGCCCTTCCAATGCCCTCTGGCTAAAGCCCTTCCAATGCCCTCTGGCTATAGCCCTTCCAATGCCCTCTGGCTATAGCTATTCCAATGCCCCCTGGCTATAGCCCTTCCAATGCCCTCTGGCTGTAGCCCTTCCAATGCCCTCTGGCTGTAGCCCTTCCAATGCCCTCTGGCTATAGCCCTTCCAATGCCCTCTGGCTATAGCCCTTCCAATGCCCTCTGGCTATAGCCCTTCCAATGCCCCCTGGCTATAGCCCTTCCAATGCCCTCTGGCTATAGCCCTTCCAATGCCCTCTGGCTATAGCCCTTACAATGCCCTCTGGCTATAGCCCTTCCAATGCCCTCTGGCTATAGCCCTTGCAATGCCCTCTGGCTATAGCCCTTCCAATGCCCTTCTCCCAATGGTGAAGAATCGCTTTGCAAATTCTACTAGCCGGATCAGAATCCGGATCTTCACCAAAATCTAATCATTTCGTCCGTGTCACATACATTACCTGTCTGCCAACCTTCGTCCGAATCCGTCTCCAACTTTGAGATATCTTGTTCACAGACAGACAGACAGACAGGGGTGAAAACATAACCTCCATCCACCTTTGGGGGCGGAGGTAATCAGAGACTTTTAAAACCAGCAATGATGTAAAGAAATGCAGTCAAGAGATTCATGACTCTATTACCTTACATCGTAAACAAGGAACACTGTGTGTGAATGCAGTTACTGTACATTTTGCGATTAAAGAACAATCCAGCAATTAAATGCAAATCAAAAACCGTCTCTTTGTAGAAGCTCTGCAATGATTTTGCCAACACTACGATGGGCAACAAGGTGTTCGATGGCATAGAAAACATCAGAAAGGCCAAGAAAAGGACCGTCGGCAGATGATGCCCCCATGTCCAGCGTCACGGAAATATATTCATGGTCTCGCATTGCAATCAACTGAGCCATGGCATGTCTGAACTCGGACGAAAAGCACGGCAGGTAAAGACCATGCACTCTAGGCGATTTGACCTCCAATCGTGCAGTGAGAGGAGCAATTTGAAGGTCTGGTCTTGATGGTTTGACTTCAGCTACACGGTGACCGAACATATCATCCACCAATGTGCAGTCAGCGATAACTATGCAGGCATTGGAAGCGACGTTCTGTACGAGCACGTCCAATATTTCGTGACTTAATGGTCCGTAGATCACATCGAGGCGACTTTGATACTCCTGCAAACAAATAAATAAAGCTCAGTGTTAAAACACAAAAATCAATTGTTTAATCTCCAATGAACAATGTCAGGATGATTTAAATGTAGGAGGTTTTTGGGAGAAAAAGGCATTTACCCAGGTTTCATTTACTGCGTAGATTACAAAGCTTCAAAGAAGGGCTGGCAAGATGGCCTGGACTAGAGGTATGCACACTGTCTTCTGAGCTGGCTTGCCTGTGTTTGATTACCGACCGAGATATCACCTTCCGCCCTGGTGTTTCGCATACAAGACGAGGCATCAACAAGGGCACAATTCAATGTAAGGACGTTAACCTGGATGTCCTGTCTGCTGGCACTGGCTGTTGGTGGATCTTAAAGATCTCAGGGAGTCCTTCGAGAAGTTTAGTTGAGTGAACACACCGGCACCCTGATCAAATTACAAAAATGAAGGCCACCATAAAATGAAGGTCAGGCTTTGCCAGCTGATTCATGCAAGATTTGGGTCAAAAATGTTCCCTGGCTGACCCCAGAACATGGGAGTAATTGGGGCTATTAAAGTAGTAGTTGTAGTAGTAGTAGTAGTAGTAGTAGTAGTAGTAGTAGTAGCAGTAGTAGTAGTAGTCATAGTAGTAGTAGTAGTAGTAGTGTCAAGGGAGATGGAGTGTGCCATCAGAAATAAAATGACAGGTAACCAACAGAAATTTAGGTAACCTTTTGAAATTAATATATTCTTAAGACATTGTGCTCCCGACAGGCAGAGATGCAACCAGTAACAAATTACAGGAGAGAACTCAAAGTATGCGAAAGTCTGAAGCAGGTGGGAGGAATGAATCCCCGAATAGCCCTTCCAATGCCCTCTGGCTATAGCCCTTCCAATGCCCTCTGGCTATAGCCCTTCCAATGCCCTCTGGCTATAGCCCTTCCAATGCCCTCTGGCTATAGCCCTTCCAATGCCCTCTGCCTATAGCCCTTCCAATGCCCTCTGGCTATAGCCCTTCCAATGCCCTTTGGCTATAGCCCTTCCAATGCCCTCTGGCTATAGCCCTTCCAATGCCCTCTGGCTATAGCCCTTCCAATGCCCTTTGGCTATAGCCCTTCCAATGCCCTCTGGCTATAGCCCTTACAATGTCCTCTGGCTATAGCCCTGCCAATGCCCTCTGGCTATAGCCCTTCCAATGCCCTCTGGCTATAGCCCTTCCAACACAACAAAATCAAATCCCTTCCAATGCCCTCTGGCTATAGCCCTTCAAATGCCCTCTGGCTATAGCCCTTCCAATGCCCTCTGGCTATAGCACTTCCAATGCCCTCTGGCTATAGCCCTTCCAATGCCCTCTGGCTATAGCCCTTCCAATGCCCTCTGGCTATAGCCCTTCCAATGCCCTCTGGCTATAGCTATTCCAATGCCCCCTGGCTATAGCCCTTCCAATGCCCTCTGGCTATAGCCCTTCCAATGCCCTCTGGCTGTAGCCCTTCCAATGCCCTCTGGCTGTAGCCCTTCCAATGCCCTCTGGCTGTAGCCCTTCCAATGCCCTCTGGCTGTAGCCCTTCCAATGCCCTCTGGCTATAGCCCTTCCAATGCCCTCTGGCTATAGCCCTTCCAATGCCCTCTGGCTATAGCCCTTCCAATGCCCCCTGGCTATAGCCCTTCCAATGCCCTCTGGCTATAGCCCTTCCAATGCCCTCTGGCTATAGCCCTTACAATGCCCTCTGGCTATAGCCCTTCCAATGCCCTCTGGCTATAGCCCTTGCAATGCCCTCTGGCTATAGCCCTTCCAATGCCCTTCTCCCAATGGTGAAGAATCGCTTTGCAAATTCTACTAGCCGGATCAGAATCCGGATCTTCACCAAAATCTAATCATTTCGTCCGTGTCACATACATTACCTGTCTGCCAACCTTCGTCCGAATCCGTCTCCAACTTTGAGATATCTTGTTCACAGACAGACAGACAGGGGTGAAAACATAACCTCCATCCACCTTTGGGGGCGGAGGTAATCAGAGACTTTTAAAACCAGCAATGATGTAAAGAAATGCAGTCAAGAGATTCATGACTCTATTACCTTACATCGTAAACAAGGAACACTGTGTGTGAATGCAGTTACTGTACATTTTGCGATTAAAGAACAATCCAGCAATTAAATGCAAATCAAAAACCGTCTCTTTGTAGAAGCTCTGCAATGATTTTGCCAACACTACGATGGGCAACAAGGTGTTCGATGGCATAGAAAACATCAGAAAGGCCAAGAAAAGGACCGTCGGCAGATGATGCCCCCATGTCCAGCGTCACGGAAATATATTCATGGTCTCGCATTGCAATCAACTGAGCCATGGCATGTCTGAACTCGGACGAAAAGCACGGCAGGTAAAGACCATGCACTCTAGGCGATTTGACCTCCAATAGTGCAGTGAGAGGAGCAATTTGAAGGTCTGGTCTTTTTTTTTTTTTTTTTTTTTTTTTTTTTTTGTATACAAGATCGAGGCTCGTGAAAGAGCGAACATTAATCACACAGAAAGACAAACCGACACATAAAACATATAACATCGGGAGCGGTAGACAAGATGGGGAGAGAGGGGGAAGGACACAAACACAACATTTGAGAGCAGGGACCGAGAGACATGGAGACATCGAGAGATCTGAGAGAGGGCGAGGGCTTTGGGGGGGGGGGGCATGGGAAGGGGGCGGTGGGAGAGGTATAAAACATATGGACACTGCCAGGACTTCCAGGAAAGAAGTTGGAATTTCAAACAAGGTGGATCTGGGGTGAATTAGCGGGGGTAGAAAAGATCAAGGTTTTGGATGGGGGAAGATAAGAGATGGTGGTGAACAGCTGTTTTAAAGACCTGGAGGGAGGAGTGGGATTGAAGGGAGTGAGGGAGTTTGTTCCAGAGGCGGGAGAAAAGAGGAATGAAAGAGTGAAGGTGAGCAGAGAGCCGAGATTTCGGCAGTTTAACCATCAGAGGGTTGCTGGCAGATCTTGTGCGACCTGTAGGAATATTTGGGGGACAGAGCACAGAGAGAGCTGGGGGTGCAAGGCCGGAGAGGAGTCGGTAGAAGACAGAAAGACCACCTACCTGCCTGCGGTGAGTGAGTGAAAGGCCCTCAGAGATAGCTTCATCGCGGGAGATTCCAATAATTCTGAAAGCTTTGGTTTCAACAGCGTGAAGCCGAGCTAGGTGTGAGGCAGGAGCACCGGCCCATAGGGGAGAACAGTATTCCATTGAGCTGCGGATGAAAGCCTTGTATGTGGTGAGGAGCTCAGGTGTGCCGAGGAAGGACTTCGCACGACGGAGGATGCCCAGTCGGCGACTGGCTTTGGAGGCCAGCTTGGAAATGTGGTTTTCCCAAGAAAGATCATGGCAGATAGTGAGACCCAAAATCTTGAGCGACAGAACTTCTTGGAGAGGATTGTTGAGAAAGTAGATGGGAGGGTTGTCCAGTCGATCTTTTCGGAGGGACATAGTAAGAGTGTGAGATTTGTCAGGATTGAAAGACATGTTCCACTTGTTTGACCAGTCTGTGATTTTGTCCAGGTCTTCAGAGAGTGAGGAGGCAGCAGACTGCCGATCTGAGGGAAGAGGAATGGAGCGGCAGAGAGTGGAGTCATCAGCAAAGAGATAGAGAGGATTTTCGAGAGAGTCAGAGAGATCATTGATGAAGACCAGAAAAAGCACGGGGCCCAGAACACTGCCTTGGGGAACTCCAGCCTGAACAGGAAGAGGAGATGAGAGAAACCCATTCAGGGCCACACGTTGATGACGACTAGAGAGGAAGTCCGCCAGCCATGCGTGGAGATTTCCATGGATACCAAAGGAGGAGAGTTTGGTGAGCAGAGCGGGGTGCCAGACCGTGTCGAAGGCACGTGATATGTCGAGGGAGACAGCTCTAATTTCCTGTTTGGCATTGAGGACCTCCATCCATTGTTGAGACAGCAGAAGCAGCATGTCCAGAGTAGAGTGACCTGGTCTGAAACCAAATTGATGATCAGAGATCAAGCCATTGGAGAAGAGGAAAGATTTCATATCCGAAGCAATGATGGATTCCATGACTTTGCTGATAATTGGGAGAAGGCTGATTGGTCTGTAGTTGCTAGGATCTGTTTTTGCACCTTTTTTGTGCAAAGCGGTGATGTTGGCTGATTTCCAAGCAGATGGCAGTTGACCTTGAGCAAAAGAGAGGGTGAAGAGAACAGAGAGAGGGTGAGATAGAGCAGCAGAGCAGGATTTTAGGACCCGTGGGCTGATGCCGTCGGGTCCAGTTGCAGAATCAGAGTCGAGGGTTGACAGAAACTTTTCCACCTTGTCAGGAGGAAAGGACACGGAGTCCAGGAGCAGCAGGGTACGACTGGGTATGGTGGGTACAGAGAGGGATGGGTTTGGGACACAAGATTTAGAGGCAAACACAGAGTTGAGGCATTCAGCTTTTTCACGTGCAGAGTCAGCTGTGTAGCCGTTTGAGGTAAGGGAGGGGATGGAGGGGGAACAAACACCAGAAACGGATTTGACCAGACGCCACCAGGATTTGGAAGAGGGAGACAGATAAGAGAGTTCGGTCTTGAGAATGGAGAGATATTGTTTCCTGGCTCTCCTGAGGGTGGACACACACTTGTTTCGGGCTTTGTGAAAGGAAATGAGATTTCCTTCCGTTGGATTTGCTTTCCAGGAGACGAAGGCAAGTTGTTTCTGGGCAACAGCCTCACCACAAGATTCCGTGTACCATGGACGGGAGGAAGGGTATGACAACTGAAGACGAGATGGGATAAATCTGTGCATGAGAGAGAGCAATTTACTTTGGAAGAATTCCCAGGATGAGTTGATGTCAGAGGTGGTAGAGATGGGAGACCAGTCCAGATGATTGATGGCTGCTTGAAGACCGTGCCAGTTGGCCTGAGTGAAATGCCAGACTCGTCGACGCTGAGCAGGCTCCCTGAGGATGGTCAGAGAGATGTCCACTTTAACAAGGACATGATCAGATGATCCGATCGGAGCAGAAGAAGAGCAGCAGACATTTTCAGGGAAGTTAGTCATAACCAAGTCCAGAAGAGAAGATGTTCCGTTGACTGAGATCCGGGTCGGGAAATTGACAGATTGTGTCAGTCCCAGTGAGTCGCAGAAGTCCTTTGCTGAAGAGCCATGGCTGGTGAGAGAGGTACCCACACCCAGCCAACTGGCATGGTGACAATTGAAATCACCACATATGAGGAAGAGAGAGTTGGGATGAGTAGATAGAAGTTGGTCCATATCATCAGACAGCGAGATGTAGATGGAGTCATCACTGTTTGGTGGACGGTACAACACACATATGAACAAGAGGTGGGAGCGAAGGGGAAGCCGTAGCCAGAGGTATTCCTGGGGGTGAGGTGGAGAGAGTGCAGTGCAGGGCGAGTGAGGAAGAGAGTTTTTGATAAAGATAGCAAAGTCTTGATGGTTTGACTTCAGCTACACGGTGACCGAACATATCATCCACCAATGTGCAGTCAGCGATAACTATGCAGGCATTGGAAGCGACGTTCTGTACGAGCACGTCCAATATTTCGTGACTTAATGGTCCGTAGATCACATCGAGGCGACTTTGATACTCCTGCAAACAAATAAATAAAGCTCAGTGTTAAAACACAAAAATCAATTGTTTAATCTCCAATGAACAATGTCAGGATGATTTAAATGTAGGAGGTTTTTGGGAGAAAAAGGCATTTACCCAGGTTTCATTTACTGCGTAGATTACAAAGCTTCAAAGAAGGGCTGGCAAGATGGCCTGGACTAGAGGTATGCACACTGTCTTCTGAGCTGGCTTGCCTGTGTTTGATTACCGACCGAGATATCACCTTCCGCCCTGGTGTTTCGCATACAAGACGAGGCATCAACAAGGGCACAATTCAATGTAAGGACGTTAACCTGGATGTCCTGTCTGCTGGCACTGGCTGTTGGTGGATCTTAAAGATCTCAGGGAGTCCTTCGAGAAGTTTAGTTGAGTGAACACACCGGCACCCTGATCAAATTACAAAAATGAAGGCCACCATAAAATGAAGGTCAGGCTTTGCCAGCTGATTCATGCAAGATTTGGGTCAAAAATGTTCCCTGGCTGACCCCAGAACATGGGAGTAATTGGGGCTATTAAAGTAGTAGTTGTAGTAGTAGTAGTAGTAGTAGTAGTAGTAGTAGTAGTAGCAGTAGTAGTAGTAGTCATAGTAGTAGTAGTAGTAGTAGTGTCAAGGGAGATGGAGTGTGCCATCAGAAATAAAATGACAGGTAACCAACAGAAATTTAGGTAACTTTTTGAAATTAATATATTCTTAAGACATTGTGCTCCCGACAGGCAGAGATGCAACCAGTAACAAATTACAGGAGAGAACTCAAAGTATGCGAAAGTCTGAAGCAGGTGGGAGGAATGAATCCCCGAATAGCCCTTCCAATGCCCTCTGGCTATAGCCCTTCCAATGCCCTCTGGCTATAGCCCTTCCAATGCCCTCTGGCTATAGCCCTTCCAATGCCCTCTGGCTATAGCCCTTCCAATGCCCTCTGCCTATAGCCCTTCCAATGCCCTCTGGCTATAGCCCTTCCAATGCCCTTTGGCTATAGCCCTTCCAATGCCCTCTGGCTATAGCCCTTCCAATGCCCTCTGGCTATAGCCCTTCCAATGCCCTTTGGCTATAGCCCTTCCAATGCCCTCTGGCTATAGCCCTTACAATGTCCTCTGGCTATAGCCCTGCCAATGCCCTCTGGCTATAGCCCTTCCAATGCCCTCTGGCTATAGCCCTTCCAATGCCCTCTGGCTATAGCCCTTCCAATGCCCTCTGGCTATAGCCCTTCCAATGCCCTCTGGCTATAGCCCTTCCAATGCCCTCTGGCTATAGCCCTTCCAATGCCCTCTGGCTATAGCCCTTCCAATGCCCTCTGGCTATAGCCCTTCCAACACAACAAAATCAAATCCCTTCCAATGCCCTCTGGCTATAGCCCTTCAAATGCCCTCTGGCTATAGCCCTTCCAATGCCCTCTGGCTATAGCACTTCCAATGCCCTCTGGCTATAGCCCTTCCAATGCCCTCTGGCTATAGCCCTTCCAATGCCCTCTGGCTATAGCCCTTCCAATGCCCTCTGGCTATGGCTATTCCAATGCCCCCTGGCTATAGCCCTTCCAATGCCCTCTGGCTATAGCCCTTCCAATGCCCTCTGGCTGTAGCCCTTCCAATGCCCTCTGGCTGTAGCCCTTCCAATGCCCTCTGGCTGTAGCCCTTCCAATGCCCTCTGGCTGTAGCCCTTCCAATGCCCTCTGGCTATAGCCCTTCCAATGCCCTCTGGCTATAGCCCTTCCAATGCCCTCTGGCTATAGCCCTTCCAATGCCCTCTGGCTATAGCCCTTCCAATGCCCCCTGGCTATAGCCCTTCCAATGCCCTCTGGCTATAGCCCTTCCAATGCCCTCTGGCTATAGCCCTTCCAATGCCCTCTGGCTATAGCCATTCCAATGCCCTCTTAGTGGTTTGTACTACAGAAATAAGAAATAATAAACAGAAATAAGTACTACCAGAATAGTGGTTTGAATATTTAATGTGGTAATGTTTAGATTAATGGTTAATATAAACATAAAAGAGAAAAACCGGGGAATGTCAGGGAATAAATATTCATATTGACAGTATTGCTAGAATATATCTCAATGTGATCGTGTGTAAAGTGGAATATGTTTTACTGTACGAATGAGCAAAGAGCATAGAACAATGCCCTCTGGCTATAGCCCTTCCAATGCCCTCTGGCTATAGCCCTTCCAATGCCCTCTGGCTATAGCCCTTCCAATGCCCTCTGGCTATAGCCCTTCCAATGCCCTCTGGCTATAGCCCTTCCAATGCCCTTTGGCTATAGCCCTTACAATGCCCTCTGGCTATAGCCCTTACAATGTCCTCTGGCTATAGCCCTGCCAATGCCCTCTGGCTATAGCCCTTCCAATGCCCTCTGGCTATAGCCCTTCCAATGCCCTCTGGCTATAGCCCTTCCAATGCCCTCTGGCTATAGCCCTTCCAATGCCCTCTGGCTATAGCCCTTCCAACACAACAAAATCAAATCCCTTCCAATGCCCTCTGGCTATAGCCCTTCAAATGCCCTCTGGCTATAGCCCTTCCAATGCCCTCTGGCTATAGCCCTTCCAATGCCCTCTGGCTATAGCCCTTCCAATGCCCTCTGGCTATAGCCCTTCCAATGCCCTCTGGCTATAGCCCTTGCAATGCCCTCTGGCTATAGCTATT
Organism: Myxine glutinosa; assembly: GCF_964187855.1. Lineage (NCBI taxonomy): Eukaryota > Metazoa > Chordata > Myxini > Myxiniformes > Myxinidae > Myxine > Myxine glutinosa. Next base: position 65,941,418 of record NC_136270.1, on the reverse strand, counting down.
CCAATGCCCCCTGGCTATAGCCCTTCCAATGCCCTCTGGCTATAGCCCTTCCAATGCCCTCTGGCTATAGCCCTTCCAATGCACTCTGGCTATAGCCCTTCCAATGCCCTCTGGCGATAACCCTTCCAATGCCCTCTGGGTATTGCCCTTCCAACACAACCAAACCAAAGCTCTTCCAATGCCCTCTGGCTATAGCCCTTCCAATGCCCTCTGGCTATAACCCTTCCAATGCCCTCTGGCTATAGCCCTTCCAATGCCCTCTGGCTATAGCCCTTCCAATGCCCTCTGGCTATAGCCCTTCCAATGCCCTCTGGCTATAGCCCTTGCAATGCCCTCTGGCTATAGCCCTTCCAATGCCCTCTGGCTATAGCCCTTCCAATGCCCTCTGGCTGTAGCCCTTCCAATGCCCTCTGGCTGTAGCCCTTCCAATGCCCTCTGGCTGTAGCCCTTCCAATGCCCTCTGGCTATAGCCCTTCCAATGCCCTCTGGCTATAGCCCTTCCAATGCCCTCTGGCTATAGCAATTCCAATGCCCTCTGGCTATAGCCCTTCCAATGCCCTCTGGCTATAGCCCTTCCAATGCCCTTTGGCTATAGCCCTTCCAATGCCCTCTGGCTATAGCCCTTACAATCCTTACAATCCTTACAATCAGGATCTTTGACACCTGACCTTGAGTGATGCCATACCGCTGAGCAATAGCATGCTGTTTCATGCCGTAATTTCGTAAAGCCACCACTCCATGACAAACAGCATTGTCGAGTTGACGGACCATCTCCAGACGAAGCGGCAATAACTTTTGGAGACGTGCAGCAGTTGTTTTCCACTAATACAAAACGCAACAACCCTTGTATACCCGACTGTGAAGCCAATCGTCAAATGCACCTGTCCGTACATTTTGCCACGCCACCTGTGATATAATCCTGTTGTTGACTTTTTGCTGTGACAGACAATCAGTGACATGGTTCTTTTAACAAATAAATCACCAAAGTGTAAAAGAAACTCACCAGATTGATATACTGAGTTAAGAAAGTAAACCCAAGTCAAGAAAAAAAAAATATTCCATATTAAATGCCAAGTCTGTATAAAACAAAGCATTGCGTCCGGATATACCGGATATATAAATTTTGGCCAAAACAACGCAGAAATCAAGAAAATTACCAAACACCAGGACCTCAAAATGAATTGCGAAGATCCTGGCGGCTGCAGAGCATCAAAATTATACCGGTGATAAATGGAGCAACAAGAATGATAAAAAGAACCTCACAGGGATCTTTAAACCCTTTCCTGGGAATATTACGACAAACGAACTGCAATTGGAAGCTGTTCGAGGTTCGGTGACGATCCTGGAACAAAACGATGAAAAAGTTGAACAGCTTTTGCCGAAGAACCGTGACCGTGACGGTCCGTGAACCGTGATCCCTTGCCGAAGAGGACCCGTGATCCCTTACACACACACACACACACACACACACACACACACACACACACACACACACACACACACACACACACACACTCACACACACACACACACACACCTCCTTTTAGTAAGAACTAGCCGAAACCCGTGGAACATCCACGGAAGGGAGGATGTGGTGTATGGATAGAGTTTACCATTATGGATGGCATAGGGGATTCGCTTGTCCGAGTAAGAGTTAGGAAGAAAGATGAGAATGAAGAGTGCGTATATGAACAACGATCGCCGACACCGGCACAAATGCATGCTCTGGATTGTCCACTCAGTGGACGGCTTGCTTTCGCTTTCGCCTGTCCAATCAGCGGACAGCTTGCTTCGCCTTCGCCCAGCAGACGCCAATACGATGGCGTCATAAGATGGCGTCGTATCGGCAGTTATTCGGATGCTTTTGGGCCCCAACGTCGGCTAATTCAGATTTTTCGAGTATGGCTGTACATGATAAACAAAGAGCGTGGTTCGTAGATCGTAAATCCATTGGTGCCGTGGGCATCGGGTCACTGGGTGCGGCGTAAAAGGGATAACAAAGTCGAGTCCTTACGCTATTATTATATAGATGTAGATGCTGCAGAGCGTGGAATTGCTCAGTGAGAATTCGACCATTGCTTGTACAGTTAATTACAGTTTTAAATACCCACACCCTGAATGGATTCCTCCCTATAAATCACAGGCAATTATTCTTGTATCATTAACATAATTGCAATCACATGAGATTCCAGGGAAAAGGGCATACAATGGGATGAATCCCTCACATTTTTCATTCAAATTTCAAATGCACTGACAAACAATAACTTACTGAATGGAACATTCTGGTGTTTAGCACAAAATTTGCTTTTGTTTTGATGGTTCAAAAGCAAATAGCTCAACAAAACTGTCCAACTCATCCAGACCCAAAGGAACGGCCATCGGGCATATTGAGGAAAACATGGGTGGGATTTCAACTTTTGCTTCCCCCATCCCCCATGTGCTGCATGCTTCCCCTTCACCTTCACATTAAGCCCAATCTTTCAGATACATATATTAGACAATGCAGAAAACAACTGTACTCAAAGAGGCATTTGCTGTGTATGTATTTTGTGGAAAACGAGGATGGGTTATCAACAGCCTCAAGTAAATTTGGGGCTGAAGGGGGAGGGGGGAGGGAGGGGTGCACACTGTGCCTCCATATGCTTCCTCCTTGCTGTTCCCATTCCCACTTGACTGCCATCACCACTTCCCCATTGATCGCCATCACCACTTCACACTTCAGCACCACCAGCACTTCCCACTTTAGCGCCATCACCACCTCCCACTTTAGCGCCATCACCACCTCCCACTTTAGCGCCATCACCACCTCCCACTTTATCGCCATCACCACCTCCCACTTTAGCGCCGTCACCACCTCCCACTTTAGCGCCATCACCAACTCCCACTTTAGCGCCATCACCACCTCCCACTTTAGCGCCGTCACCACCTCCCACTTTAGCGCCATCACCACCTCCCACTTTAGCGCCATCACCACCTCCCACTTTAGCGCCATCACCACCTCCCACTTTAGCACCATCACCACCTCCCACTTTAGCGCCATCACCACCTCCCACTTTAGCCCTCTAGCTATAGCCCTTCTAATGCCCTCTAGCTATAGCCCTTCTAATGCCCTCTAGCTATAGCCCTTCTCATGCCCTCTAGCTATAGCCCTTCTACTGCCCTCCAGCTATAACCTTTCTAATGCCCTCTAGCTATAGCCCTTCTAATGCCCTCTAGCTATAGCCCTTCTAATGCCCTCTAGCTGTAGCCCTTCTAATGCCCTCTAGCTATAGCCCTTCCAATGCCCTCTAGCTATAGCCCTTCTAATGCCCTCTAGCGAAAGCCCTTCCAAAGCCCTCTAGCTATAGCCCTTCTAATGCCCTCTAGCTATAGCCCTTCCAATGCCCTCTGGCTATAGCACTTCCAATGCCCTCTGGCTATAGCCCTTCCAATGCCCTCTGGCTATAGCCCTTCCAATGCCCTCTGGCTATAGCCCTTCCAATGCCCTCTGGCTATGGCTATTCCAATGCCCCCTGGCTATAGCCCTTCCAATGCCCTCTGGCTATAGCCCTTCCAATGCCCTCTGGCTGTAGCCCTTCCAATGCCCTCTGGCTGTAGCCCTTCCAATGCCCTCTGGCTGTAGCCCTTCCAATGCCCTCTGGCTGTAGCCCTTCCAATGCCCTCTGGCTATAGCCCTTCCAATGCCCTCTGGCTATAGCCCTTCCAATGCCCTCTGGCTATAGCCCTTCCAATGCCCTCTGGCTATAGCCCTTCCAATGCCCCCTGGCTATAGCCCTTCCAATGCCCTCTGGCTATAGCCCTTCCAATGCCCTCTGGCTATAGCCCTTCCAATGCCCTCTGGCTATAGCCATTCCAATGCCCTCTTAGTGGTTTGTACTACAGAAATAAGAAATAATAAACAGAAATAAGTACTACCAGAATAGTGGTTTGAATATTTAATGTGGTAATGTTTAGATTAATGGTTAATATAAACATAAAAGAGAAAAACCGGGGAATGTCAGGGAATAAATATTCATATTGACAGTATTGCTAGAATATATCTCAATGTGATCGTGTGTAAAGTGGAATATGTTTTACTGTACGAATGAGCAAAGAGCATAGAACAATGCCCTCTGGCTATAGCCCTTCCAATGCCCTCTGGCTATAGCCCTTCCAATGCCCTCTGGCTATAGCCCTTCCAATGCCCTCTGGCTATAGCCCTTCCAATGCCCTCTGGCTATAGCCCTTCCAATGCCCTTTGGCTATAGCCCTTACAATGCCCTCTGGCTATAGCCCTTACAATGTCCTCTGGCTATAGCCCTGCCAATGCCCTCTGGCTATAGCCCTTCCAATGCCCTCTGGCTATAGCCCTTCCAATGCCCTCTGGCTATAGCCCTTCCAATGCCCTCTGGCTATAGCCCTTCCAATGCCCTCTGGCTATAGCCCTTCCAACACAACAAAATCAAATCCCTTCCAATGCCCTCTGGCTATAGCCCTTCAAATGCCCTCTGGCTATAGCCCTTCCAATGCCCTCTGGCTATAGCCCTTCCAATGCCCTCTGGCTATAGCCCTTCCAATGCCCTCTGGCTATAGCCCTTCCAATGCCCTCTGGCTATAGCCCTTGCAATGCCCTCTGGCTATAGCTATTCCAATGCCCCCTGGCTATAGCCCTTCCAATGCCCTCTGGCTATAGCCCTTCCAATGCCCTCTGGCTATAGCCCTTCCAATGCACTCTGGCTATAGCCCTTCCAATGCCCTCTGGCGATAACCCTTCCAATGCCCTCTGGGTATTGCCCTTCCAACACAACCAAACCAAAGCTCTTCCAATGCCCTCTGGCTATAGCCCTTCCAATGCCCTCTGGCTATAACCCTTCCAATGCCCTCTGGCTATAGCCCTTCCAATGCCCTCTGGCTATAGCCCTTCCAATGCCCTCTGGCTATAGCCCTTCCAATGCCCTCTGGCTATAGCCCTTGCAATGCCCTCTGGCTATAGCCCTTCCAATGCCCTCTGGCTATAGCCCTTCCAATGCCCTCTGGCTGTAGCCCTTCCAATGCCCTCTGGCTGTAGCCCTTCCAATGCCCTCTGGCTGTAGCCCTTCCAATGCCCTCTGGCTATAGCCCTTCCAATGCCCTCTGGCTATAGCCCTTCCAATGCCCTCTGGCTATAGCAATTCCAATGCCCTCTGGCTATAGCCCTTCCAATGCCCTCTGGCTATAGCCCTTCCAATGCCCTTTGGCTATAGCCCTTCCAATGCCCTCTGGCTATAGCCCTTACAATCCTTACAATCCTTACAATCAGGATCTTTGACACCTGACCTTGAGTGATGCCATACCGCTGAGCAATAGCATGCTGTTTCATGCCGTAATTTCGTAAAGCCACCACTCCATGACAAACAGCATTGTCGAGTTGACGGACCATCTCCAGACGAAGCGGCAATAACTTTTGGAGACGTGCAGCAGTTGTTTTCCACTAATACAAAACGCAACAACCCTTGTATACCCGACTGTGAAGCCAATCGTCAAATGCACCTGTCCGTACATTTTGCCACGCCACCTGTGATATAATCCTGTTGTTGACTTTTTGCTGTGACAGACAATCAGTGACATGGTTCTTTTAACAAATAAATCACCAAAGTGTAAAAGAAACTCACCAGATTGATATACTGAGTTAAGAAAGTAAACCCAAGTCAAGAAAAAAAAAATATTCCATATTAAATGCCAAGTCTGTATAAAACAAAGCATTGCGTCCGGATATACCGGATATATAAATTTTGGCCAAAACAACGCAGAAATCAAGAAAATTACCAAACACCAGGACCTCAAAATGAATTGCGAAGATCCTGGCGGCTGCAGAGCATCAAAATTATACCGGTGATAAATGGAGCAACAAGAATGATAAAAAGAACCTCACAGGGATCTTTAAACCCTTTCCTGGGAATATTACGACAAACGAACTGCAATTGGAAGCTGTTCGAGGTTCGGTGACGATCCTGGAACAAAACGATGAAAAAGTTGAACAGCTTTTGCCGAAGAACCGTGACCGTGACGGTCCGTGAACCGTGATCCCTTGCCGAAGAGGACCCGTGATCCCTTACACACACACACACACACACACACACACACACACACACACACACACACACACACACACACACACACACACACACTCACACACACACACACACACACCTCCTTTTAGTAAGAACTAGCCGAAACCCGTGGAACATCCACGGAAGGGAGGATGTGGTGTATGGATAGAGTTTACCATTATGGATGGCATAGGGGATTCGCTTGTCCGAGTAAGAGTTAGGAAGAAAGATGAGAATGAAGAGTGCGTATATGAACAACGATCGCCGACACCGGCACAAATGCATGCTCTGGATTGTCCACTCAGTGGACGGCTTGCTTTCGCTTTCGCCTGTCCAATCAGCGGACAGCTTGCTTCGCCTTCGCCCAGCAGACGCCAATACGATGGCGTCATAAGATGGCGTCGTATCGGCAGTTATTCGGATGCTTTTGGGCCCCAACGTCGGCTAATTCAGATTTTTCGAGTATGGCTGTACATGATAAACAAAGAGCGTGGTTCGTAGATCGTAAATCCATTGGTGCCGTGGGCATCGGGTCACTGGGTGCGGCGTAAAAGGGATAACAAAGTCGAGTCCTTACGCTATTATTATATAGATGTAGATGCTGCAGAGCGTGGAATTGCTCAGTGAGAATTCGACCATTGCTTGTACAGTTAATTACAGTTTTAAATACCCACACCCTGAATGGATTCCTCCCTATAAATCACAGGCAATTATTCTTGTATCATTAACATAATTGCAATCACATGAGATTCCAGGGAAAAGGGCATACAATGGGATGAATCCCTCACATTTTTCATTCAAATTTCAAATGCACTGACAAACAATAACTTACTGAATGGAACATTCTGGTGTTTAGCACAAAATTTGCTTTTGTTTTGATGGTTCAAAAGCAAATAGCTCAACAAAACTGTCCAACTCATCCAGACCCAAAGGAACGGCCATCGGGCATATTGAGGAAAACATGGGTGGGATTTCAACTTTTGCTTCCCCCATCCCCCATGTGCTGCATGCTTCCCCTTCACCTTCACATTAAGCCCAATCTTTCAGATACATATATTAGACAATGCAGAAAACAACTGTACTCAAAGAGGCATTTGCTGTGTATGTATTTTGTGGAAAACGAGGATGGGTTATCAACAGCCTCAAGTAAATTTGGGGCTGAAGGGGGAGGGGGGAGGGAGGGGTGCACACTGTGCCTCCATATGCTTCCTCCTTGCTGTTCCCATTCCCACTTGACTGCCATCACCACTTCCCCATTGATCGCCATCACCACTTCACACTTCAGCACCACCAGCACTTCCCACTTTAGCGCCATCACCACCTCCCACTTTAGCGCCATCACCACCTCCCACTTTAGCGCCATCACCACCTCCCACTTTATCGCCATCACCACCTCCCACTTTAGCGCCGTCACCACCTCCCACTTTAGCGCCATCACCAACTCCCACTTTAGCGCCATCACCACCTCCCACTTTAGCGCCGTCACCACCTCCCACTTTAGCGCCATCACCACCTCCCACTTTAGCGCCATCACCACCTCCCACTTTAGCGCCATCACCACCTCCCACTTTAGCACCATCACCACCTCCCACTTTAGCGCCATCACCACCTCCCACTTTAGCCCTCTAGCTATAGCCCTTCTAATGCCCTCTAGCTATAGCCCTTCTAATGCCCTCTAGCTATAGCCCTTCTCATGCCCTCTAGCTATAGCCCTTCTACTGCCCTCCAGCTATAACCTTTCTAATGCCCTCTAGCTATAGCCCTTCTAATGCCCTCTAGCTATAGCCCTTCTAATGCCCTCTAGCTGTAGCCCTTCTAATGCCCTCTAGCTATAGCCCTTCCAATGCCCTCTAGCTATAGCCCTTCTAATGCCCTCTAGCGAAAGCCCTTCCAAAGCCCTCTAGCTATAGCCCTTCTAATGCCCTCTAGCGAAAGCCCTTCTAATGCCCTCTGGCTATAGCCCGTCCAATGCCCTCTGGCTATTGCCCTTCCAATGCCCTCTGGCTATAGCCCTTCCAATGCCCTCTGGCTATAGCCCTTCCAATGCCCTCTGGCTATAGCCCTTCCAATGCCCTCTGGATATAGCCCTTCCAATGCCCTCTGTCTATAGCCCTTCCAATGCCCTCTGGCTATAGCCCTTCCAACACAACCAAACCAAAGCCCTTCCAATGCCCTCTGGCTATAGCCCTTCCAATGCCCTCTGGCTATAGCCCTTCCAATGCCCTCTGGCTCTAGCCCTTCCAATGCCCTCTGGCTATAGCCCGTCCAATGCCCTCTGGCTATAGCCCTTCCAATTCCCTCTGGCTATAGCCATTCCAATGCCCTCTGGCTATAGCCCTTCCAATGCCCTCTGGCTATAGCCCTTCCCATGCCCTCTGGCTATCGCCCTTCGAACACAACCAAACCAAAGCCTTTCCAATGCCCTCTGGCTATAGCCCTTCCAATGCCCTCTGGCTATAGCCCTTCCAATGCCCTCTGGCTATAGCCCTTCCAATGCCCTCTGGCTATAGCCCTTCCAATGCCCGCTGGCTATAGCCCTTCCAATGCCCTCTGGCTATAGCCATTCCAATGCCCTCTGGCTATAGCCCTTCCAATGCCCTTTGGCTATAGCCCTTCCAATGCCCTCTGGCTATAGCCCTTACAATGTCCTCTGGCTATAGCCCTGCCAATGCCCTCTGGCTATAGCCCTTCCAATGCCCTCTGGCTATAGCCCTTCCAATGCCCTCTGGCTATAGCCCTTCCAATGCCCTCTGGCTATAGCCCTTCCAATGCCCTCTGGCTATAGCCCTTCCAATGCCCTCTGGCTATAGCCCTTCCAACACAACAAAATCAAATCCCTTCCAATGCCCTCTGGCCATAGCCCTTCCAATGCCCTCTGGCTATAGCCCTTCCAATGCCCTCTGGCTATAGCCCTTCCAATGCCCTCTGGCTATAGCCCTTCCAATGCCCTTTGGCTGTAGCCCTTCCAATGCCCTCTGGCTATAGCCCTTACAATGTCCTCTGGCTATAGCCCTGCCAATGCCCTCTGGCTATAGCCCTTCCAATGCCCTCTGGCTATAGCCCTTCCAATGCCCTCTGGCTATAGCCCTTCCAATGCCCTCTGGCTATAGCCCTTCCAATGCCCTCTGGCTATAGCCCTTCCAACACAACAAAATCAAATCCCTTCCAATGCCCTCTGGCTATAGCCCTTCCAATGCCCTCTGGCTATAGCCCTTCCAATGCCCTCTGGCTATAGCCCTTCCAATGCCCTCTGGCTATAGCCCTTCCAATGCCCTCTGGCTATAGCACTTCCAATGCCCTCTGGCTATAGCCCTTCCAATGCCCTCTGGCTATAGCCCTTCCAATGCCCTCTGGCTATAGCACTTCCAATGCCCTCTGGCTATAGCCCTTCCAATGCCCTCTGGCTATAGCCCTTCCAATGCCCTCTGGCTATAGCCCTTCCAATGCCCTCTGGCTATAGCCCTGCCAATGCCCTCTGGCTATAGCCCTTCCAATGCCCTCTGGCTATAGCCCTTCCAATGCCCTCTGGCTATAGCTATTCCAATGCCCTCTGGCTATAGCCCTTCCAATGCCCTCTGGCTATAGCCCTTCCAATGCCCTCTGGCTATAGCTATTCCAATGCCCTCTGGCTCTAGCCCTTCCAATGCCCTCTAGCTATAGCCCTTCTAATGCCCTCTAGCTGTAGCCCTTCTAATGCCCTCTAGCTATAGCCCTTCCAATGCCCTCTAGCTATAGCCCTTCTAATGCCCTCTAGTGAAAGCCCTTCTAATGCCCTCTAGCTATAGCCCTTCTAATGCCCTCTAGCTATAGCCCTTCTAATGCCCTCCAGCTATAGCCCTTCTAATGCCCTCTAGCTATAGCCCTTCCAATGCCCTCTGGCTCTAGCCATTCCAATGCCCTCTGGCTATAGCCCGTCCAATGCCCTCTGGCTATTGCCCTTCCAATGCCCTCTGGCTATAGCCCTTCCAATGCCCTCTGGCTATAGCCCTTCCAATGCCCTCTGGCTATAGCCCTTCCAATGCCCTCTGGATATAGCCCTTCCAATGCCCTCTGTCTATAGCCCTTCCAATGCCCTCTGGCTATAGCCCTTCCAACACAACCAAACCAAAGCCCTTCCAATGCCCTCTGGCTATAGCCCTTCCAATGCCCTCTGGCTATAGCCCATCCAATGCCCTCTGGCTATAGCCCTTCCAATGCACTCTGGCTATAGCCCTTCCAATACCCTCTGGCGATAGCCCTTCCAATGTCCTCTGGCTATCGCCCTTCCAACACAACCAAACCAAAGCTCTTCCAATGCCCTCTGGCTATAGCCCTTCCAATGCCCTCTGGCTATAGCCCTTCTAATGCCCTCTAGCTATAGCCCTTCCAATGCCCTCTGGCTCTAGCCATTCCAATGCCCTCTGGCTATAGCCCTTCCAATGCCCTCTGGCTATAGCCCTTCCAATGCCCTCTGGCTATCGCCCTTCCAACACAACCAAACCAAAGCCCTTCCAATGCCCTCTGGCTATAGCCCTTCCAATGCCCTCTGGCTATAGCCCTTCCAATGCCCTCTGGCTATCGCCCTTCCAACACAACCAAACCAAAGCCCTTCCAATGCCCTCTGGCTATAGCCCTTCCAATGCCCTCTGGCTATAGCCCTTCCAATGCCCTCTGGCGATAGCCCTTCCAATGCCCTCTGGCTAAAGCCCTTCCAATGCCCTCTGGCTATAGCCCTTCCAATGCCCTCTGGCTATAGCCCTTCCAATGCCCTCTGGCTAAAGCCCTTCCAATGCCCTCTGGCTATAGCCCTTCCAATGCCCTCTGGCTATAGCTATTCCAATGCCCCCTGGCTATAGCCCTTCCAATGCCCTCTGGCTGTAGCCCTTCCAATGCCCTCTGGCTGTAGCCCTTCCAATGCCCTCTGGCTATAGCCCTTCCAATGCCCTCTGGCTATAGCCCTTCCAATGCCCTCTGGCTATAGCCCTTCCAATGCCCCCTGGCTATAGCCCTTCCAATGCCCTCTGGCTATAGCCCTTCCAATGCCCTCTGGCTATAGCCCTTACAATGCCCTCTGGCTATAGCCCTTCCAATGCCCTCTGGCTATAGCCCTTGCAATGCCCTCTGGCTATAGCCCTTCCAATGCCCTTCTCCCAATGGTGAAGAATCGCTTTGCAAATTCTACTAGCCGGATCAGAATCCGGATCTTCACCAAAATCTAATCATTTCGTCCGTGTCACATACATTACCTGTCTGCCAACCTTCGTCCGAATCCGTCTCCAACTTTGAGATATCTTGTTCACAGACAGACAGACAGACAGGGGTGAAAACATAACCTCCATCCACCTTTGGGGGCGGAGGTAATCAGAGACTTTTAAAACCAGCAATGATGTAAAGAAATGCAGTCAAGAGATTCATGACTCTATTACCTTACATCGTAAACAAGGAACACTGTGTGTGAATGCAGTTACTGTACATTTTGCGATTAAAGAACAATCCAGCAATTAAATGCAAATCAAAAACCGTCTCTTTGTAGAAGCTCTGCAATGATTTTGCCAACACTACGATGGGCAACAAGGTGTTCGATGGCATAGAAAACATCAGAAAGGCCAAGAAAAGGACCGTCGGCAGATGATGCCCCCATGTCCAGCGTCACGGAAATATATTCATGGTCTCGCATTGCAATCAACTGAGCCATGGCATGTCTGAACTCGGACGAAAAGCACGGCAGGTAAAGACCATGCACTCTAGGCGATTTGACCTCCAATCGTGCAGTGAGAGGAGCAATTTGAAGGTCTGGTCTTGATGGTTTGACTTCAGCTACACGGTGACCGAACATATCATCCACCAATGTGCAGTCAGCGATAACTATGCAGGCATTGGAAGCGACGTTCTGTACGAGCACGTCCAATATTTCGTGACTTAATGGTCCGTAGATCACATCGAGGCGACTTTGATACTCCTGCAAACAAATAAATAAAGCTCAGTGTTAAAACACAAAAATCAATTGTTTAATCTCCAATGAACAATGTCAGGATGATTTAAATGTAGGAGGTTTTTGGGAGAAAAAGGCATTTACCCAGGTTTCATTTACTGCGTAGATTACAAAGCTTCAAAGAAGGGCTGGCAAGATGGCCTGGACTAGAGGTATGCACACTGTCTTCTGAGCTGGCTTGCCTGTGTTTGATTACCGACCGAGATATCACCTTCCGCCCTGGTGTTTCGCATACAAGACGAGGCATCAACAAGGGCACAATTCAATGTAAGGACGTTAACCTGGATGTCCTGTCTGCTGGCACTGGCTGTTGGTGGATCTTAAAGATCTCAGGGAGTCCTTCGAGAAGTTTAGTTGAGTGAACACACCGGCACCCTGATCAAATTACAAAAATGAAGGCCACCATAAAATGAAGGTCAGGCTTTGCCAGCTGATTCATGCAAGATTTGGGTCAAAAATGTTCCCTGGCTGACCCCAGAACATGGGAGTAATTGGGGCTATTAAAGTAGTAGTTGTAGTAGTAGTAGTAGTAGTAGTAGTAGTAGTAGTAGTAGTAGTAGCAGTAGTAGTAGTAGTCATAGTAGTAGTAGTAGTAGTAGTGTCAAGGGAGATGGAGTGTGCCATCAGAAATAAAATGACAGGTAACCAACAGAAATTTAGGTAACCTTTTGAAATTAATATATTCTTAAGACATTGTGCTCCCGACAGGCAGAGATGCAACCAGTAACAAATTACAGGAGAGAACTCAAAGTATGCGAAAGTCTGAAGCAGGTGGGAGGAATGAATCCCCGAATAGCCCTTCCAATGCCCTCTGGCTATAGCCCTTCCAATGCCCTCTGGCTATAGCCCTTCCAATGCCCTCTGGCTATAGCCCTTCCAATGCCCTCTGGCTATAGCCCTTCCAATGCCCTCTGCCTATAGCCCTTCCAATGCCCTCTGGCTATAGCCCTTCCAATGCCCTTTGGCTATAGCCCTTCCAATGCCCTCTGGCTATAGCCCTTCCAATGCCCTCTGGCTATAGCCCTTCCAATGCCCTTTGACTATAGCCCTTCCAATGCCCTCTGGCTATAGCCCTTACAATGTCCTCTGGCTATAGCCCTGCCAATGCCCTCTGGCTATAGCCCTTCCAATGCCCTCTGGCTATAGCCCTTCCAATGCCCTCTGGCTATAGCCCTTCCAATGCCCTCTGGCTATAGCCCTTCCAATGCCCTCTGGCTATAGCCCTTCCAATGCCCTCTGGCTATAGCCCTTCCAATGCCCTCTGGCTATAGCCCTTCCAATGCCCTCTGGCTATAGCCCTTCCAACACAACAAAATCAAATCCCTTCCAATGCCCTCTGGCTATAGCCCTTCAAATGCCCTCTGGCTATAGCCCTTCCAATGCCCTCTGGCTATAGCACTTCCAATGCCCTCTGGCTATAGCCCTTCCAATGCCCTCTGGCTATAGCCCTTCCAATGCCCTCTGGCTATAGCCCTTCCAATGCCCTCTGGCTATGGCTATTCCAATGCCCCCTGGCTATAGCCCTTCCAATGCCCTCTGGCTATAGCCCTTCCAATGCCCTCTGGCTGTAGCCCTTCCAATGCCCTCTGGCTGTAGCCCTTCCAATGCCCTCTGGCTGTAGCCCTTCCAATGCCCTCTGGCTGTAGCCCTTCCAATGCCCTCTGGCTATAGCCCTTCCAATGCCCTCTGGCTATAGCCCTTCCAATGCCCTCTGGCTATAGCCCTTCCAATGCCCTCTGGCTATAGCCCTTCCAATGCCCCCTGGCTATAGCCCTTCCAATGCCCTCTGGCTATAGCCCTTCCAATGCCCTCTGGCTATAGCCCTTCCAATGCCCTCTGGCTATAGCCATTCCAATGCCCTCTTAGTGGTTTGTACTACAGAAATAAGAAATAATAAACAGAAATAAGTACTACCAGAATAGTGGTTTGAATATTTAATGTGGTAATGTTTAGATTAATGGTTAATATAAACATAAAAGAGAAAAACCGGGGAATGTCAGGGAATAAATATTCATATTGACAGTATTGCTAGAATATATCTCAATGTGATCGTGTGTAAAGTGGAATATGTTTTACTGTACGAATGAGCAAAGAGCATAGAACAATGCCCTCTGGCTATAGCCCTTCCAATGCCCTCTGGCTATAGCCCTTCCAATGCCCTCTGGCTATAGCCCTTCCAATGCCCTCTGGCTATAGCCCTTCCAATGCCCTCTGGCTATAGCCCTTCCAATGCCCTTTGGCTATAGCCCTTCCAATGCCCTCTGGCTATAGCCCTTACAATGTCCTCTGGCTATAGCCCTGCCAATGCCCTCTGGCTATAGCCCTTCCAATGCCCTCTGGCTATAGCCCTTCCAATGCCCTCTGGCTATAGCCCTTCCAATGCCCTCTGGCTATAGCCCTTCCAATGCCCTCTGGCTATAGCCCTTCCAACACAACAAAATCAAATCCCTTCCAATGCCCTCTGGCTATAGCCCTTCAAATGCCCTCTGGCTATAGCCCTTCCAATGCCCTCTGGCTATAGCCCTTCCAATGCCCTCTGGCTATAGCCCTTCCAATGCCCTCTGGCTATAGCCCTTCCAATGCCCTCTGGCTATAGCCCTTCCAATGCCCTCTGGCTATAGCCCTTGCAATGCCCTCTGGCTATAGCTATTCCAATGCCCCCTGGCTATAGCCCTTCCAATGCCCTCTGGCTATAGCCCTTCCAATGCCCTCTGGCTATAGCCCTTCCAATGCACTCTGGCTATAGCCCTTCCAATGCCCTCTGGCGATAACCCTTCCAATGCCCTCTGGGTATTGCCCTTCCAACACAACCAAACCAAAGCTCTTCCAATGCCCTCTGGCTATAGCCCTTCCAATGCCCTCTGGCTATAGCCCTTCCAATGCCCTCTGGCTATAGCCCTTCCAATGCCCTCTGGCTATAGCCCTTCCAATGCCCTCTGGCTATAGCCCTTCCAATGCCCTCGGGCTATAGCCCTTGCAATGCCCTCTGGCTATAGCCCTTCCAATGCCCTCTGGCTATAGCCCTTCCAATGCCCTCTGGCTGTAGCCCTTCCAATGCCCTCTGGCTGTAGCCCTTCCAATGCCCTCTGGCTGTAGCCCTTCCAATGCCCTCTGGCTATAGCCCTTCCAATGCCCTCTGGCTATAGCCCTTCCAATGCCCTCTGGCTATAGCAATTCCAATGCCCTCTGGCTATAGCCCTTCCAATGCCCTCTGGCTATAGCCCTTCCAATGCCCTTTGGCTATAGCCCTTCCAATGCCCTCTGGCTATAGCCCTTACAATCCTTACAATCCTTACAATCAGGATCTTTGACACCTGACCTTGAGTGATGCCATACCGCTGAGCAATAGCATGCTGTTTCATGCCGTAATTTCGTAAAGCCACCACTCCATGACAAACAGCATTGTCGAGTTGACGGACCATCTCCAGACGAAGCGGCAATAACTTTTGGAGACGTGCAGCAGTTGTTTTCCACTAATACAAAACGCAACAACCCTTGTATACCCGACTGTGAAGCCAATCGTCAAATGCACCTGTCCGTACATTTTGCCACGCCACCTGTGATATAATCCTGTTGTTGACTTTTTGCTGTGACAGACAATCAGTGACATGGTTCTTTTAACAAATAAATCACCAAAGTGTAAAAGAAACTCACCAGATTGATATACTGAGTTAAGAAAGTAAACCCAAGTCAAGAAAAAAAAAATATTCCATATTAAATGCCAAGTCTGTATAAAACAAAGCATTGCGTCCGGATATACCGGATATATAAATTTTGGCCAAAACAACGCAGAAATCAAGAAAATTACCAAACACCAGGACCTCAAAATGAATTGCGAAGATCCTGGCGGCTGCAGAGCATCAAAATTATACCGGTGATAAATGGAGCAACAAGAATGATAAAAAGAACCTCACAGGGATCTTTAAACCCTTTCCTGGGAATATTACGACAAACGAACTGCAATTGGAAGCTGTTCGAGGTTCGGTGACGATCCTGGAACAAAACGATGAAAAAGTTGAACAGCTTTTGCCGAAGAACCGTGACCGTGACGGTCCGTGAACCGTGATCCCTTGCCGAAGAGGACCCGTGATCCCTTACACACACACACACACACACACACACACACACACACACACACACACACACACACACACACACACACACACACACACACACACACACACTCACACACACACACACACCTCCTTTTAGTAAGAACTAGCCGAAACCCGTGGAACATCCACGGAAGGGAGGATGTGGTGTATGGATAGAGTTTACCATTATGGATGGCATAGGGGATTCGCTTGTCCGAGTAAGAGTTAGGAAGAAAGATGAGAATGAAGAGTGCGTATATGAACAACGATCGCCGACACCGGCACAAATGCATGCTCTGGATTGTCCACTCAGTGGACGGCTTGCTTTCGCTTTCGCCTGTCCAATCAGCGGACGGCTTGCTTCGCCTTCGCCCAGCAGACGCCAATACGATGGCGTCATAAGATGGCGTCGTATCGGCAGTTATTCGGATGCTTTTGGGCCCCAACGTCGGCTAATTCAGATTTTTCGAGTATGGCTGTACATGATAAACAAAGAGCGTGGTTCGTAGATCGTAAATCCATTGGTGCCGTGGGCATCGGGTCACTGGGTGCGGCGTAAAAGGGATAACAAAGTCGAGTCCTTACGCTATTATTATATAGATGTAGATGCTGCAGAGCGTGGAATTGCTCAGTGAGAATTCGACCATTGCTTGTACAGTTAATTACAGTTTTAAATACCCACACCCTGAATGGATTCCTCCCTATAAATCACAGGCAATTATTCTTGTATCATTAACATAATTGCAATCACATGAGATTCCAGGGAAAAGGGCATACAATGGGATGAATCCCTCACATTTTTCATTCAAATTTCAAATGCACTGACAAACAATAACTTACTGAATGGAACATTCTGGTGTTTAGCGCAAAATTTGCTTTTGTTTTGATGGTTCAAAAGCAAATAGCTCAACAAAACTGTCCAACTCATCCAGACCCAAAGGAACGGCCATCGGGCATATTGAGGAAAACATGGGTGGGATTTCAACTTTTGCTTCCCCCATCCCCCATGTGCTGCATGCTTCCCCTTCACCTTCACATTAAGCCCAATCTTTCAGATACATATATTAGACAATGCAGAAAACAACTGTACTCAAAGAGGCATTTGCTGTGTATGTATTTTGTGGAAAACGAGGATGGGTTATCAACAGCCTCAAGTAAATTTGGGGCTGAAGGGGGAGGGGGGAGGGAGGGGTGCACACTGTGCCTCCATATGCTTCCTCCTTGCTGTTCCCATTCCCACTTGACTGCCATCACCACTTCCCCATTGATCGCCATCACCACTTCACACTTCAGCACCACCAGCACTTCCCACTTTAGCGCCATCACCACCTCCCACTTTAGCGCCATCACCACCTCCCACTTTAGCGCCATCACCACCTCCCACTTTATCGCCATCACCACCTCCCACTTTAGCGCCGTCACCACCTCCCACTTTAGCGCCATCACCAACTCCCACTTTAGCGCCATCACCACCTCCCACTTTAGCGCCGTCACCACCTCCCACTTTAGCGCCATCACCACCTCCCACTTTAGCGCCATCACCACCTCCCACTTTAGCGCCATCACCACCTCCCACTTTAGCACCATCACCACCTCCCACTTTAGCGCCATCACCACCTCCCACTTTAGCCCTCTAGCTATAGCCCTTCTAATGCCCTCTAGCTATAGCCCTTCTCATGCCCTCTAGCTATAGCCCTTCTACTGCCCTCCAGCTATAACCTTTCTAATGCCCTCTAGCTATAGCCCTTCTAATGCCCTCTAGCTATAGCCCTTCTAATGCCTTCTAGCTGTAGCCCTTCTAATGCCCTCTAGCTATAGCCCTTCCAATGCCCTCTAGCTATAGCCCTTCTAATGCCCTCTAGCGAAAGCCCTTCCAAAGCCCTCTAGCTATAGCCCTTCTAATGCCCTCTAGCGAAAGCCCTTCTAATGCCCTCTGGCTATAGCCCGTCCAATGCCCTCTGGCTATTGCCCTTCCAATGCCCTCTGGCTATAGCCCTTCCAATGCCCTCTGGCTATAGCCCTTCCAATGCCCTCTGGCTATAGCCCTTCCAATGCCCTCTGGATATAGCCCTTCCAATGCCCTCTGTCTATAGCCCTTCCAATGCCCTCTGGCTATAGCCCTTCCAACACAACCAAACCAAAGCCCTTCCAATGCCCTCTGGCTATAGCCCTTCCAATGCCCTCTGGCTATAGCCCTTCCAATGCCCTCTGGCTCTAGCCCTTCCAATGCCCTCTGGCTATAGCCCGTCCAATGCCCTCTGGCTATAGCCCTTCCAATTCCCTCTGGCTATAGCCATTCCAATGCCCTCTGGCTATAGCCCTTCCAATGCCCTCTGGCTATAGCCCTTCCCATGCCCTCTGGCTATCGCCCTTCGAACACAACCAAACCAAAGCCTTTCCAATGCCCTCTGGCTATAGCCCTTCCAATGCCCTCTGGCTATAGCCCTTCCAATGCCCTCTGGCTATAGCCCTTCCAATGCCCTCTGGCTATAGCCCTTCCAATGCCCGCTGGCTATAGCCCTTCCAATGCCCTCTGGCTATAGCCATTCCAATGCCCTCTGGCTATAGCCCTTCCAATGCCCTTTGGCTATAGCCCTTCCAATGCCCTCTGGCTATAGCCCTTACAATGTCCTCTGGCTATAGCCCTGCCAATGCCCTCTGGCTATAGCCCTTCCAATGCCCTCTGGCTATAGCCCTTCCAATGCCCTCTGGCTATAGCCCTTCCAATGCCCTCTGGCTATAGCCCTTCCAATGCCCTCTGGCTATAGCCCTTCCAATGCCCTCTGGCTATAGCCCTTCCAACACAACAAAATCAAATCCCTTCCAATGCCCTCTGGCCATAGCCCTTCCAATGCCCTCTGGCTATAGCCCTTCCAATGCCCTCTGGCTATAGCCCTTCCAATGCCCTCTGGCTATAGCCCTTCCAATGCCCTTTGGCTGTAGCCCTTCCAATGCCCTCTGGCTATAGCCCTTACAATGTCCTCTGGCTATAGCCCTGCCAATGCCCTCTGGCTATAGCCCTTCCAATGCCCTCTGGCTATAGCCCTTCCAATGCCCTCTGGCTATAGCCCTTCCAATGCCCCCTGGCTATAGCCCTTCCAATGCCCTCTGGCTATAGCCCTTCCAACACAACAAAATCAAATCCCTTCCAATGCCCTCTGGCTATAGCCCTTCCAATGCCCTCTGGCTATAGCCCTTCCAATGCCCTCTGGCTATAGCCCTTCCAATGCCCTCTGGCTATAGCCCTTCCAATGCCCTCTGGCTATAGCACTTCCAATGCCTTCTGGCTATAGCCCTTCCAATGCCCTCTGGCTATAGCCCTTCCAATGCCCTCTGGCTATAGCCCTTCCAATGCCCTCTGGCTATAGCCCTTCCAATGCCCTCTGGCTATAGCCCTTCCAATGCCCTCTGGCTATAGCCCTTCCAATGCCCTCTGGCTATAGCCCTGCCAATGCCCTCTGGCTATAGCCCTTCCAATGCCCTCTGGCTATAGCCCTTCCAATGCCCTCTGGCTATAGCTATTCCAATGCCCTCTGGCTATAGCCCTTCCAATGCCCTCTGGCTATAGCCCTTCCAATGCCCTCTGGCTATAGCTATTCCAATGCCCTCTGGCTCTAGCCCTTCCAATGCCCTCTAGCTATAGCCCTTCTAATGCCCTCTAGCTGTAGCCCTTCTAATGCCCTCTAGCTATAGCCCTTCCAATGCCCTCTAGCTATAGCCCTTCTAATGCCCTCTAGTGAAAGCCCTTCTAATGCCCTCTAGCTATAGCCCTTCTAATGCCCTCTAGCTATAGCCCTTCTAATGCCCTCCAGCTATAGCCCTTCTAATGCCCTCTAGCTATAGCCCTTCCAATGCCCTCTGGCTCTAGCCATTCCAATGCCCTCTGGCTATAGCCCGTCCAATGCCCTCTGGCTATTGCCCTTCCAATGCCCTCTGGCTATAGCCCTTCCAATGCCCTCTGGCTATAGCCCTTCCAATGCCCTCTGGCTATAGCCCTTCCAATGCCCTCTGGATATAGCCCTTCCAATGCCCTCTGTCTATAGCCCTTCCAATGCCCTCTGGCTATAGCCCTTCCAACACAACCAAACCAAAGCCCTTCCAATGCCCTCTGGCTATAGCCCTTCCAATGCCCTCTGGCTATAGCCCATCCAATGCCCTCTGGCTATAGCCCTTCCAATGCACTCTGGCTATAGCCCTTCCAATACCCTCTGGCGATAGCCCTTCCAATGTCCTCTGGCTATCGCCCTTCCAACACAACCAAACCAAAGCTCTTCCAATGCCCTCTGGCTATAGCCCTTCCAATGCCCTCTGGCTATAGCCCTTCTAATGCCCTCTAGCTATAGCCCTTCCAATGCCCTCTGGCTCTAGCCATTCCAATGCCCTCTGGCTATAGCCCTTCCAATGCCCTCTGGCTATAGCCCTTCCAATGCCCTCTGGCTATCGCCCTTCCAACACAACCAAACCAAAGCCCTTCCAATGCCCTCTGGCTATAGCCCTTCCAATGCCCTCTGGCTATAGCCCTTCCAATGCCCTCTGGCTATCGCCCTTCCAACACAACCAAACCAAAGCCCTTCCAATGCCCTCTGG
This sequence comes from Myxine glutinosa, assembly GCF_964187855.1. NCBI lineage: Eukaryota > Metazoa > Chordata > Myxini > Myxiniformes > Myxinidae > Myxine > Myxine glutinosa. Next base: position 65,920,698 of record NC_136270.1, on the reverse strand, counting down.
CTATAGCCCTTCCAATGCCCTCTGGCTATAGCCCTTCCAATGCCCTCTGGCTATAGCCCTTCCAATGCCCTCTGGCTATAGCCCTTCCAATGCCCTCTGGCTAAAGCCCTTCCAATGCCCTCTGGCTATAGCCCTTCCAATGCCCTCTGGCTATAGCCCTTCCAATGCCCTCTGGCTAAAGCCCTTCCAATGCCCTCTGGCTATAGCCCTTCCAATGCCCTCTGGCTATAGCTATTCCAATGCCCCCTGGCTATAGCCCTTCCAATGCCCTCTGGCTATAGCCCTTCCAATGCCCTCTGGCTATAGCCCTTCCAATGCACTCTGGCTATAGCCCTTCCAATGCCCTCTGGCGATAGCCCTTCCAATGCCCTCTGGCTATCGCCCTTCCAACACAACCAAACCAAAGCCCTTCCAATGCCCTCTGGCTATAGCCCTTCCAATGCCCTCTGGCTGTAGCCATTCCAATGCCCTCTGGCTATAGCCCTTCCAATGCCCTCTGGCTAGAGCCCTTCCAATGCCCTCTGGCTCAAGCCCTTCCAATGCCCTCTGGCTATAGCCCTTCCAATGCCCTCTGGCTATAGCCCTTCCAATGCCCTCTGGCTATAGCCCTTCCAATGTCATCTTGGAAGACAAAGTTTCCTCGAAAGGCTGCACGAGCAAATGGAAGCAATGTTTCTTCCAGAATGGCCCTGTACTTGAACTGGTTCAGGTTTCCATTCAGAACAACCAGGTCAGTTTTGCCCCCCTGCATGAAAAGCAGCCCAAAAGGTCATCCCACCACCTCCAGCTAGGACTCTTGGCACTATACAATCTTTGTTGTAGGCTTCATGCACTTGCCTGCACACTCGGACGTGGCCATCTTGACGATAGACCAGAAATCTAGACTCGTCACTGTAGATCACGTGATTCCAGTGTCCTGGCTGCCATTGACGGTGCTCTCTGGCCCACTGCAATCGGCGCTGGTGGTGTTGTCTGGGCAGGCGTGGCTTTCTCAGGGGATGCCTGGCACGATAGCCTGCTTGAACCAGTCGTTGGTTGACTAGCCTTCTGGATACAGGCACATTTGTCAGTTGCTGCCACTCAGCCCGAAGCCGATTAGCTGACTTGGTATGGCCATTGCAGACTAACCGGTGCAGCTGGCGATCATCCCTCCTTGTGGTTCTGCGGGGACGTCCTGGC
>NC_136270.1:65857019-65914519 GCF_964187855.1 Myxine glutinosa | reverse complement strand
TTCACATTGGAAAGGAAATCTTTGAGTGAAATCTTCTGGATCAATGTACTATCCCTGACGTGATAGTATGTTGATTTCCCCTTTGTCCTCTTTAGGCGCATTTTGTCTTTCAGTGAGTTATCGATGTATCGGTCGAATACCAACCTCACGTCATCATAATGCACGGCAATATTTTCGAGGCGTTCAATGAACGATTGAGCAAAGTCACTGCATGTAATCATTTGTTCTGTTTTGGAGATCCCGTTAACAAGAGCCATGCCATCAATGATTATCACTCTATGGCGAGAAGTAGTCTCGTTTTCATTGATCACTCCTGATCTTGTGGTTGTGTCTGGGTTTTGGCTGATCTGAGAGGGTTCCTGCAAATTTTGGCTTGAGATTTCATAGTCAGTTGATGGGTCATTAGTTTCTTCCCCAGCGTGTGCTGCTGCATCATTCAAAGCGGCAATTCCCGCGTCTTGATGCTCATTGATTTCTGTCGAAATAGGTTCTCCTGGTGGATCATGTACATCCTGCTCTTCAGGCTCAGCCAGATGCTCAAGTTGACGAAGGATTTTTGCCTTGTCGTATGCCAACAAGAGGGATCCATCAGATGCAAATAAAGAACGTGGAACGATGCCAAATTCATAGGTGCCAATACATTCTTTCAGGTCGAGCTCTGGTCGGCTCCGTGAGATAACGATGAACCTCTGCAACAATCCTCGCTCTTCTTTGACTTTGATCAGCTTGTCGCCCGATCTCACTTCTGTTGTGGCATTCGAACTCTTGAATGTTAGAAGTTTTCTTTTCGTCATTTTGTCCCACACAGAAAGTTTTCCCTCAGCTAAACGATCTGTGGCAAATTGCTGGAACATCTGTTGTCCGATCTCGTCGCGCTCTAAGATGTCGCTGGACACTTTTTCATTCATGACTTCTTTGGTGAGCAGGTTGTAGACCTCGTCTACTTCCTCTTCCATAAATGGATCGCCATGTTCACGGAACACCCTAGAAAGCTTGGAGGCATGGCTCATCACCCGGGAAAGCTTTCCCCCCGTGATTTCGTGGTGTTGTTTTCTGCTCTGGTTTTCACCAAGACCATATCCCTCCGCAAACTCGTGCAGTGACTTTGACAGCTCAGGTGCAATGAGGAAGAACTTGTCAAGCGCCTTCTCATTTTGAGTTATCCCTACGATTCCTCCAATCACCTTCAGTGTACGGTTTTCTTGCTCAATGCCATGGTCTGGGGCTATTGATGTGAAGCCTGCCAATCCTTTTGTCACACAGAAGTTCCCTTTCATGAATTCCCTCCACAGTTCTGGGTGCTGCTTTTCAGTCTCCTGCATTGTTGAAATGTAGAGAGGGAGCAACCGAGCATAGTTTAGATGATCGTGAGCGAAGAAGTACTTCGTGAGAGACTCGATGCTCTCCATATGCAGCAGCAGATCACGTTGTCTTGTACTTCTAATGAACAGAAGGATAGTCTCAAACTGTTTCATGTAGTTCAGGATGAAGCGCTGTATCTTGTTTGTGCTGACCTCAAATTGTTCCAGTTTTTTGGTCATATCTCTGGACTCCATCATGGCCAATGTTTTTTTGAGAATGTCGCATAGATTCTTCTCTGGCTCCATGCTCCCGCTGATGTCTCTCTGATATGCCTCTCCCAGACGAACAGATGACTCGTTCAGATAGGCCCTTTCTTCAGGTTCCATTGCCAGGAATCTCTGGAAGTACAGGTTGTACAAAGCGATCAGTGTTACCATGTGTGCCTCCAGAGCTCGATACAAGTGCCTCCCATTTAGTATTTGGCTCACTGTGGTTGGCGAGAAAAGTCCAGCCTCGACCCATGCCTGATCAATTCCACTCCCTTCCACGTATTTTCCTAATGCAGCTAAGGCCCAAAACACAACATGTAGCTCACCAGGTCGGAAGAGGAATTGCTTCCTGATGTCCTCGCGTTCCACCCACAGCTTCATCGCCAGGTCGTATAGCTGCAAATCGAGAGTCATGACTGTGATTGCCTCACTCCCCATAACACGAGTTGTGATGTTGTGAGCTCTCATCAGACCCGTGTACAGTGTATCATAGTCTGTAGGAGGCGACCTTATCAACGGAGGAACGAGAGCAACATTGGTCTTCTCACTGGACGAAGATAGCAAGGAATTGAAGGCTCCCCACGTCCCCGGAGCTGTGAGTTTGACGTCAACTTCTCCTTCTTCCTCGAAGTTCAGGCATCCAATCATCCAGGTCATATCGGTTTTCTTGTTCTTGTCTGTCTCGGGTTTTGATGTGAGCAGCTTGCAGTCGCTCTTTCTCTTCTCGGGTGCTGGCTTCTTGCAGGTCAACGTTTTACAGCCAACTGCATCATGTATCGTTTGAGCTTTTGATGACCGGTCAAGTTCAATTGGTGGTATCATGGGTGATTTCTCCGGTGATACAGGCTGGTAGATCGCAATTGCTGTACCATGAAGGGTATTCATCCCGCAAGGAGTTGACTCTAGAAAATCGATGTTGTCCATGGCAAACCAGACGAACGTGTCCTGAACCAACCATGGTGGTAGACAGATGCCTCCGGTGGACTCCATTTGCTTCAGTACGGAGTTGGCAATGCTGGTCTCAATCTCCATGACCTTTTTGTAGGAGATGGCGAGGTCCAGATGTGCAAGTTTCTCTACAAGCGCCTTGGATCGTGTGTTTTTGTGTATGTCGAGAGCTAAGCCCACACTCAATGGAGTTTCAAATCGTTGTTTGAATGATCCATCCTCGCTTCTTGGTTCGTACGATACCTGTCGGTCAGATTTATAAGCACCGACAAAGTGCTGCGCCAACAATGATGCACTCACACCAATGGAGTCCTCCCTGTTGCTATTTCCTACTTTCCTTGTTCCCATGACTGCATGCTTGCAGAAGATGTTGAGCATCGGGGGTGGCTTGTAATCAGCAAAGGTTCCATTAAATTTCCATGCTGGGGAAGATGCGATGTCTTTCCTCAATATTTTCGCAGCTCGCAAAAGTACTTTAAAATCGTCTTTGATGCTGTCTGCTGTAATTGTGCTTGATATCATGTGGTCTTTGAGCTTTGTGGAAAGAATCTGCTCTGGCTTTGTTTTGTTTGAGGGCCGGCTGAAATGAACATCGGCAATGTTGTCTAGGATCAATTGTTTCAGGTATGGCTTATAACTATGGTTGTCTGAGACCGGAAAGTCGTGCTCCTTAAGTAAATTGACATAGGTTACATGAATTTCATTCATATTCAGCACAGCATTTTCAGTAGTATCATTCAACGCAGTTTCAACAATTTCAATGAGTTCAAGGTCTGATAACACCTGACCAAAGTTAACATTGGTTGTTTCTGTTTGTTTTTCCGTCTTAACTATAGCACGTTTGGCCTTAACTACACATGGTAAATGATATTTCATGTCCTCAGCCATTGCTTGCAATGGGTCAGGCGAACTTATGACACTGTTCAGTCTCACTTTCAGATTGTCATTACTTGTTTCTTGGCCAATGTTTCTGATCTGGAGTCCCATGTTCTTTGTTGACACATTGTGTAGTTCACTTCCTCTGTCTTCCTGGCATATGACACATCTGAGCGCGTCAAATGTCTGTTCTCGGGAACACCTTCTGGATGTTGACGTGCTTTCCCCTAGATCACTAGAACTTGGTCGTCCTCTCTTTTTCAGTCGGATTTCTGCGGCACTGCCTGATGTTGTTCCTTTCTCAAACCTAGCCTTTGCTCGATCAATGTGCATCTTATTGGTAACATCTTTGTAACAAGCTTTATGGTAGCGGAGACCTTTTGCGAGCAATTCTTCAGCAGAGGAATATTGCAAACGTCTATTCAATGATGCAAACTTTGTTTCACCATACGTGTACTGTTCCTCAGCACCTGCCATCAGTTTCTCGACAGAGGAGAGTTTTGGTTTCGTTACAAAGGTTGTATAGTCTGTTTGCCCTATGGCCATTTGGCATACAAAACAAAGTCCGAAATCTACTGACTTCTCAATCTTCCTGGGTGGTGAGTCACTCATCTTGAAGGTAGGTGTAATTTTCTAGACACTCTTGAACTGTCGTCGGTCCTGCAAAGATAGATACTACTATTCAGATTCACATTTCGTCAACACAGTCAAAACCAGACCTTAACTAGATGGTGGAAACTTAATTAACCGATTTCATGCCGGCCGACCCCACTTTGGCTGGTATATGTCCACTATTTTATTTTCCTTGCATTTTTCTGTAAAAACAATGGCAGAAATGGCTTCCTTGGGTCTGAAAACATATAAAAGGACATATTATTCATGTTTATATGATATCTAGATACAAAGATATGCACAAAAGTGTATTTTCCAAATTTTATGGTGGCCATCTTGGATTTCTTCGAATTACTACCTATTAGACGTAAAAGAAAAAATGGAACCCTATTTTTTTTACATCTCTATAATATTCTGAAGCAGAATCCATTGCTAAATCAATTTTAACAAACAAAAAACACGAAATTACTAATCGCCCTAGACTAGCAATGCTTTGTTTTATACAGACTTGGCATTTAATATGGAATATATTTTTTTTCTTGACTTGGGTTTACTTTCTTAACTCAGTATATCAATCTGGTGAGTTTCTTTTACACTTTGGTGATTTATTTGTTAAAAGAACCATGTCACTGATTGTCTGTCACAGCAAAAAGTCAACAACAGGATTATATCACAGGTGGCGTGGCAAAATGTACGGACAGGTGCATTTGACGATTGGCTTCACAGTCGGGTATACAAGGGTTGTTGCGTTTTGTATTAGTGGAAAACAACTGCTGCACGTCTCCAAAAGTTATTGCCGCTTCGTCTGGAGATGGTCCGTCAACTCGACAATGCTGTTTGTCATGGAGTGGTGGCTTTACGAATTTACGGCATGAAACAGCGTGCTATTGCTCGGCGGTATGGCATCACTCAAGGTCAGGTGTCAAAGATCCTGAAACGAAATGCTCAGAGGGGTGTCCCTACTCAAATACCGAGGCCAGGACGTCCCCGCAGAACCACAAGGAGGGATGATCGCCAGCTGCACCGGTTAGTCTGCAATGGCCATACCAAGTCAGCTAATCGGCTTCGGGCTGAGTGGCAGCAACTGACAAATGTGCCTGTATCCAGAAGGCTAGTCAACCAACGACTGGTTCAAGCAGGCTATCGTGCCAGGCATCCCCTGAGAAAGCCACGCCTGACCAGACAACACCACCAGCACCGATTGCAGTGGGCCTGAGAGCACCGTCAATGGCAGCCAGGACACTGGAATCACGTGATCTACAGTGACGAGTCTAGATTTCTGGTCTATCGTCAAGATGGCCGCGTCCGAGTGTGCAGGCAAGTGCATGAAGCCTACAACAAAGATTGTATAGTGCAAAGAGTCCAAGCTGGAGGTGGTGGGATGACCTTTTGGGCTGCTTTTCATGCAGGGGGCAAAACTGACCTGGTTGTTCTGAATGGAGACATGAACCAGTTCAAGTACAGGGCCATTCTGGAAGAAACATTGCTTCCATTTGCTCGTGCAGCCTTTCGAGGAAACTTTGTCTTCCAAGATGACATTGGAAGGGCTATAGCCAGAGGGCATTGGAAGGGCTATAGCCAGAGGGCATTGGAAGGGCTATAGCCAGGGGGCATTGGAATAGCTATAGCCAGAGGGCATTGGAAGGGCTATAGCCAGAGGGCATTGGAAGGGCTATAGCCAGAGGGCGTTGGAAGGGCTATAGCCAGAGGGTATTGGAAGGGCTATCGCCAGAGGGCATTGGAAGGGCTATAGCCAGAGGGCATTGGAAGGGCTACAGCCAGAGGCCATTGGAAGGGCTACAGCCAGAGGGCATTGGAAGGGCTACAGCCAGAGGGCATTGGAAGGGCTACAGCCAGAGGGCATTGGAAGGGCTATAGCCAGAGGGCATTGGAAGGGCTATAGCCAGAGGGCATTGGAAGGGCTATAGCCAGAGGGCATTGGAAGAGCTTTGGTATGGTTGTGTTGGAAGGGCGATAGCCAGAGGGCATTGGAAGGGCTATCGCCAGAGGGCATTGGAAGGGCTATAGCCAGAGTGCATTGGAAGGGCTATAGCCAGAGGGCATTGGAAGGGCTATAGCCAGAGGGCATTGGAAGGGCTATAGCCAGGGGGCATTGGAATAGCTATAGCCAGAGGGCATTGGAAGGGCTATAGCCAGAGGGCATTGGAAGGGCTATAGCCAGAGGGCATTGGAAGGGCTATAGCCAGAGGGCATTGGAAGGGCTATAGCCAGAGGGCATTGGAAGGCTATAGCCAGAGGGCATTGGAAGGGCTATAGCCAGAGGGCATTGGAAGGGCTATAGCCAGAGGGCATTGAAGGGCTATAGCCAGAGGGCATTGGAAGGGCTATAGCCAGAGGGCATTGGAAGGGCTATAGCCAGAGGGCATTGGAAGGGCTATAGCCAGAGGGCATTGGAAGGGCTATAGCCAGAGGGCATTGGAAGGGCTATAGCCAGAGGGCATTGGAAGGGATTTGATTTTGTTGTGTTGGAAGGGCTATAGCCAGAGGGCATTGGAAGGGCTATAGCCAGAGGGCATTGGAAGGGTTATAGCCAGAGGGCATTGGAAGGGCTATAGCCAGAGGGCATTGGAAGGGCTATAGCCAGAGGGCATTGGAAGGGCTATAGCCCGAGGGCATTGGCAGGGCTATAGCCAGAGGGCATTGGAAGGGCTATAGCCAAAGGGCATTGGAAGGGCTATAGCCAGAGGGCATTGGAATGGCTATAGCCAGAGGGCATTGGAAGGGCTATAGCCAAGGGCATTGGAAGGGCTATAGCCAGAGGGCATTGGAAGGGCTATAGCCAGAGGGCATTGGAAGGGCTATAGCCAGAGGGCATTGGAAGGGCTATAGCCAGAGGGCATTGGAAAGGCTTTGGTTTGGTTGTGTTCGAAGGGCGATAGCCAGAGGGCATGGGAAGGGCTATAGCCAGAGGGCATTGGAAGGGCTATAGCCAGAGGGCATTGGAATGGCTATAGCCAGAGGGAATTGGAAGGGCTATAGCAAGAGGGCATTGGACGGGTTATAGCCAGAGGGCATTGGAAGGGCTAGAGCCAGAGGGCATTGGAAGGGCTATAGCCAGAGGGCATTGGAAGGGCTATAGCCAGAGGGCATTGGAAGGGCTATAGACAGAGGGCATTGGAAGGGCTATACCCAGAGGGCATTGGAAGGGCTATAGCCAGAGGGCATTGGAAGGGCTATAGCCAGAGGGCATTGGAAGGGCTATAGCCAGAGGGCATTGGAAGGGCAATAGCCAGAGGGCATTGGACGGGCTATAGCCAGAGGGCATTGGAATGGCTAGAGCCAGAGGGCATTGGAATGGCTATAGCTAGAGGGCATTAGAAGGGCTATAGCTAGAGGGCATTAGAAGGGCTATAGCTAGAGGGCATTAGAAGGGCTATAGCTAGAGGGCATTAGAAGGGCTTTCGCTAGAGGGCATTAGAAGGGCTATAGCTAGAGGGCATTGGAAGGGCTATAGCTAGAGGGCATTAGAAGGGCTACAGCTAGAGGGCATTAGAAGGGCTATAGCTAGAGGGCATTAGAAGGGCTATAGCTAGAGGGCATTAGAAGGGCTATAGCTGGAGGGCAGTAGAAGGGCTATAGCTAGAGGGCATTAGAAGGGCTATAGCTGGAGGGCATTAGAAGGGCTATGGCTAGAGGGCATTAGAAGGGCTATAGCTAGAGGGCTAAAGTGGGAGGTGGTGATGGCGCTAAAGTGGGAGGTGGTGATGGTGCTAAAGTGGGAGGTGGTGATGGCGCTAAAGTGGGAGGTGGTGATGGCGCTAAAGTGGGAGGTGGTGATGGCGCTAAAGTGGGAGGTGGTGACGGCGCTAAAGTGGGAGGTGGTGATGGCGCTAAAGTAGGAGTTGGTGATGGCGCTAAAGTGGGAGGTGGTGACGGCGCTAAAGTGGGAGGTGGTGATGGCGATAAAGTGGGAGGTGGTGATGGCGCTAAAGTGGGAGGTGGTGATGGCGCTAAAGTGGGAGGTGGTGATGGCGCTAAAGTGGGAAGTGCTGGTGGTGCTGAAGTGTGAAGTGGTGATGGCGATCAATGGGGAAGTGGTGATGGCAGTCAAGTGGGAATGGGAACAGCAAGGAGGAAGCATATGGAGGCACAGTGTGCACCCCTCCCTCCCCCCTCCCCCTTCAGCCCCAAATTTACTTGAGGCTGTTGATAACCCATCCTCGTTTTCCACAAAATACATACACAGCAAATGCCTCTTTGAGTACAGTTGTTTTCTGCATTGTCTAATATATGTATCTGAAAGATTGGGCTTAATGTGAAGGTGAAGGGGAAGCATGCAGCACATGGGGGATGGGGGAAGCAAAAGTTGAAATCCCACCCATGTTTTCCTCAATATGCCCGATGGCCGTTCCTTTGGGTCTGGATGAGTTGGACAGTTTTGTTGAGCTATTTGCTTTTGAACCATCAAAACAAAAGCAAATTTTGTGCTAAACACCAGAATGTTCCATTCAGTAAGTTATTGTTTGTCAGTGCATTTGAAATTTGAATGAAAAATGTGAGGGATTCATCCCATTGTATGCCCTTTTCCCTGGAATCTCATGTGATTGCAATTATGTTAATGATACAAGAATAATTGCCTGTGATTTATAGGGAGGAATCCATTCAGGGTGTGGGTATTTAAAACTGTAATTAACTGTACAAGCAATGGTCGAATTCTCACTGAGCAATTCCACGCTCTGCAGCATCTACATCTATATAATAATAGCGTAAGGACTCGACTTTGTTATCCCTTTTACGCCGCACCCAGTAACCCGATGCCCACGGCACCAATGGATTTACGATCTACGAACCACGCTCTTTGTTTATCACGTACAGCCATACTCGAAAAATCTGAATTAGCCGACGTTGGGGCCCAAAAGCATCCGAATAACTGCCGATACGACGCCATCTTATGACGCCATCGTATTGGCGTCTGCTGGGCGAAGGCGAAGCAAGCCGTCCGCTGAGTGGACAATCCAGAGCATGCATTTGTGCCGGTGTCGGCGATCGTTGTTCATATACGCACTCTTCATTCTCATCTTTCTTCCTAACTCTTACTCGGACAAGCAAATCCCCTATGCCATCCATAATGGTAAACTCTATCCATACACCACATCCTCCCTTCCGTGGATGTTCCACGGGTTTCGGCTAGTTCTTACTAAAAGGAGGTGTGTGTGTGTGTGTGTGTGTGTGTGTGTGTGAGTGTGTGTGTGTGTGTGTGTTTGTGTGTGTGTGTGTGTGTGTGTGTCTGTGTGTGTGTGTGTGTGTGTGTGTGTGTGTGTGTGTGTGTGTGTGTGTGTGTGTGTGTGTGTGTGTGTGTGTGTAAGGGATCACGGGTCCTCTTCGGCAAGGGATCACGGTTCACGGACCGTCACGGTCACGGTTCTTCGGCAAAAGCTGTTCAACTTTTTCATCGAAGGGCTATAGCCAGGATCGTCACCGAACCTCGAACAGCTTCCAACTGCAGTTCGTTTGTCGTAATATTCCCAGGAAAGGTTTTAAAGATCCCTGTGAGGTTCTTTTTATCATTCTTGTTGCTCCATTTATCACCGGTATAATTTTGATGCTCTGCAGCCGCCAGGATCTTCGCACTTCATTTTGAGGTCCTGGTGTTTGGTAATTTTCTTGATTTCTGCGTTGTTTTGGCCAAAATTTATATATCCGGTATATCCGGACGCAATGCTTTGTTTTATACAGACTTGGCATTTAATATGGAATATTTTTTTTTTCTTGACTTGGGTTTACTTTCTTAACTCAGTATATCAATCTGGTGAGTTTCTTTTACACTTTGGTGATTTATTTGTTAAAAGAACCATGTCACTGATTGTCTGTCACAGCAAAAAGTCAACAACAGGATTATATCACAGGTGGCGTGGCAAAATGTACGGACAGGTGCATTTGACGATTGGCTTCACAGTCGGGTATACAAGGGTTGTTGCGTTTTGTATTAGTGGAAAACAACTGCTGCACGTCTCCAAAAGTTATTGCCGCTTCGTCTGGAGATGGTCCGTCAACTCGACAATGCTGTTTGTCATGGAGTGGTGGCTTTACGAAATTACGGCATGAAACAGCGTGCTATTGCTCGGCGGTATGGCATCACTCAAGGTCAGGTGTCAAAGATCCTGATTGTAAGGATTGTAAGGATTGTAAGGGCTATAGCCAGAGGGCATTGGAAGGGCTATAGCCAAAGGGCATTGGAAGGGCTATAGCCAGAGGGCATTGGAAGGGCTATAGCCAGAGGGAATTGGAATGGCTATAGCCAGAGGGAATTGGAATGGCTATAGCCAGAGGGCATTGGAAGGGCTATAGCCAGAGGGCATTGGAAGGGCTATAGCCAGAGGGCATTGGAAGGGCTATAGCCAGAGGGCATTGGAATGGCTATAGCCAGAGGGCATTGGAATGGCTATAGCCAGAGGGCATTGGAAGGGCTATAGCCAGAGGGCATTGGAAGGGCTACAGCCAGAGGGCATTGGAAGGGCTATAGCCAGAGGGCATTGGAAGGGCTATAGCCAGAGGGCATTGGAAGGGCTATAGCCAGAGGGCATTGGAAGGGCTATGGCCAGAGGGCATTGGAAGGGCTATAGCCAGGGGACATTGGAATAGCTATAGCCAGAGGGCATTGCAAGGGCTATAGCCAGAGGGCATTGGAAGGGCTATAGCCAGAGGGCATTGGAAGGGCTATAGCCAGAGGGCATTGGAAGGGCTATAGCCAGAGGGCATTGGAAGGGCTATAGCCAGGGGGCATTGGAAGGGATTTGATTTTGTTGTGTTGGAAGGGCCAGAGGGCATTGGAAGGGCTACAGCCAGGGGGCATTGGAATAGCTAGAGAGCCAGAGGGCATTGGAAGGGCTATAGCCAGAGGGCTTTGGAAGGGCTATAGCCAGAGGGCATTGGAAGGGCTATAGCCAGAGGGCATTGGAAGGGCTATAGCCAGAGGGCATTGGACGGGCTATAGCCAGAGGGCATTGGAATGGCTATAGCCAGAGGGCATTGGAAGGGCTATAGCTAGAGGGCATTAGAAGGGCTATAGCTGGAGGGCATTAGAAGGGCTATAGCTAGAGGGCATTAGAAGGGCTATAGCTAGAGGGCATTAGAAGGGCTTTCGCCAGAGGGCATTGGAAGGGCTATAGCCAGAGGGCATTGGAAGGGCTATAGCTAGAGGGCATTAGAAGGGCTACAGCTAGAGGGCATTAGAAGGGCTATAGCTAGAGGGCATTAGAAGGGCTATAGCTAGAGGGCATTAGAAAGGTTATAGCTGGAGGGCAGTAGAAGGGCTATAGCTAGAGGGCATTAGAAGGGTTATAGCTAGAGGGCATTAGAAGGGCTATAGCTAGAGGGCATTAGAAGGGCTATAGCTAGAGGGCTAAAGTGGGAGGTGGTGATGGTGCTAAAGTGGGAGGTGGTGATGGCGCTAAAGTGGGAGGTGGTGATGGCGCTAAAGTGGGAGGTGGTGATGGCGCTAAAGTGGGAGGTGGTGATGGCGCTAAAGTGGGAGGTGGTGATGGCGCTAAAGTGGGAGGTGGTGATGGCGCTAAAGTGGGAGGTGGTAACGGCGCTAAAGTGGGAGGTGGTGATGGCGCTAAAGTGTGAAGTGGTGATGGCGATCAATGGGGAAGTGGTGATGGCAGTCAAGTGGGAATGGGAACAGCAAGGAGGAAGCATATGGAGGCACAGTGTGCACCCCTCTCTCCCCCCTCCCCCTTCAGCCCCAAATTTACTTGAGGCTGTTGATACCCCATCCTCGTTTTCCACAAAATACATACACAGCAAATGCCTCTTTGAGTACAGTTGTTTTCTGCATTGTCTAATATATGTATCTGAAAGATTGGGCTTAATGTGAAGGTGAAGGGGAAGCATGCAGCACATGGGGGATGGGGGAAGCAAAAGTTGAAATCCCACCCATGTTTTCCTCAATATGCCCGATGGCCGTTCCTTTGGGTCTGGATGAGTTGGACAGTTTTGTTGAGCTATTTGCTTTTGAACCATCAAAACAAAAGCAAATTTTTTGCTAAACACCAGAATGTTCCATTCAGTAAGTTATTGTTTGTCAGTGCATTTGAAATTTGAATGAAAAATGTGAGGGATTCATCCCATTGTATGCCCTTTTCCCTGGAATCTCATGTGATTGCAATTATGTTAATGATACAAGAATAATTGCCTGTGATTTATAGGGAGGAATCCATTCAGGGTGTGGGTATTTAAAACTGCAATTAACTGTACAAGCAATGGTCGAATTCTCACTGAGCAATTCCACGCTCTGCAGCATCTACATCTATATAATAATAGCGTAAGGACTCGACTTTGTTATCCCTTTTACGCCGCACCCAGTGACCCGATGCCCACGGCACCAATGGATTTACGATCTACGAACCACGCTCTTTGTTTATCATGTACAGCCATACTCGAAAAATCTGAATTAGCCGACGTTGGGGCCCAAAAGCATCCGAATAACTGCCGATACGACGCCATCTTATGACGCCATTGTATTGGCGTCTGCTGGGCGAAGGCGAAGCAAGCCGTCCGCTGATTGGACAGGCGAAAGCGAAAGCAAGCCGTCCACTGAGTGGACAATCCAGAGCATGCATTTGTGCCGGTGTCGGCGATCGTTGTTCATATACGCACTCTTCATTCTCATCTTTCTTCCTAACTCTTACTCGGACAAGCAAATCCCCTTTGCCATCCATAATGGTAAACTCTACCCATACACCACATCCTCCCTTCCGTGGATGTTCCACGGGTTTCGGCTAGTTCTTACTAAAAGGAGGTGTGTGTGTGTGTGTGTGTGTGTGTGAGTGTGTGTGTGTGTGTTTGTGTGTGTGTGTGTGTGTGTGTGTGTGTGTGTGTGTGTGTGTGTGTGTGTGTGTAAGGGATCACGGTTCCTCTTCGGCAAGGGATCACGGTTCACGGACCGTCACGGTCACGGTTCTTCGGCAAAAGCTGTTCAACTTTTTCATCGTTTTGTTCCAGGATCGTCACCGAACCTCGAACAGCTTCCAACTGCAGTTCGTTTGTCGTAATATTCCCAGGAAAGGTTTTTAAGATCCCTGTGAGGTTCTTTTTATCATTCTTGTTGCTCCATTTATCACCGGTATAATTTTGATGCTCTTCAGCCGCCAGGATCTTCGCACTTCATTCTGAGGTCCTGGTGTTTGGTAATTTTCTTGATTTCTGCGTTGTTTTGGCCAAAATTTATATATCCGGTATATCCGGACGCAATGCTTTGTTTTATACAGACTTGGCATTTAATATGGAATATTTTTTTTTTCTTGACTTGGGTTTAGTTTCTTAACCAAGTATATCAATCTGGTGAGTTTCTTTTACACTTTGGTGATTTATTTGTTAAAAGAACCATGTCACTGATTGTCTGTCACAGCAAAAAGTCAACAACAGGATTATATCACAGGTGGCGTGGCAAAATGTACGGACAGGTGCATTTGACGATTGGCTTCACAGTCGGGTATACAAGGGTTGTTGCGTTTTGTATTAGTGGAAAACAACTGCTGCACATCTCCAAAAGTTATTGCCGCTTCGTCTGGAGATGGTCCGTCAACTCGACAATGCTGTTTGTCATGGAGTGGTGGCTTTACGAAATTACGGCATGAAACAGCGTGCTATTGCTCGGCGGTATGGCATCACTCAAGGTCAGGTGTCAAAGATCCTGAAACGAAATGCTCAGAGGGGTGTCCCCACTCAAATACCGAGGCCAGGACGTCGCCGCAGAACCACAAGGAGGGATGATCGCCAGCTGCACCGGTTAGTCTGCAATGGCCATACTAAGTCAGCTAATCGGCTTCGGGCTGAGTGGCAGCAACTGACAAATGTGCCTGTATCCAGAAGGCTAGTCAACCAACGACTGGTTCAAGCAGGCTATCGTGCCAGGCATCCCCTGAGAAAGCCACGCCTGACCAGACAACACCACCAGCGCCGATTGCAGTGGGCCAGAGAGCACCGTCAATGGCAGCCATGACACTGGAATCACGTGATCTACAGTGACGAGTCTAGATTTCTGGTGTATCGTCAAGATGGCCACGTCCGAGTGTGCAGGCAAGTGCATGAAGCCTACAACAAAGATTGTATAGTGCCAAGAGTCCAAGCTGGAGGTGGTGGGATGACCTTTTGGGCTGCTTTTCATGCAGGGGGCAAAACTGACCTGGTTGTTCTGAATGGAAACCTGAACCAGTTCAAGTACAGGGCCATTCTGGAAGAAACATTGCTTCCATTTGCTCGTGCAGCCTTTCGAGGAAACTTTGTCTTCCAAGATGACATTGGAAGGGCTATAGCCAGAGGGCATTGGAAGGGCTATAGCCAGAGGGCATTGGAAGGGCTATAGCCAGAGGGCATTGGAAGGGCTATAGCCAGAGGGCATTGGAAGGGCTATAGCCAGAGGGCATTGGAAGGGCTATAGCCAGAGGGCATTGGAAGGGCTACAGCCAGAGGGCATTGGAAGGGCTCTAGCCAGAGGGCATTGGAAGGGCTATAGCCAGAGGGCATTGGAAGGGCTACAGCCAGAGGGCATTGGAAGGGCTATAGCCAGAGGGCATTGGAAGGGCTTTGGTTTGGTTGTGTTGGAAGGGCGATAGCCAGAGGGCATTGGAAGGGCTATAGCCAGAGGGCATTGGAAGGGCTATAGCCAGAGGGCATTGGAAGGGCTATAGCCAGAGGGCGTTGGAAGGGCTATAGCCAGAGGGTATTGGAAGGGCTATCGCCAGAGGGCATTGGAAGGGCTATAGCCAGGGGGCAGTGGAAGGGCTATAGCCAGAGGGCATTGGAAGGGCTACAGCCAGAGGGCATTGGAAGGGCTATAGCCGGAGGGCATTGGAAGGGCTATAGCCAGAGGGCATTGGAAGGGCTAGAGCCAGAGGGCATTGGAAGGGCTACAGCCAGAGGGCATTGGAAGGGCTATAGCCAGAGGGCATTGGAAGAGCTTTGGTTTGGTTGTGTTGTAAGGGCTATAGCCAGAGGGCATTGGAAGGGCTATAGCCAGAGGGCATTGGAAGGGCTATAGCCAGAGGGCATTGGAAGGGCTATAGCCAGAGGGCATTGGAAGGGCTATAGCCAGAGGGCATTGGAAGGGCTATAGCCAGAGGGCATTGGAAGGGCTATAGCCAGAGGGCATTGGAAGGGCTATAGCCAGAGGGCATTGGAAGGGCTACAGCCAGAGGGCATTGGAAGGGCTACAGCCAGAGGGCATTGGAAGGGCTACAGCCAGAGGGCATGGGAAGGGCTACAGCAGAGGGCATTGGAAGGGCTACAGCCAGAGGGCATTGGAAGGGCTACAGCCAGAGGGCATTGGAAGGGCTACAGCCAGAGGGCATTGGAAGGGCTACAGCCAGAGGGCATTGGAAGGGCTATAGCCAGAGGGCATTGGAAGGGCTTTGGTTTGGTTGTGTTGGAAGGGCGATAGCCAGAGGGCATTGGAAGAGCTATCGCCAGAGGGCATTGGAAGGGCTATAGCCAGAGTGCATTGGAAGGGCTATAGCCAGAGGGCATTGGAAGGGCTATAGCCAGAGGCCCTTCCAACACAACCAAACCAAAGCCCTTCCAATGCCCTCTGGCTATAGCCTTCCAATGCCCTCTGGCTATAGCCCTTCCAATGCCCTCTGGCTATAGCCCTTCCAATGCCCTCTGGCTATAGCCCTTCCAATGCCCTCTGGCTATAGCCCTTCCAATGCCCTCTGGCTATAGCCCTTCCAATGCCCTCTGGCTATAGCTATTCCAATGCCCCCTGGCTATAGCCCTTCCAATGCCCTCTGCCTATAGCCCTTCCAATGCCCTCTGGCTATAGCCCTTCCAATGCACTCTGGCTATAGCCCTTCCAATACCCTCTGGCGATAGCCCTTCCAATGTCCTCTGGCTATCGCCCTTCCAACACAACCAAACCAAAGCTCTTCCAATGCCCTCTGGCTATAGCCCTTCCAATGCCCTCTGGCTATAGCCCTTCCAATGCCCTCTGGCTATAGCCCTTCCAATGCCCTCTGGCTCTAGCCCTTCCAATGCCCTCTGACGATAGCCCTTCCAATACCCTCTGGCTATAGCCCTTCCAACGCCCTCTGGCTATAGCCCTTCCAACGCCCTCTGGCTATAGCCCTTCCAATGCCCTCTGGCTATAGCCCTTCCAATGCCCTCTGGCTATAGCCCTTCCAATGCCCTCTGGCTATCGCCCTTCCAACACAACCAAACCAAAGCCCTTCCAATGCCCTCTGGCTATAGCCCTTCCAATGCCCTCTGGCTATAGCCCTTCCAATGCCCTCTGGCTATAGCCCTTCCAATGCCCTCTGGCTAAAGCCCTTCCAATGCCCTCTGGCTATAGCCCTTCCAATGCCCTCTGGCTATAGCTATTCCAATGCCCCCTGGCTATAGCCCTTCCAATGCCCTCTGGCTATAGCCCTTCCAATGCCCTCTGGCTATAGCCCTTCCAATGCACTCTGGCTATAGCCCTTCCAATGCCCTCTGGCGATAGCCCTTCCAATGCCCTCTGGCTATCGCCCTTCCAACACAACCAAACCAAAGCCCTTCCAATGCCCTCTGGCTATAGCCCTTCCATTGCCCTCTGGCTGTAGCCATTCCAATGCCCTCTGGCTATAGCCCTTCCAATGCCCTCTGGCTAGAGCCCTTCCAATGCCCTCTGGCTCTAGCCCTTCCAATGCCCTCTGGCTATAGCCCTTCCAATGCCCTCTGGCTATAGCCCTTCCAATGCCCTCTGGCTATAGCCCTTCCAATGTCATCTTGGAAGACAAAGTTTCCTCGAAAGGCTGCACGAGCAAATGGAAGCAATGTTTCTTCCAGAATGGCCCTGTACTTGAACTGGTTCAGGTTTCCATTCAGAACAACCAGGTCAGTTTTGCCCCCTGCATGAAAAGCAGCCCAAAAGGTCATCCCACCACCTCCAGCTAGGACTCTTGGCACTATACAATCTTTGTTGTAGGCTTCATGCACTTGCCTGCACACTCGGACGCGGCCATCTTGATGATAGACCAGAAATCTAGACTCGTCACTGTAGATCACGTGATTCCAGTGTCCTGGCTGCCATTGACGGTGCTCTCTGGCCCACTGCAATCGGCGCTGGTGGTGTTGTCTGGTCAGGCGTGGCTTTCTCAGGGGATGCCTGGCACGATAGCCTGCTTGAACCAGTCGTTGGTTGACTAGCCTTCTGGATACAGGCACATTTGTCAGTTGCTGCCACTCAGCCCGAAGCCGATTAGCTGACTTGGTATGGCCATTGCAGACTAACCGGTGCAGCTGGCGATCATCCCTCCTTGTGGTTCTGCGGGGACGTCCTGGCCTCGGTATTTGAGTAGGGACACCCCTCTGAGCATTTCGTTTCAGGATCTTTGACACCTGACCTTGAGTGATGCCATACCGCCGAGCAATAGCACGCTGTTTCATGCCGTAAATTCGTAAAGCCACCACTCCATGACAAACAGCATTGTCGAGTTGACGGACCATCTCCAGACGAAGCGGCAATAACTTTTGGAGACGTGCAGCAGTTGTTTTCCACTAATACAAAACGCAACAACCCTTGTATACCCGACTGTGAAGCCAATCGTCAAATGCACCTGTCCGTACATTTTGCCACGCCACCTGTGATATAATCCTGTTGTTGACTTTTTGCTGTGACAGACAATCAGTGACATGGTTCTTTTAACAAATAAATCACCAAAGTGTAAAAGAAACTCACCAGATTGATATACTGAGTTAAGAAAGTAAACCCAAGTCAAGAAAAAAAAAATATTCCATATTAAATGCCAAGTCTGTATAAAACAAAGCATTGCGTCCGGATATACCGGATATATAAATTTTGGCCAAAACAACGCAGAAATCAAGAAAATTACCAAACACCAGGACCTCATCCGAAGATGTATCTCTGAGGAATTTTAATTAAATAAGTCATTTATAAATCAACGAGTTAATTTATTAAATGATTAATCAATAAATCAAAATTTTCCTTGACAGCCACATCACTTGGTCAGTGTCATGTCCAAATATCAGCTTCCTTACTCAAAAGGTGCCTGAGTTAATGTAATGTAATTACTGTAATAAGATTACTGCAATTACTGTTATGATTACTGTAATTACTGTAATTACCGGAACTGTAATTACTGTAATTACCTCAGGTAATTACTGTAATGTAATAAGAAATGTAATTAATTAAATAAGTACTTCATTAATCGCTAATAATTAAATAACTCGTGAATTCTTATCCGATTTACTTAACATTTGAGTGTCCCCAAAACGTTGGAGCAAAACGTTGCAACAACGAAAGTGAAACGTTGTAGCGACGTTGTGGAAACGTCAGCAAAACCCAACATTTGAATGTTCCCAAAACGTTGGAGCAAAACGTTGCAACAACGAAAGTGAAACGTTGTAGCGACATTGTGGAAACGTTTTACAACAACATTATTTCAATGTTGCAGGAAAGTAATGTGAAAAAACGTTGAAACAACGTTGTGGAAACGTCAGCAAAACCCAACATTTGAATGTTCCCAAAACGTTCCCAAAAATGTTCTCTCTCTGTCTGTCTCTCTTTCTGTCTGTCTATGTCTCTCTCTGTCTGTCTCTCTCTCTCTGTCTCTCTCTGTCTATCTCTCTCTCTTTCTGTCTGTCTCTCTCTCTCTCTCTGTCTCTCTCTCTGTCTGTCTCTCTCTGTCTGTCTATCTCTCTCTCTCTGTCTGTGGTTCTCTCTGACTGTCTCTCTTTCTGTCTGTCTATGTCTCTCTCTGTCTGTCTCTCTCTGTCTATCTCTCTCTGTCTGTCTCTCTCTCACTTTCTGTCTCTCTCTGTCTATCTCTCTCTGTCTGTCTGTCTGTCTCTCTCTATCTGTCTGAATATCATCTTTATCTCTGTCTGTCTCTATGTCTCTCTCTCTTTCTTTCTGTCTCTCTCTCTCTGTCTCTCTGTCTCTTTGTCTCTCTCTGTCTATCTCTCTCTGTCTGTCTCTCTCTCACTTTCTGTCTCTCTCTGTCTATCTCTCTCTGTCTGTCTGTTTGTCTCTCTCTGTCTGTCTCTCTCTCTGTCTGTCTCTCTCTGTCTGTCTATCTCTCTCTCTCTGTCTGTGGTTCTCTCTGTCTGTCTCTCTTTCTGTCTGTCTATGTCTCTCTCTGTCTGTCTCTCTCTGTCTATCTCTCTCTGTCTGTCTCTCTCTCACTTTCTGTCTCTCTCTGTCTATCTCTCTCTGTCTGTCTGTTTGTCTCTCTCTATCTGTCTGAATATCATCTTTATCTCTGTCTCTCTCTCTGTCTGTCTCTCTCTGTCTGTCTATCTCTCTCTCTCTGTCTGTGGTTCTCTCTGTCTGTCTCTCTTTCTGTCTGTCTATGTCTCTCTCTGTCTGTCTCTCTCTGTCTATCTCTCTCTGTCTGTCTCTCTCTCACTTTCTGTCTCTCTCTGTCTATCTCTCTCTGTCTGTCTGTTTGTCTCTCTCTGTCTGTCTCTCTCTGTCTGTCTCTGTCTGTCTGTCTATCTCTCTCTCTGTCTGTGGTTCTCTCTGTCTGTCTCTCTTTCTGTCTGTCTATGTCTCTCTCTGTCTGTCTCTCTCTGTCTATCTCTCTCTGTCTGTCTCTCTCTCACTTTCTGTCTCTCTCTGTCTATCTCTCACTGTCTGTCTGTTTGTCTCTCTCTGTCTGTCTCTCTCTGTCTGTCTCTCTCTGTCTGTCTATCTCTCTCTCTCTGTCTGTGGTTCTCTCTGTCTGTCTCTCTTTCTGTCTGTCTATGTCTCTCTCTGTCTGTCTCTCTCTGTCTATCTCTCTCTGTCTGTCTCTCTCTCACTTTCTGTCTCTCTCTCTGTCTATCTCTCTCTGTCTGTCTGTTTGTCTCTCTCTGTCTGTCTCTCTCTCTGTCTGTCTCTCTCTGTCTGTCTATCTCTCTCTCTCTGTCTGTGGTTCTCTCTGTCTGTCTCTCTTTCTGTCTGTCTATGTCTCTCTCTGTCTGTCTCTCTCTGTCTATCTCTCTCTGTCTGTCTCTCTCTCACTTTCTGTCTCTCTCTGTCTATCTCTCTCTGTCTGTCTGTTTGTCTCTCTCTGTCTGTCTCTCTCTCTGTCTGTCTCTCTCTGTCTGTCTATCTCTCTCTCTCTGTCTGTGGTTCTCTCTGTCTGTCTCTCTTTCTGTCTGTCTATGTCTCTCTCTGTCTGTCTCTCTCTGTCTATCTCTCTCTGTCTGTCTCTCTCTCACTTTCTGTCTCTCTCTGTCTATCTCTCTGTCTGTTCAAATATCATCTTTAAGCTAATGTCCTTTACTGGGACAAGCAATCTCATAGCGATTTTATATTATAATAAATAGTATGTCATTTCTCTTGAAGCAATCCAGCCCCAACTTTCTTTGGAAGTCTTTTGCTGTCTGTCTCTCTCTCTCTCTGTCTGCCTGTGTCTCTCTCTGTCTGTCTCTCTCTCTGTCTGTCTATGTCTCATAATCACCAAACAAGAACAGTACACATTTCCTGTAATTATCTCTCATAATCAGGATAAATTTGGAACAGCCCTTAAACTAACACCAAGCAGATCAATTTTTATATTTAGGTTGAGGTTTCACACAAACGCTTTGCTTCTCGCAAAGCGTCCGCCAATGGGAACTAGAGGGAGGGAGAAGGAGCGGGAGCAGGAGACAGGTAGCCGGAATGGAAATGAGGGACAATGAGGGCCAGTGAGGGAGTGTCGGTATGCAATTTTCATCCAATCGCCATCTTTCACAATAATTCTGGACCGGCATGAGATGGCGTTGTCTGTCATTAATTTATATTGTAATCAAACGAGTTTTAGAAATGGCGGGAAAACTGAAAAAAAATTATTTATTTATTTATTTAAAACGGGTGTACACGATTGTACACGTGTACGGACCTTACCGAACCTTACCGAACCGGCAAACAAATCGCCTCATGGTGCACTTCATGAGCCGATTTGCCCGCAGACCAGAGTAAGGCTCTTCACACCCAGCGTATAACGTACGTATCCTCGCAAGCACACGAATAATAGAATCATTTAAAACGTTCCATCCGTGACTTTTACCTCGGACGGTCGTGACAAAAATACGTTTACACTCCTTGGATTACCTATATCGCGGCAAGCCCCACACACACATCCTCCACCATGTTCAGAATTCGTATTTCATAATGGACCATCCCCAAGACGCCATGCTTACCTTGGCGACGTCCACTCGAAATCCAGCGGTGCCTCCAGATTGTCTGGGAAGTGTGTAGGGACTCAAGACGCCAATGGTCGGAAACAGGTTTTACAAAAGATCACAACTTTATTAACTGGTTGTTCACTTCATTCCAATACTAATGACTACCGTTAACTCAATGGACCAGATAACTCTTATCCGCATAGTCCCTTTTTCTCAGCCGATATTCCTCTGCAACGCCGTACTCGTTCATCCCATCGGGCAGGACTTCTGATGGCAATTGGTCCTTGACTCCAAGTCTCTTCTGTTTATATGGGCAAGCTTCAGTTAATCCTCTGTGCGCTGAAATCGTAATCCCTTCTCCGCTGCTTCTAATCCGTTCTCCGCAAACGTTACTCGGTCGCCTCACTGGCACCAGCTCGCTCCCCTCCTGCTGCGAGTTCCATTTACCAAACAATAGGGGGGGGGGGGTGCTCCAGCCTGGGGCTGTGACCAGGTGGACAAGAGATTACCATGTTCGTGCACATTCCTGACACTCCTTTACGAAATCGTCTATCTGCTTCGTTACTAGTCCCAATCAATGAGTTACATTTCCACAAGGGCTAAAGTGGGAGGTGGTGATGGCGCTAAAGTGGGAAGTGGTGATGGTGCTAAAGTGGGAGGTGGTGATGGTGCTAAAGTGGGAGGTGGTGATGGCGCTAAAGTGGGAGGTGGTGATGGCGCTAAAGTGGGAGGTGGTGACGGCGCTAAAGTGGGAGGTGGTGATGGCGCTAAAGTGGGAGTTGGTGATGGCGCTAAAGTGGGAGGTGGTGACGGCGCTAAAATGGGAGGTGGTGATGGCGATAAAGTGGGAGGTGGTGATGGCGCTAAAGTGGGAGGTGGTGATGGCGCTAAAGTGGGAGGTGGTGATGGCGCTAAAGTGGGAAGTGCTGGTGGTGCTGAAGTGTGAAGTGGTGATGGCGATCAATGGGGAAGTGGTGATGGCAGTCAAGTGGGAATGGGAACAGCAAGGAGGAAGCATATGGAGGCACAGTGTGCACCCCTCCCTCCCCCCTCCCCCTTCAGCCCCAAATTTACTTGAGGCTGTTGATAACCCATCCTCGTTTTCCACAAAATACATACACAGCAAATGCCTCTTTGAGTACAGTTGTTTTCTGCATTGTCTAATATATGTATCTGAAAGATTGGGCTTAATGTGAAGGAGAAGGGGAAGCATGCAGCACATGGGGGATGGGGGAAGCAAAAGTTGAAATCCCACCCATGTTTTCCTCAATATGCCCGATGGCCGTTCCTTTGGGTCTGGATGAGTTGGACAGTTTTGCTGAGCTATTTGCTTTTGAACCATCAAAACAAAAGCAAATTTTGTGCGAAACACCAGAATGTTCCATTCAGTAAGTTATTGTTTGTCAGTGCATTTGAAATTTGAATGAAAAATGTGAGAGATTCATGCCATTGTATGCCCTTTTCCCTGGAATCTCATGTGATTGCAATTATGTTAATGATACAAGAATAATTGCCTGTGATTTATAGGGAGGAATCCATTCAGGGTGTGGATATTTAAAACTGTAATTAACTGCACAAGCAATGGTCGAATTCTCACTGAGCAATTCCACGCTCTGCAGCATCTACATCTATATAATAATAGCGTAAGGACTCGACTTTGTTATCCCTTTTACGCCGCACCCAGTGACCCGATGCCCACGGCACCAATGGATTTACGATCTACGAACCACGCTCTTTGTTTATCACGTACAGCCATACTCGAAAAATCTGAATTAGCCGACGTTGGGGCCCAAAAGCATCCGAATAACTGCTGATACGACGCCATCTTATGACGCCATCGTATTGGCGTCTGCTGGGCGAAGGCGAAGCAAGCCGTCCGCTGATTGGACAGGCGAAAGCGAAAGCAAGCCGTCCACTGAGTGGACAATCTAGAGCATGCATTTGTGCCGGTGTCGGCGATCGTTGTTCATATACGCACTCTTCATTCTCATCTTTCTTCCTAACTCTTACTCGGACAAGCAAATCCCCTATGCCATCCATAATGGTAAACTCTATCCATACACCACATCCTCCCTTCCGTGGATGTTCCACGGGTTTCGGCTAGTTCTTACTAAAAGGAGGTGTGTGTGTGTGTGTGTGTGTGTGTGTGTGTGTGTGTGTGTGTGTGTGTGTGTGTGTGTGTGTGTGTGTAAGGGATCACGGGTCCTCTTCGGCAAGGGATCACGGTTCAGGGACCGTCACGGTCACGGTTCTTCGGCAAAAGCTGTTCAACTTTTTCATCGTTTTGTTCCAGAATCGTCACTGAACCTCGAACAGCTTCCAACTGCAGTTCGTTTGTCGTAATATTCCCAGGAAAGGTTTTTAAGATCCCTGTGAGGTTCTTTTTATCATTCTTGTTGCTCCATTTATCACCGGTATAATTTTGATGCTCTTCAGCCACCAGGATCTTCGCACTTCATTTTGAGGTCCTGGTGTTTGGTAATTTTCTTGATTTCTGCGTTGTTTTGGCCAAAATTTATATATCCGGTATATCCGGACGCAATGCTTTGTTTTATACAGACTTGGCATTTAATATGGAATTTTTTTTTTTCTTGACTTGGGTTTACTTTCTTAACTCAGTATATCAATCTGGTGAGTTTCTTTTACACTTTGGTGATTTATTTGTTAAAAGAACCATGTCACTGATTGTCTGTCACAGCAAAAAGTCAACAACAGGATTATATCACAGGTGGCGTGGCAAAATGTACGGACAGGTGCATTTGACGATTGGCTTCACAGTCGGGTATACAAGGGTTGTTGCGTTTTGTATTAGTGGAAAACAACTGCTGCACGTCTCCAAAAGTTATTGCCGCTTCGTCTGGAGATGGTCCGTCAACTCGACAATGCTGTTTGTCATGGAGTGGTGGCTTTACGAATTTACGGCATGAAACAGCGTGCTATTGCTCGGCGGTATGGCATCACTCAAGGTCAGGTGTCAAAGATCCTGAAACGAAATGCTCAGAGGGGTGTCCCTACTCAAATACCGAGGCCAGGACGTCCCCGCAGAACCACAAGGAGGGATGATCGCCAGCTGCACCGGTTAGTCTGCAATGGCCATACCAAGTCAGCTAATCGGCTTCGGGCTGAGTGGCAGCAACTGACAAATGTGCCTGTATCCAGAAGGCTAGTCAACCAACGACTGGTTCAAGCAGGCTATCGTGCCAGGCATCCCCTGAGAAAGCCACGCCTGACCAGACAACACCACCAGCACCGATTGCAGTGGGCCTGAGAGCACCGTCAATGGCAGCCAGGACACTGGAATCACGTGATCTACAGTGACGAGTCTAGATTTCTGGTCTATCGTCAAGATGGCCACGTCCGAGTGTGCAGGCAAGTGCATGAAGCCTACAACAAAGATTGTATAGTGCAAAGAGTCCAAGCTGGAGGTGGTGGGATGACCTTTTGGGCTGCTTTTCATGCAGGGGGCAAAACTGACCTGGTTGTTCTGAATGGAAACATGAACCAGTTCAAGTACAGGGCCATTCTGGAAGAAACATTGCTTCCATTTGCTCGTGCAGCCTTTCGAGGAAACTTTGTCTTCCAAGATGACATTGGAAGGGCTATAGCCAGAGGGCATTGGAAGGGCTATAGCCAGAGGGCATTGGAAGGGCTATAGCCAGGGGGCATTGGAATAGCTATAGCCAGAGGGCATTGGAAGGGCTATAGCCAGAGGGCATTGGAAGGGCTATAGCCAGAGGGCGTTGGAAGGGCTATAGCCAGAGGGTATTGGAAGGGCTATCGCCAGAGGGCATTGGAAGGGCTATAGCCAGAGGGCATTGGAAGGGCTACAGCCAGAGGGCATTGGAAGGGCTACAGCCAGAGGGCATTGGAAGGGCTACAGCCAGAGGGCATTGGAAGGGCTACAGCCAGAGGGCATTGGAAGGGCTATAGCCAGAGGGCATTGGAAGGGCTATAGCCAGAGGGCATTGGAAGGGCTATAGCCAGAGGGCATTGGAAGAGCTTTGGTATGGTTGTGTTGGAAGGGCGATAGCCAGAGGGCATTGGAAGGGCTATCGCCAGAGGGCATTGGAAGGGCTATAGCCAGAGTGCATTGGAAGGGCTATAGCCAGAGGGCATTGGAAGGGCTATAGCCAGAGGGCATTGGAAGGGCTATAGCCAGGGGGCATTGGAATAGCTATAGCCAGAGGGCATTGGAAGGGCTATAGCCAGAGGGCATTGCAAGGGCTATAGCCAGAGGGCATTGGAAGGGCTATAGCCAGAGGGCATTGGAAGGGCTATAGCCAGAGGGCATTGGAAGGGCTATAGCCAGAGGGCATTGGAAGGGCTATAGCCAGAGGGCATTGAAGGGCTATAGCCAGAGGGCATTGGAAGGGCTATAGCCAGAGGGCATTGGAAGGGCTATAGCCAGAGGGCATTGGAAGGGCTATAGCCAGAGGGCATTGGAAGGGCTATAGCCAGAGGGCATTGGAAGGGCTATAGCCAGAGGGCATTGGAAGGGATTTGATTTTGTTGTGTTGGAAGGGCTATAGCCAGAGGGCATTGGAAGGGCTATAGCCAGAGGGCATTGGAAGGGTTATAGCCAGAGGGCATTGGAAGGGCTATAGCCAGAGGGCATTGGAAGGGCTATAGCCAGAGGGCATTGGAAGGGCTATAGCCAGAGGGCATTGGCAGGCCTATAGCCAGAGGGCATTGGAAGGGCTATAGCCAAAGGGCATTGGAAGGGCTATAGCCAGAGGGCATTGGAATGGCTATAGCCAGAGGGCATTGGAAGGGCTATAGCCAGAGAGCATTGGAAGGGCTATAGCCAGAGGGCATTGGAAGGGCTATAGCCAGAGGGCATTGGAAGGGCTATAGCCAGAGGGCATTGGAAGGGCTATAGCCAGAGGGCATTGGAAAGGCTTTGGTTTGGTTGTGTTCGAAGGGCGATAGCCAGAGGGCATGGGAAGGGCTATAGCCAGAGGGCATTGGAAGGGCTATAGCCAGAGGGCATTGGAATGGCTATAGCCAGAGGGCATTGGAAGGGCTATAGCCAGGGGGCATTGGAATAGCTATAGCCAGAGGGCATTGGAAGGGCTATAGCCAGAGGGCATTGGAAGGGCTATAGCCAGAGGGCATTGGAAGGGCTATAGCCATAGGGCATTGGAAGGGCTATAGCCAGAGGGCATTGGAAGGGCTATAGCCAGAGGGCATTGGAAGGGCTATAGCCAGAGGGCATTGGAAGGGCTATAGCCAGAGGGCATTGGAATGGCTATAGCCAGAGGGCATTGGAAGCGCTATAGCCAGAGGGCATTGGAAGAGCTTTGGTTTGGTTGTGTTGGAAGGGCAATACCCATAGGGCATTGGAAGGGCTATCGCCAGAGGGCATTGGAAGGGCTATAGCCAGAGGGCATTGGAAGGGCTATAGCCAGAGGGCATTGCAAGGGCTATAGCCAGAGGGCATTGGAAGGGCTATAGCCAGAGGGCATTGGAAGGGCTATAGCCAGAGGGCATTGGAAGGGCTATAGCCAGAGGGCATTGGAAGGGCTATAGACAGAGAGCATTGGAAGGGCTATAGCCAGAGGGCATTGGAAGAGCTTTGGTTTGGTTGTGTTGGAAGGGTTGCCTCTGGCTCATTTTTCATTCAAATTTCAAATGCACTGACAAACAATAACTTACTGAATGGAACATTCTGGTGTTTAGCAAAAAATTTGCTTTTGTTTTGATGGTTCAAAAGCAAATAGCTCAACAAAACTGTCCAACTCATCCAGACCCAAAGGAACGGCCATCGGGCATATTGAGGAAAACATGGGTGGGATTTCAACTTTTGCTTCCCCCATCCCCCATGTGCTGCATGCTTCCCCTTCACCTTCACATTAAGCCCAATCTTTCAGATACATATATTAGACAATGCAGAAAACAACTGTACTCAAAGAGGCATTTGCTGTGTATGTATTTTGTGGAAAACGAGGATGGGTTATCAACAGCCTCAAGTAAATTTGGGGCTGAAGGGGGAGGGGGGGAGGGAGGGGTGCACACTGTGCCTCCATATGCTTCCTCCTTGCTGTTCCCATTCCCACTTGACTGCCATCACCACTTCCCCATTGATCGCCATCACCACTTCACACTTTAGCGCCATCACCACCTCCCACTTTAGCGCCGTCACCACCTCCCACTTTAGCGCCATCACCACCTCCCACTTTAGCGCCATCACCACCTCCCACTTTAGCGCCATCACCACCTCCCACTTTAGCGCCATCACCACCTCCCACTTTAGCGCCATCACCACCTCCCACTTTAGCGCCATCACCACCTCCCACTTTAGCGCCATCACCACCTCCCACTTTAGCACCATCACCACCTCCGACTTTAGCGCCATCACCACCTCCCACTTTAGCCCTCTAGCTATAGCCCTTCTAATGCCCTCTAGCTATAGCCCTTCTAATGCCCTCTAGCTATAACCCTTCTAATGCCCTCTAGCTATAGCCCTTCTACTGCCCTCCAGCTATAACCTTTCTAATGCCCTCTAGCTATAGCCCTTCTAATGCCCTCTAGCTATAGCCCTTCTAATGCCCTCTAGCTGTAGCCCTTCTAATGCCCTCTAGCTATAGCCCTTCCAATGCCCTCTAGCTATAGCCCTTCTAATGCCCTCTAGCGAAAGCCCTTCTAATGCCCTCTAGCTATAGCCCTTCTAATGCCCTCTAGCTATAGCCCTTCTAATGCCCTCCAGCTATAGCCCTTCTAATGCCCTCTAGCTATAGCCCTTCCAATGCCCTCTGGCTCTCGCCATTCCAATGCCCTCTGGCTATAGCCCGTCCAATGCCCTCTGGCTATAGCCCTTCCAATGCCCTCTTGCTATATCCCTTCCAATGCCCTCTGGCTATAGCCCTTCCAATGCCCTCTGGCTATAGCCCTTCCAATGCCCTCTGGATATAGCCCTTCCAATGCCCTCTGTATATAGCCCTTCCAATGCCCTCTGGCTATAGCCCTTCCAACACAACCAAACCAAAGCCCTTCCAATGCCCTCTGGCTATAGCCCTTCCAATGCCCTCTGGCTCTAGCCCTTCCAATGCCCTCTGGCTATAGCCCGCCCAATGCCCTCTGGCTATAGCCCTTCCAATTCCCTCTGGCTATAGCCATTCCAATGCCCTCTGGCTATAGCCCTTCCAATGCCCTCTGGCTATAGCCCTTCCCATGCCCTCTGGCTATCCCCCTTCGAACACAACCAAACCAAAGCCTTTCCAATGCCCTCTGGCTATAGCCCTTCCAATGCCCTCTGGCTATAGCCCTTCCAATGCCCTCTGGCTATAGCACTTCCAATGCCCTCTGGCTATAGCCCTTCCAATGCCCTCTGGCTATAGCCCTTCCAATGCCCTCTGGCTATAGCCCTTCCAATGCCCTCTGGCTATAGCCATTCAAATGCCCTCTGGCTATAGCCCTTCCAATGCCCTTTGGCTATAGCCCTTCCAATGCCCTCTGGCTATAGCCTTCCAATGCCCTCTGGCTATAGCCCTTCCAATGCCCTCTGGCTATAGCCCTTCCAATGCCCTCTGGCTATAGCCCTTCCAATGCCCTCTGGCTATAGCCCTTCCAATGCCCTCTGGCTATAGCCCTTCCAATGCCCTCTGGCTATAGCTATTCCAATGCCCCCTGGCTATAGCCCTTCCAATGCCCTCTGGCTATAGCCCTTCCAATGCCCTCTGGCTATAGCCCTTCCAATGCACTCTGGCTATAGCCCTTCCAATACCCTCTGGCGATAGCCCTTCCAATGTCCTCTGGCTATCGCCCTTCCAACACAACCAAACCAAAGCTCTTCCAATGCCCTCTGGCTATAGCCCTTCCAATGCCCTCTGGCTATAGCCCTTCCAATGCCCTCTGGCTATAGCCCTTCCAATGCCCTCTGGCTATAGCCCTTCCAATGCCCTCTGGCTGTAGCCCTTCCAATGCCCTCTGGCTGTAGCCCTTCCAATGCCCTCTGGCTGTAGCCCTTCCAATGCCCTCTGGCTATAGCCCTTCCAATGCCCTCTGGCGATAGCCCTTCCAATACCCTCTGGCTATAGCCCTTCCAACGCCCTCTGGCTATAGCCCTTCCAACGCCCTCTGGCTATAGCCCTTCCAATGCCCTCTGGCTATAGCCCTTCCAATGCCCTCTGGCTATAGCCCTTCCAATGCCCTCTGGCTATCGCCCTTCCAACACAACCAAACCAAAGCCCTTCCAATGCCCTCTGGCTATAGCCCTTCCAATGCCCTCTGGCTATAGCCCTTCCAATGCCCTCTGGCTATAGCCCTTCCAATGCCCTCTGGCTAAAGCCCTTCCAATGCCCTCTGGCTATAGCCCTTCCAATGCCCTCTGGCTATAGCTATTCCAATGCCCCCTGGCTATAGCCCTTCCAATGCCCTCTGGCTATAGCCCTTCCAATGCCCTCTGGCTATAGCCCTTCCAATGCACTCTGGCTATAGCCCTTCCAATGCCCTCTGGCGATAGCCCTTCCAATGCCCTCTGGCTATCGCCCTTCCAACACAACCAAACCAAAGCCCTTCCAATGCCCTCTGGCTATAGCCCTTCCAATGCCCTCTGGCTGTAGCCATTCCAATGCCCTCTGGCTATAGCCCTTCCAATGCCCTCTGGCTAGAGCCCTTCCAATGCCCTCTGGCTCTAGCCCTTCCAATGCCCTCTGGCTATAGCCCTTCCAATGCCCTCTGGCTATAGCCCTTCCAATGCCCTCTGGCTATAGCCCTTCCAATGTCATCTTGGAAGACAAAGTTTCCTCGAAAGGCTGCACGAGCAAATGGAAGCAATGTTTCTTCCAGAATGGCCCTGTACTTGAACTGGTTCAGGTTTCCATTCAGAACAACCAGGTCAGTTTTGCCCCCCTGCATGAAAAGCAGCCCAAAAGGTCATCCCACCACCTCCAGCTAGGACTCTTGGCACTATACAATCTTTGTTGTAGGCTTCATGCACTTGCCTGCACACTCGGACGTGGCCATCTTGATGATAGACCAGAAATCTAGACTCGTCACTGTAGATCACGTGATTCCAGTGTCCTGGCTGCCATTGACGGTGCTCTCTGGCCCACTGCAATCGGCGCTGGTGGTGTTGTCTGGGCAGGCGTGGCTTTCTCAGGGGATGCCTGGCACGATAGCCTGCTTGAACCAGTCGTTGGTTGACTAGCCTTCTGGATACAGGCACATTTGTCAGTTGCTGCCACTCAGCCCGAAGCCGATTAGCTGACTTGGTATGGCCATTGCAGACTAACCGGTGCAGCTGGCGATCATCCCTCCTTGTGGTTCTGCGGGGACGTCCTGGCCTCGGTATTTGAGTAGGGACACCCCTCTGAGCATTTCGTTTCAGGATCTTTGACACCTGACCTTGAGTGATGCCATACCGCCGAGCAATAGCACGCTGTTTCATGCCGTAAATTCGTAAAGCCACCACTCCATGACAAACAGCATTGTCGAGTTGACGGACCATCTCCAGACGAAGCGGCAATAACTTTTGGAGACGTGCAGCAGTTGTTTTCCACTAATACAAAACGCAACAACCCTTGTATACCCGACTGTGAAGCCAATCGTCAAATGCACCTGTCCGTACATTTTGCCACGCCACCTGTGATATAATCCTGTTGTTGACTTTTTGCTGTGACAGACAATCAGTGACATGGTTCTTTTAACAAATAAATCACCAAAGTGTAAAAGAAACTCACCAGATTGATATACTGAGTTAAGAAAGTAAACCCAAGTCAAGAAAAAAAAAATATTCCATATTAAATGCCAAGTCTGTATAAAACAAAGCATTGCGTCCGGATATACCGGATATATAAATTTTGGCCAAAACAACGCAGAAATCAAGAAAATTACCAAACACCAGGACCTCATCCGAAGATGTATCTCTGAGGAATTTTAATTAAATAAGTCATTTATAAATCAACGAGTTAATTTATTAAATGATTAATCAATAAATCAAAATTTTCCTTGACAGCCACATCACTTGGTCAGTGTCATGTCCAAATATCAGCTTCCTTACTCAAAAGGTGCCTGAGTTAATGTAATGTAATTACTGTAATAAGATTACTGCAATTACTGTAATGATTACTGTAATTACTGTAATTACCGGAACTGTAATTACTGTAATTACCTCAGGTAATTACTGTAATGTAATAAGAAATGTAATTAATTAAATAAGTACTTCATTAATCGCTAATAATTAAATAACTCGTGAATTCTTATCCGATTTACTTAACATTTGAGTGTCCCCAAAACGTTGGAGCAAAACGTTGCAACAACGAAAGTGAAACGTTGTAGCGACGTTGTGGAAACGTCAGCAAAACCCAACATTTGAATGTTCCCAAAACGTTGGAGCAAAACGTTGCAACAACGAAAGTGAAACGTTGTAGCGACATTGTGGAAACGTTTTACAACAACATTATTTCAATGTTGCAGGAAAGTAATGTGAAAAAACGTTGAAACAACGTTGTGGAAACGTCAGCAAAACCCAACATTTGAATGTTCCCAAAACGTTCCCAAAAATGTTCTCTCTCTGTCTGTCTCTCTTTCTGTCTGTCTATGTCTCTCTCTGTCTGTCTCTCTCTCTCTGTCTCTCTCTGTCTATCTCTCTCTCTTTCTGTCTGTCTCTCTCTCTCTCTGTCTCTCTCTCTGTCTGTCTCTCTCTGTCTGTCTATCTCTCTCTCTCTGTCTGTGGTTCTCTCTGTCTGTCTCTCTTTCTGTCTGTCTATGTCTCTCTCTGTCTGTCTCTCTCTGTCTATCTCTCTCTGTCTGTCTCTCTCTCACTTTCTGTCTCTCTCTGTCTATCTCTCTCTGTCTGTCTGTCTGTCTCTCTCTATCTGTCTGAATATCATCTTTATCTCTGTCTGTCTCTATGTCTCTCTCTCTTTCTTTCTGTCTCTCTCTCTCTGTCTCTCTGTCTGTTTGTCTCTCTCTGTCTATCTCTCTCTGTCTGTCTCTCTCTCACTTTCTGTCTCTCTCTGTCTATCTCTCTCTGTCTGTCTGTTTGTCTCTCTCTGTCTGTCTCTCTCTCTGTCTGTCTCTCTCTGTCTGTCTATCTCTCTCTCTCTGTCTGTGGTTCTCTCTGTCTGTCTCTCTTTCTGTCTGTCTATGTCTCTCTCTGTCTGTCTCTCTCTGTCTATCTCTCTCTGTCTGTCTCTCTCTCACTTTCTGTCTCTCTCTGTCTATCTCTCTCTGTCTGTCTGTTTGTCTCTCTCTATCTGTCTGAATATCATCTTTATCTCTGTCTCTCTCTCTGTCTGTCTCTCTCTGTCTGTCTATCTCTCTCTCTGTCTGTGGTTCTATCTGTCTGTCTCTCTTTCTGTCTGTCTATGTCTCTCTCTGTCTGTCTCTCTCTGTCTATCTCTCTCTGTCTGTCTCTCTCTCACTTTCTGTCTCTCTCTGTCTATCTCTCTCTGTCTGTCTGTTTGTCTCTCTCTGTCTGTCTCTCTCTGTCTGTCTCTGTCTGTCTGTCTATCTCTCTCTCTGTCTGTGGTTCTCTCTGTCTGTCTCTCTTTCTGTCTGTCTATGTCTCTCTCTGTCTGTCTCTCTCTGTCTATCTCTCTCTGTCTGTCTCTCTCTCACTTTCTCTCTCTCTCTGTCTATCTCTCACTGTCTGTCTGTTTGTCTCTCTCTGTCTGTCTCTCTCTGTCTGTCTCTCTCTGTCTGTCTATCTCTCTCTCTCTGTCTGTGGTTCTCTCTGTCTGTCTCTCTTTCTGTCTGTCTATGTCTCTCTCTGTCTGTCTCTCTCTGTCTATCTCTCTCTGTCTGTCTCTCTCTCACTTTCTGTCTCTCTCTCTGTCTATCTCTCTCTGTCTGTCTGTT
Source organism: Myxine glutinosa (assembly GCF_964187855.1). Taxonomy (NCBI): domain Eukaryota; kingdom Metazoa; phylum Chordata; class Myxini; order Myxiniformes; family Myxinidae; genus Myxine; species Myxine glutinosa. Next base: position 65,881,598 of record NC_136270.1, on the reverse strand, counting down.
TGTCTCTCTCTGTCTGTCTCTCTCTGTCTGTCTCTCTCTGTCTGTCTATCTCTCTCTCTCTGTCTGTGGTTCTCTCTGTCTGTCTCTCTTTCTGTCTGTCTATGTCTCTCTCTGTCTGTCTCTCTCTGTCTATCTCTCTCTGTCTGTCTCTCTCTCACTTTCTGTCTCTCTCTGTCTATCTCTCTCTGTCTGTCTGTTTGTCTCTCTCTGTCTGTCTCTCTCTCTGTCTGTCTCTCTCTGTCTGTCTATCTCTCTCTCTCTGTCTGTGGTTCTCTCTGTCTGTCTCTCTTTCTGTCTGTCTATGTCTCTCTCTGTCTGTCTCTCTCTGTCTATCTCTCTCTGTCTGTCTCTCTCTCACTTTCTGTCTCTCTCTGTCTATCTCTCTGTCTGTTCAAATATCATCTTTAAGCTAATGTCCTTTACTGGGACAAGCAATCTCATAGCGATTTTATATTATAATAAATAGTATGTCATTTCTCTTGAAGCAATCCAGCCCCAACTTTCTTTGGAAGTCTTTTGCTGTCTGTCTCTCTCTCTCTGTCTGCCTGTGTCTCTCTCTGTCTGTCTCTCTCTCTGTCTGTCTATGTCTCATAATCACCAAACAAGAACAGTACACATTTCCTGTAATTATCTCTCATAATCAGGATAAATTTGGAACAGCCCTTAAACTAACACCAAGCAGATCAATTTTTATATTTAGGTTGAGGTTTCACACAAACGCTTTGCTTCTCGCAAAGCGTCCACCAATGGGAACTAGAGGGAGGGAGAAGGAGCGGGAGCAGGAGACAGGTAGCCGGAATGGAAATGAGGGACAATGAGGGCCAGTGAGGGAGTGTCGGTATGCAATTTTCATCCAATCGCCATCTTTCACAATAATTCTGGACCGGCATGAGATGGCGTTGTCTGTCATTAATTTATATTGTAATCAAACGAGTTTTAGAAATGGCGGGAAAACTGAAAAAAAATTATTTATTTATTTATTTAAAACGGGTGTACACGATTGTACACGTGTACGGACCTTACCGAACCTTACCGAACCGGCAAACAAATCGCCTCATGGTGCACTTCATGAGCCGATTTGCCCGCAGACCAGAGTAAGGCTCTTCACACCCAGCGTATAACGTACGTATCCTCGCAAGCACACGAATAATAGAATCATTTAAAACGTTCCATCCGTGACTTTTACCTCGGACGGTCGTGACAAAAATACGTTTACACTCCTTGGATTACCTATATCGTGGCAAGCCCCACACACACATCCTCCACCATGTTCAGAATTCGTATTTCATAATGGACCATCCCCAAGACGCCATGCTTACCTTGGCGACGTCCACTCGAAATCCAGCGGTGCCTCCAGATTGTCGGGGAAGTGTGTAGGGACTCAAGACGCCAATGGTCGGAAACAGGTTTTACAAAAGATCACAACTTTATTAACTGGTTGTTCACTTCATTCCAATACTAATGACTACCGTTAACTCAATGGACCAGATAACTCTTATCTGCATAGTCCCTTTTTCTCAGCCGATATTCCTCTGCAACGCCGTACTCGTTCATCCCATCGGGCAGGACTTCTGATGGCAATTGGTCCTTGACTCCAAGTCTCTTCTGTTTATATGGGCAAGCTTCAGTTAATCCTCTGTGCGCTGAAATCGTAATCCCTTCTCCGCTGCTTCTAATCCGTTCTCCGCAAACGTTACTCGGTCGCCTCACTGGCACCAGCTCGCTCCCCTCCTGCTGCGAGTTCCATTTACCAAACAATAGGGGGGGGGGGGGGGTGCTCCAGCCTGGGGCTGTGACCAGGTGGACAAGAGATTACCATGTTCGTGCACATTCCTGACACTCCTTTACGAAATCGTCTATCTGCTTCGTTACTAGTCCCAATCAATGAGTTACATTTCCACAAGGGCTAAAGTGGGAGGTGGTGATGGCGCTAAAGTGGGAAGTGGTGATGGTGCTAAAGTGGGAGGTGGTGATGGTGCTAAAGTGGGAGGTGGTGATGGCGCTAAAGTGGGAGGTGGTGATGGCGCTAAAGTGGGAGGTGGTGACGGCGCTAAAGTGGGAGGTGGTGATGGCGCTAAAGTGGGAGTTGGTGATGGCGCTAAAGTGGGAGGTGGTGACGGCGCTAAAATGGGAGGTGGTGATGGCGATAAAGTGGGAGGTGGTGATGGCGCTAAAGTGGGAGGTGGTGATGGCGCTAAAGTGGGAGGTGGTGATGGCGCTAAAGTGGGAAGTGCTGGTGGTGCTGAAGTGTGAAGTGGTGATGGCGATCAATGGGGAAGTGGTGATGGCAGTCAAGTGGGAATGGGAACAGCAAGGAGGAAGCATATGGAGGCACAGTGTGCACCCCTCCCTCCCCCCTCCCCCTTCAGCCCCAAATTTACTTGAGGCTGTTGATAACCCATCCTCGTTTTCCACAAAATACATACACAGCAAATGCCTCTTTGAGTACAGTTGTTTTCTGCATTGTCTAATATATGTATCTGAAAGATTGGGCTTAATGTGAAGGAGAAGGGGAAGCATGCAGCACATGGGGGATGGGGGAAGCAAAAGTTGAAATCCCACCCATGTTTTCCTCAATATGCCCGATGGCCGTTCCTTTGGGTCTGGATGAGTTGGACAGTTTTGTTGAGCTATTTGCTTTTGAACCATCAAAACAAAAGCAAATTTTGTGCGAAACACCAGAATGTTCCATTCAGTAAGTTATTGTTTGTCAGTGCATTTGAAATTTGAATGAAAAATGTGAGAGATTCATGCCATTGTATGCCCTTTTCCCTGGAATCTCATGTGATTGCAATTATGTTAATGATACAAGAATAATTGCCTGTGATTTATAGGGAGGAATCCATTCAGGGTGTGGATATTTAAAACTGTAATTAACTGCACAAGCAATGGTCGAATTCTCACTGAGCAATTCCACGCTCTGCAGCATCTACATCTATATAATAATAGCGTAAGGACTCGACTTTGTTATCCCTTTTACGCCGCACCCAGTGACCCGATGCCCACGGCACCAATGGATTTACGATCTACGAACCACGCTCTTTGTTTATCACGTACAGCCATACTCGAAAAATCTGAATTAGCCGACGTTGGGGCCCAAAAGCATCCGAATAACTGCTGATACGACGCCATCTTATGACGCCATCGTATTGGCGTCTGCTGGGCGAAGGCGAAGCAAGCCGTCCGCTGATTGGACAGGCGAAAGCGAAAGCAAGCCGTCCACTGAGTGGACAATCTAGAGCATGCATTTGTGCCGGTGTCGGCGATCGTTGTTCATATACGCACTCTTCATTCTCATCTTTCTTCCTAACTCTTACTCGGACAAGCAAATCCCCTATGCCATCCATAATGGTAAACTCTATCCATACACCACATCCTCCCTTCCGTGGATGTTCCACGGGTTTCGGCTAGTTCTTACTAAAAGGAGGTGTGTGTGTGTGTGTGTGTGTGTGTGTGTGTGTGTGTGTGTGTGTGTGTGTGTGTGTGTGTGTGTGTAAGGGATCACGGGTCCTCTTCGGCAAGGGATCACGGTTCAGGGACCGTCACGGTCACGGTTCTTCGGCAAAAGCTGTTCAACTTTTTCATCGTTTTGTTCCAGAATCGTCACTGAACCTCGAACAGCTTCCAACTGCAGTTCGTTTGTCGTAATATTCCCAGGAAAGGTTTTTAAGATCCCTGTGAGGTTCTTTTTATCATTCTTGTTGCTCCATTTATCACCGGTATAATTTTGATGCTCTTCAGCCACCAGGATCTTCGCACTTCATTTTGAGGTCCTGGTGTTTGGTAATTTTCTTGATTTCTGCGTTGTTTTGGCCAAAATTTATATATCCGGTATATCCGGACGCAATGCTTTGTTTTATACAGACTTGGCATTTAATATGGAATTTTTTTTTTTCTTGACTTGGGTTTACTTTCTTAACTCAGTATATCAATCTGGTGAGTTTCTTTTACACTTTGGTGATTTATTTGTTAAAAGAACCATGTCACTGATTGTCTGTCACAGCAAAAAGTCAACAACAGGATTATATCACAGGTGGCGTGGCAAAATGTACGGACAGGTGCATTTGACGATTGGCTTCACAGTCGGGTATACAAGGGTTGTTGCGTTTTGTATTAGTGGAAAACAACTGCTGCACGTCTCCAAAAGTTATTGCCGCTTCGTCTGGAGATGGTCCGTCAACTCGACAATGCTGTTTGTCATGGAGTGGTGGCTTTACGAATTTACGGCATGAAACAGCGTGCTATTGCTCGGCGGTATGGCATCACTCAAGGTCAGGTGTCAAAGATCCTGAAACGAAATGCTCAGAGGGGTGTCCCTACTCAAATACCGAGGCCAGGACGTCCCCGCAGAACCACAAGGAGGGATGATCGCCAGCTGCACCGGTTAGTCTGCAATGGCCATACCAAGTCAGCTAATCGGCTTCGGGCTGAGTGGCAGCAACTGACAAATGTGCCTGTATCCAGAAGGCTAGTCAACCAACGACTGGTTCAAGCAGGCTATCGTGCCAGGCATCCCCTGAGAAAGCCACGCCTGACCAGACAACACCACCAGCACCGATTGCAGTGGGCCTGAGAGCACCGTCAATGGCAGCCAGGACACTGGAATCACGTGATCTACAGTGACGAGTCTAGATTTCTGGTCTATCGTCAAGATGGCCGCGTCCGAGTGTGCAGGCAAGTGCATGAAGCCTACAACAAAGATTGTATAGTGCAAAGAGTCCAAGCTGGAGGTGGTGGGATGACCTTTTGGGCTGCTTTTCATGCAGGGGGCAAAACTGACCTGGTTGTTCTGAATGGAAACATGAACCAGTTCAAGTACAGGGCCATTCTGGAAGAAACATTGCTTCCATTTGCTCGTGCAGCCTTTCGAGGAAACTTTGTCTTCCAAGATGACATTGGAAGGGCTATAGCCAGAGGGCATTGGAAGGGCTATAGCCAGAGGGCATTGGAAGGGCTATAGCCAGGGGGCATTGGAATAGCTATAGCCAGAGGGCATTGGAAGGGCTATAGCCAGAGGGCATTGGAAGGGCTATAGCCAGAGGGCGTTGGAAGGGCTATAGCCAGAGGGTATTGGAAGGGCTATCGCCAGAGGGCATTGGAAGGGCTATAGCCAGAGGGCATTGGAAGGGCTACAGCCAGAGGGCATTGGAAGGGCTACAGCCAGAGGGCATTGGAAGGGCTACAGCCAGAGGGCATTGGAAGGGCTACAGCCAGAGGGCATTGGAAGGGCTATAGCCAGAGGGCATTGGAAGGGCTATAGCCAGAGGGCATTGGAAGGGCTATAGCCAGAGGGCATTGGAAGAGCTTTGGTATGGTTGTGTTGGAAGGGCGATAGCCAGAGGGCATTGGAAGGGCTATCGCCAGAGGGCATTGGAAGGGCTATAGCCAGAGTGCATTGGAAGGGCTATAGCCAGAGGGCATTGGAAGGGCTATAGCCAGAGGGCATTGGAAGGGCTATAGCCAGGGGGCATTGGAATAGCTATAGCCAGAGGGCATTGGAAGGGCTATAGCCAGAGGGCATTGCAAGGGCTATAGCCAGAGGGCATTGGAAGGGCTATAGCCAGAGGGCATTGGAAGGGCTATAGCCAGAGGGCATTGGAAGGGCTATAGCCAGAGGACATTGGAAGGGCTATAGCCAGAGGGCATTGAAGGGCTATAGCCAGAGGGCATTGGAAGGGCTATAGCCAGAGGGCATTGGAAGGGCTATAGCCAGAGGGCATTGGAAGGGCTATAGCCAGAGGGCATTGGAAGGGCTATAGCCAGAGGGCATTGGAAGGGCTATAGCCAGAGGGCATTGGAAGGGATTTGATTTTGTTGTGTTGGAAGGGCTATAGCCAGAGGGCATTGGAAGGGCTATAGCCAGAGGGCATTGGAAGGGTTATAGCCAGAGGGCATTGGAAGGGCTATAGCCAGAGGGCATTGGAAGGGCTATAGCCAGAGGGCATTGGAAGGGCTATAGCCAGAGGGCATTGGCAGGCCTATAGCCAGAGGGCATTGGAAGGGCTATAGCCAGAGAGCATTGGAAGGGCTATAGCCAGAGGGCATTGGAAGGGCTATAGCCAGAGGGCATTGGAAGGGCTATAGCCAGAGGGCATTGGAAGGGCTATAGCCAGAGGGCATTGGAAAGGCTTTGGTTTGGTTGTGTTCGAAGGGCGATAGCCAGAGGGCATGGGAAGGGCTATAGCCAGAGGGCATTGGAAGGGCTATAGCCAGAGGGCATTGGAATGGCTATAGCCAGAGGGCATTGGAAGGGCTATAGCCAGGGGGCATTGGAATAGCTATAGCCAGAGGGCATTGGAAGGGCTATAGCCAGAGGGCATTGGAAGGGCTATAGCCAGAGGGCATTGGAAGGGCTATAGCCATAGGGCATTGGAAGGGCTATAGCCAGAGGGCATTGGAAGGGCTATAGCCAGAGGGCATTGGAAGGGCTATAGCCAGAGGGCATTGGAAGGGCTATAGCCAGAGGGCATTGGAATGGCTATAGCCAGAGGGCATTGGAAGCGCTATAGCCAGAGGGCATTGGAAGAGCTTTGGTTTGGTTGTGTTGGAAGGGCAATACCCATAGGGCATTGGAAGGGCTATCGCCAGAGGGCATTGGAAGGGCTATAGCCAGAGGGCATTGGAAGGGCTATAGCCAGAGGGCATTGCAAGGGCTATAGCCAGAGGGCATTGGAAGGGCTATAGCCAGAGGGCATTGGAAGGGCTATAGCCAGAGGGCATTGGAAGGGCTATAGCCAGAGGGCATTGGAAGGGCTATAGACAGAGAGCATTGGAAGGGCTATAGCCAGAGGGCATTGGAAGAGCTTTGGTTTGGTTGTGTTGGAAGGGTTGCCTCTGGCTCATTTTTCATTCAAATTTCAAATGCACTGACAAACAATAACTTACTGAATGGAACATTCTGGTGTTTAGCAAAAAATTTGCTTTTGTTTTGATGGTTCAAAAGCAAATAGCTCAACAAAACTGTCCAACTCATCCAGACCCAAAGGAACGGCCATCGGGCATATTGAGGAAAACATGGGTGGGATTTCAACTTTTGCTTCCCCCATCCCCCATGTGCTGCATGCTTCCCCTTCACCTTCACATTAAGCCCAATCTTTCAGATACATATATTAGACAATGCAGAAAACAACTGTACTCAAAGAGGCATTTGCTGTGTATGTATTTTGTGGAAAACGAGGATGGGTTATCAACAGCCTCAAGTAAATTTGGGGCTGAAGGGGGAGGGGGGGAGGGAGGGGTGCACACTGTGCCTCCATATGCTTCCTCCTTGCTGTTCCCATTCCCACTTGACTGCCATCACCACTTCCCCATTGATCGCCATCACCACTTCACACTTTAGCGCCATCACCACCTCCCACTTTAGCGCCGTCACCACCTCCCACTTTAGCGCCATCACCACCTCCCACTTTAGCGCCATCACCACCTCCCACTTTAGCGCCATCACCACCTCCCACTTTAGCGCCATCACCACCTCCCACTTTAGCGCCATCACCACCTCCCACTTTAGCGCCATCACCACCTCCCACTTTAGCGCCATCACCACCTCCCACTTTAGCACCATCACCACCTCCGACTTTAGCGCCATCACCACCTCCCACTTTAGCCCTCTAGCTATAGCCCTTCTAATGCCCTCTAGCTATAGCCCTTCTAATGCCCTCTAGCTATAACCCTTCTAATGCCCTCTAGCTATAGCCCTTCTACTGCCCTCCAGCTATAACCTTTCTAATGCCCTCTAGCTATAGCCCTTCTAATGCCCTCTAGCTATAGCCCTTCTAATGCCCTCTAGCTGTAGCCCTTCTAATGCCCTCTAGCTATAGCCCTTCCAATGCCCTCTAGCTATAGCCCTTCTAATGCCCTCTAGCGAAAGCCCTTCTAATGCCCTCTAGCTATAGCCCTTCTAATGCCCTCTAGCTATAGCCCTTCTAATGCCCTCCAGCTATAGCCCTTCCAATGCCCTCTGGCTCTCGCCATTCCAATGCCCTCTGGCTATAGCCCGTCCAATGCCCTCTGGCTATAGCCCTTCCAATGCCCTCTTGCTATATCCCTTCCAATGCCCTCTGGCTATAGCCCTTCCAATGCCCTCTGGCTATAGCCCTTCCAATGCCCTCTGGATATAGCCCTTCCAATGCCCTCTGTATATAGCCCTTCCAATGCCCTCTGGCTATAGCCCTTCCAACACAACCAAACCAAAGCCCTTCCAATGCCCTCTGGCTATAGCCCTTCCAATGCCCTCTGGCTATAGCCCTTCCAATGCCCTCTGGCTCTAGCCCTTCCAATGCCCTCTGGCTATAGCCCGCCCAATGCCCTCTGGCTATAGCCCTTCCAATTCCCTCTGGCTATAGCCATTCCAATGCCCTCTGGCTATAGCCCTTCCAATGCCCTCTGGCTATAGCCCTTCCCATGCACTCTGGCTATCCCCCTTCGAACACAACCAAACCAAAGCCTTTCCAATGCCCTCTGGCTATAGCCCTTCCAATGCCCTCTGGCTATAGCCCTTCCAATGCCCTCTGGCTATAGCACTTCCAATGCCCTCTGGCTATAGCCCTTCCAATGCCCTCTGGCTATAGCCCTTCCAATGCCCTCTGGCTATAGCCCTTCCAATGCCCTCTGGCTATAGCCATTCAAATGCCCTCTGGCTATAGCCCTTCCAATGCCCTTTGGCTATAGCCCTTCCAATGCCCTCTGGCTATAGCCTTCCAATGCCCTCTGGCTATAGCCCTTCCAATGCCCTCTGGCTATAGCCCTTCCAATGCCCTCTGGCTATAGCCCTTCCAATGCCCTCTGGCTATAGCCCTTCCAATGCCCTCTGGCTATAGCCCTTCCAATGCCCTCTGGCTATAGCTATTCCAATGCCCCCTGGCTATAGCCCTTCCAATGCCCTCTGGCTATAGCCCTTCCAATGCCCTCTGGCTATAGCCCTTCCAATGCACTCTGGCTATAGCCCTTCCAATACCCTCTGGCGATAGCCCTTCCAATGTCCTCTGGCTATCGCCCTTCCAACACAACCAAACCAAAGCTCTTCCAATGCCCTCTGGCTATAGCCCTTCCAATGCCCTCTGGCTATAGCCCTTCCAATGCCCTCTGGCTATAGCCCTTCCAATGCCCTCTGGCTATAGCCCTTCCAATGCCCTCTGGCTGTAGCCCTTCCAATGCCCTCTGGCTGTAGCCCTTCCAATGCCCTCTGGCTGTAGCCCTTCCAATGCCCTCTGGCTATAGCCCTTCCAATGCCCTCTGGCGATAGCCCTTCCAATACCCTCTGGCTATAGCCCTTCCAACGCCCTCTGGCTATAGCCCTTCCAATGCCCTCTGGCTATAGCCCTTCCAATGCCCTCTGGCTATAGCCCTTCCAATGCCCTCTGGCTATCGCCCTTCCAACACAACCAAACCAAAGCCCTTCCAATGCCCTCTGGCTATAGCCCTTCCAATGCCCTCTGGCTATAGCCCTTCCAATGCCCTCTGGCTATAGCCCTTCCAATGCCCTCTGGCTAAAGCCCTTCCAATGCCCTCTGGCTATAGCCCTTCCAATGCCCTCTGGCTATAGCTATTCCAATGCCCCCTGGCTATAGCCCTTCCAATGCCCTCTGGCTATAGCCCTTCCAATGCCCTCTGGCTATAGCCCTTCCAATGCACTCTGGCTATAGCCCTTCCAATGCCCTCTGGCGATAGCCCTTCCAATGCCCTCTGGCTATCGCCCTTCCAACACAACCAAACCAAAGCCCTTCCAATGCCCTCTGGCTATAGCCCTTCCAATGCCCTCTGGCTGTAGCCATTCCAATGCCCTCTGGCTATAGCCCTTCCAATGCCCTCTGGCTAGAGCCCTTCCAATGCCCTCTGGCTCTAGCCCTTCCAATGCCCTCTGGCTATAGCCCTTCCAATGCCCTCTGGCTATAGCCCTTCCAATGCCCTCTGGCTATAGCCCTTCCAATGTCATCTTGGAAGACAAAGTTTCCTCGAAAGGCTGCACGAGCAAATGGAAGCAATGTTTCTTCCAGAATGGCCCTGTACTTGAACTGGTTCAGGTTTCCATTCAGAACAACCAGGTCAGTTTTGCCCCCCTGCATGAAAAGCAGCCCAAAAGGTCATCCCACCACCTCCAGCTAGGACTCTTGGCACTATACAATCTTTGTTGTAGGCTTCATGCACTTGCCTGCACACTCGGACGTGGCCATCTTGATGATAGACCAGAAATCTAGACTCGTCACTGTAGATCACGTGATTCCAGTGTCCTGGCTGCCATTGACGGTGCTCTCTGGCCCACTGCAATCGGCGCTGGTGGTGTTGTCTGGGCAGGCGTGGCTTTCTCAGGGGATGCCTGGCACGATAGCCTGCTTGAACCAGTCGTTGGTTGACTAGCCTTCTGGATACAGGCACATTTGTCAGTTGCTGCCACTCAGCCCGAAGCCGATTAGCTGACTTGGTATGGCCATTGCAGACTAACCGGTGCAGCTGGCGATCATCCCTCCTTGTGGTTCTGCGGGGACGTCCTGGCCTCGGTATTTGAGTAGGGACACCCCTCTGAGCATTTCGTTTCAGGATCTTTGACACCTGACCTTGAGCGATGCCATACCGCCGAGCAATAGCACGCTGTTTCATGCCGTAAATTCGTAAAGCCACCACTCCATGACAAACAGCATTGTCGAGTTGACGGACCATCTCCAGACGAAGCGGCAATAACTTTTGGAGACGTGCAGCAGTTGTTTTCCACTAATACAAAACGCAACAACCCTTGTATACCCGACTGTGAAGCCAATCGTCAAATGCACCTGTCCGTACATTTTGCCACGCCACCTGTGATATAATCCTGTTGTTGACTTTTTGCTGTGACAGACAATCAGTGACATGGTTCTTTTAACAAATAAATCACCAAAGTGTAAAAGAAACTCACCAGATTGATATACTGAGTTAAGAAAGTAAACCCAAGTCAAGAAAAAAAATATATTCCATATTAAATGCCAAGTCTGTATAAAACAAAGCATTGCGTCCGGATATACCGGATATATAAATTTTGGCCAAAACAACGCAGAAATCAAGAAAATTACCAAACACCAGGACCTCATCCGAAGATGTATCTCTGAGGAATTTTAATTAAATAAGTCATTTATAAATCAACGAGTTAATTTATTAAATGATTAATCAATAAATCAAAATTTTCCTTGACAGCCACATCACTTGGTCAGTGTCATGTCCAAATATCAGCTTCCTTACTCAAAAGGTGCCTGAGTTAATGTAATGTAATTACTGTAATAAGATTACTGCAATTACTGTAATGATTACTGTAATTACTGTAATTACCGGAACTGTAATTACTGTAATTACCTCAGGTAATTACTGTAATGTAATAAGAAATGTAATTAATTAAATAAGTACTTCATTAATCGCTAATAATTAAATAACTCGTGAATTCTTATCCGATTTACTTAACATTTGAGTGTCCCCAAAACGTTGGAGCAAAACGTTGCAACAACGAAAGTGAAACGTTGTAGCGACGTTGTGGAAACGTCAGCAAAACCCAACATTTGAATGTTCCCAAAACGTTGGAGCAAAACGTTGCAACAACGAAAGTGAAACGTTGTAGCGACATTGTGGAAACGTTTTACAACAACATTATTTCAATGTTGCAGGAAAGTAATGTGAAAAAACGTTGAAACAACGTTGTGGAAACGTCAGCAAAACCCAACATTTGAATGTTCCCAAAACGTTCCCAAAAATGTTCTCTCTCTGTCTGTCTCTCTTTCTGTCTGTCTATGTCTCTCTCTGTCTGTCTCTCTCTCTCTGTCTCTCTCTGTCTATCTCTCTCTCTTTCTGTCTGTCTCTCTCTCTCTGTCTCTCTCTCTGTCTGTCTCTCTCTGTCTGTCTATCTCTCTCTCTCTGTCTGTGGTTCTCTCTGTCTGTCTCTCTTTCTGTCTGTCTATGTCTCTCTCTGTCTGTCTCTCTCTGTCTATCTCTCTCTGTCTGTCTCTCTCTCACTTTCTGTCTCTCTCTGTCTATCTCTCTCTGTCTGTCTGTCTGTCTCTCTCTATCTGTCTGAATATCATCTTTATCTCTGTCTGTCTCTATGTCTCTCTCTCTTTCTTTCTGTCTCTCTCTCTCTGTCTCTCTGTCTGTTTGTCTCTCTCTGTCTATCTCTCTCTGTCTGTCTCTCTCTCACTTTCTGTCTCTCTCTGTCTATCTCTCTCTGTCTGTCTGTTTGTCTCTCTCTGTCTGTCTCTCTCTCTGTCTGTCTCTCTCTGTCTGTCTATCTCTCTCTCTCTGTCTGTGGTTCTCTCTGTCTGTCTCTCTTTCTGTCTGTCTATGTCTCTCTCTGTCTGTCTCTCTCTGTCTATCTCTCTCTGTCTGTCTCTCTCTCACTTTCTGTCTCTCTCTGTCTATCTCTCTCTGTCTGTCTGTTTGTCTCTCTCTATCTGTCTGAATATCATCTTTATCTCTGTCTCTCTCTCTGTCTGTCTCTCTCTGTCTGTCTATCTCTCTCTCTGTCTGTGGTTCTATCTGTCTGTCTCTCTTTCTGTCTGTCTATGTCTCTCTCTGTCTGTCTCTCTCTGTCTATCTCTCTCTGTCTGTCTCTCTCTCACTTTCTGTCTCTCTCTGTCTATCTCTCTCTGTCTGTCTGTTTGTCTCTCTCTGTCTGTCTCTCTCTGTCTGTCTCTGTCTGTCTGTCTATCTCTCTCTCTGTCTGTGGTTCTCTCTGTCTGTCTCTCTTTCTGTCTGTCTATGTCTCTCTCTGTCTGTCTCTCTCTGTCTATCTCTCTCTGTCTGTCTCTCTCTCACTTTCTCTCTCTCTCTGTCTATCTCTCACTGTCTGTCTGTTTGTCTCTCTCTGTCTGTCTCTCTCTGTCTGTCTCTCTCTGTCTGTCTATCTCTCTCTCTCTGTCTGTGGTTCTCTCTGTCTGTCTCTCTTTCTGTCTGTCTATGTCTCTCTCTGTCTGTCTCTCTCTGTCTATCTCTCTCTGTCTGTCTCTCTCTCACTTTCTGTCTCTCTCTCTGTCTATCTCTCTCTGTCTGTCTGTTTGTCTCTCTCTGTCTGTCTCTCTCTGTCTGTCTCTCTCTGTCTGTCTATCTCTCTCTCTCTGTCTGTGGTTCTCTCTGTCTGTCTCTCTTTCTGTCTGTCTATGTCTCTCTCTGTCTGTCTCTCTCTGTCTATCTCTCTCTGTCTGTCTCTCTCTCACTTTCTGTCTCTCTCTGTCTATCTCTCTCTGTCTGTCTGTTTGTCTCTCTCTGTCTGTCTCTCTCTCTGTCTGTCTCTCTCTGTCTGTCTATCTCTCTCTCTCTGTCTGTGGTTCTCTCTGTCTGTCTCTCTTTCTGTCTGTCTATGTCTCTCTCTGTCTGTCTCTCTCTGTCTATCTCTCTCTGTCTGTCTCTCTCTCACTTTCTGTCTCTCTCTGTCTATCTCTCTGTCTGTTCAAATATCATCTTTAAGCTAATGTCCTTTACTGGGACAAGCAATCTCATAGCGATTTTATATTATAATAAATAGTATGTCATTTCTCTTGAAGCAATCCAGCCCCAACTTTCTTTGGAAGTCTTTTGCTGTCTGTCTCTCTCTCTCTGTCTGCCTGTGTCTCTCTCTGTCTGTCTCTCTCTCTGTCTGTCTATGTCTCATAATCACCAAACAAGAACAGTACACATTTCCTGTAATTATCTCTCATAATCAGGATAAATTTGGAACAGCCCTTAAACTAACACCAAGCAGATCAATTTTTATATTTAGGTTGAGGTTTCACACAAACGCTTTGCTTCTCGCAAAGCGTCCACCAATGGGAACTAGAGGGAGGGAGAAGGAGCGGGAGCAGGAGACAGGTAGCCGGAATGGAAATGAGGGACAATGAGGGCCAGTGAGGGAGTGTCGGTATGCAATTTTCATCCAATCGCCATCTTTCACAATAATTCTGGACCGGCATGAGATGGCGTTGTCTGTCATTAATTTATATTGTAATCAAACGAGTTTTAGAAATGGCGGGAAAACTGAAAAAAAATTATTTATTTATTTATTTAAAACGGGTGTACACGATTGTACACGTGTACGGACCTTACCGAACCTTACCGAACCGGCAAACAAATCGCCTCATGGTGCACTTCATGAGCCGATTTGCCCGCAGACCAGAGTAAGGCTCTTCACACCCAGCGTATAACGTACGTATCCTCGCAAGCACACGAATAATAGAATCATTTAAAACGTTCCATCCGTGACTTTTACCTCGGACGGTCGTGACAAAAATACGTTTACACTCCTTGGATTACCTATATCGTGGCAAGCCCCACACACACATCCTCCACCATGTTCAGAATTCGTATTTCATAATGGACCATCCCCAAGACGCCATGCTTACCTTGGCGACGTCCACTCGAAATCCAGCGGTGCCTCCAGATTGTCGGGGAAGTGTGTAGGGACTCAAGACGCCAATGGTCGGAAACAGGTTTTACAAAAGATCACAACTTTATTAACTGGTTGTTCACTTCATTCCAATACTAATGACTACCGTTAACTCAATGGACCAGATAACTCTTATCTGCATAGTCCCTTTTTCTCAGCCGATATTCCTCTGCAACGCCGTACTCGTTCATCCCATCGGGCAGGACTTCTGATGGCAATTGGTCCTTGACTCCAAGTCTCTTCTGTTTATATGGGCAAGCTTCAGTTAATCCTCTGTGCGCTGAAATCGTAATCCCTTCTCCGCTGCTTCTAATCCGTTCTCCGCAAACGTTACTCGGTCGCCTCACTGGCACCAGCTCGCTCCCCTCCTGCTGCGAGTTCCATTTACCAAACAATAGGGGGGGGGGGGGGGGTGCTCCAGCCTGGGGCTGTGACCAGGTGGACAAGAGATTACCATGTTCGTGCACATTCCTGACACTCCTTTACGAAATCGTCTATCTGCTTCGTTACTAGTCCCAATCAATGAGTTACATTTCCACAAGGGCTAAAGTGGGAGGTGGTGATGGCGCTAAAGTGGGAAGTGGTGATGGTGCTAAAGTGGGAGGTGGTGATGGTGCTAAAGTGGGAGGTGGTGATGGCGCTAAAGTGGGAGGTGGTGATGGCGCTAAAGTGGGAGGTGGTGACGGCGCTAAAGTGGGAGGTGGTGATGGCGCTAAAGTGGGAGTTGGTGATGGCGCTAAAGTGGGAGGTGGTGACGGCGCTAAAATGGGAGGTGGTGATGGCGATAAAGTGGGAGGTGGTGATGGCGCTAAAGTGGGAGGTGGTGATGGCGCTAAAGTGGGAGGTGGTGATGGCGCTAAAGTGGGAAGTGCTGGTGGTGCTGAAGTGTGAAGTGGTGATGGCGATCAATGGGGAAGTGGTGATGGCAGTCAAGTGGGAATGGGAACAGCAAGGAGGAAGCATATGGAGGCACAGTGTGCACCCCTCCCTCCCCCCTCCCCCTTCAGCCCCAAATTTACTTGAGGCTGTTGATAACCCATCCTCGTTTTCCACAAAATACATACACAGCAAATGCCTCTTTGAGTACAGTTGTTTTCTGCATTGTCTAATATATGTATCTGAAAGATTGGGCTTAATGTGAAGGAGAAGGGGAAGCATGCAGCACATGGGGGATGGGGGAAGCAAAAGTTGAAATCCCACCCATGTTTTCCTCAATATGCCCGATGGCCGTTCCTTTGGGTCTGGATGAGTTGGACAGTTTTGTTGAGCTATTTGCTTTTGAACCATCAAAACAAAAGCAAATTTTGTGCGAAACACCAGAATGTTCCATTCAGTAAGTTATTGTTTGTCAGTGCATTTGAAATTTGAATGAAAAATGTGAGAGATTCATGCCATTGTATGCCCTTTTCCCTGGAATCTCATGTGATTGCAATTATGTTAATGATACAAGAATAATTGCCTGTGATTTATAGGGAGGAATCCATTCAGGGTGTGGATATTTAAAACTGTAATTAACTGCACAAGCAATGGTCGAATTCTCACTGAGCAATTCCACGCTCTGCAGCATCTACATCTATATAATAATAGCGTAAGGACTCGACTTTGTTATCCCTTTTACGCCGCACCCAGTGACCCGATGCCCACGGCACCAATGGATTTACGATCTACGAACCACGCTCTTTGTTTATCACGTACAGCCATACTCGAAAAATCTGAATTAGCCGACGTTGGGGCCCAAAAGCATCCGAATAACTGCTGATACGACGCCATCTTATGACGCCATCGTATTGGCGTCTGCTGGGCGAAGGCGAAGCAAGCCGTCCGCTGATTGGACAGGCGAAAGCGAAAGCAAGCCGTCCACTGAGTGGACAATCTAGAGCATGCATTTGTGCCGGTGTCGGCGATCGTTGTTCATATACGCACTCTTCATTCTCATCTTTCTTCCTAACTCTTACTCGGACAAGCAAATCCCCTATGCCATCCATAATGGTAAACTCTATCCATACACCACATCCTCCCTTCCGTGGATGTTCCACGGGTTTCGGCTAGTTCTTACTAAAAGGAGGTGTGTGTGTGTGTGTGTGTGTGTGTGTGTGTGTGTGTGTGTGTGTGTGTGTGTGTGTGTGTGTGTGTGTGTGTGTAAGGGATCACGGGTCCTCTTCGGCAAGGGATCACGGTTCAGGGACCGTCACGGTCACGGTTCTTCGGCAAAAGCTGTTCAACTTTTTCATCGTTTTGTTCCAGAATCGTCACTGAACCTCGAACAGCTTCCAACTGCAGTTCGTTTGTCGTAATATTCCCAGGAAAGGTTTTTAAGATCCCTGTGAGGTTCTTTTTATCATTCTTGTTGCTCCATTTATCACCGGTATAATTTTGATGCTCTTCAGCCACCAGGATCTTCGCACTTCATTTTGAGGTCCTGGTGTTTGGTAATTTTCTTGATTTCTGCGTTGTTTTGGCCAAAATTTATATATCCGGTATATCCGGACGCAATGCTTTGTTTTATACAGACTTGGCATTTAATATGGAATTTTTTTTTTTCTTGACTTGGGTTTACTTTCTTAACTCAGTATATCAATCTGGTGAGTTTCTTTTACACTTTGGTGATTTATTTGTTAAAAGAACCATGTCACTGATTGTCTGTCACAGCAAAAAGTCAACAACAGGATTATATCACAGGTGGCGTGGCAAAATGTACGGACAGGTGCATTTGACGATTGGCTTCACAGTCGGGTATACAAGGGTTGTTGCGTTTTGTATTAGTGGAAAACAACT
The DNA here is from genome assembly GCF_964187855.1 of Myxine glutinosa. Classification (NCBI taxonomy): domain Eukaryota; kingdom Metazoa; phylum Chordata; class Myxini; order Myxiniformes; family Myxinidae; genus Myxine; species Myxine glutinosa. The sequence continues at coordinate 65,864,455 of NC_136270.1, read as the reverse complement.
GCTGCACGTCTCCAAAAGTTATTGCCGCTTCGTCTGGAGATGGTCCGTCAACTCGACAATGCTGTTTGTCATGGAGTGGTGGCTTTACGAATTTACGGCATGAAACAGCGTGCTATTGCTCGGCGGTATGGCATCACTCAAGGTCAGGTGTCAAAGATCCTGAAACGAAATGCTCAGAGGGGTGTCCCTACTCAAATACCGAGGCCAGGACGTCCCCGCAGAACCACAAGGAGGGATGATCGCCAGCTGCACCGGTTAGTCTGCAATGGCCATACCAAGTCAGCTAATCGGCTTCGGGCTGAGTGGCAGCAACTGACAAATGTGCCTGTATCCAGAAGGCTAGTCAACCAACGACTGGTTCAAGCAGGCTATCGTGCCAGGCATCCCCTGAGAAAGCCACGCCTGACCAGACAACACCACCAGCACCGATTGCAGTGGGCCTGAGAGCACCGTCAATGGCAGCCAGGACACTGGAATCACGTGATCTACAGTGACGAGTCTAGATTTCTGGTCTATCGTCAAGATGGCCGCGTCCGAGTGTGCAGGCAAGTGCATGAAGCCTACAACAAAGATTGTATAGTGCAAAGAGTCCAAGCTGGAGGTGGTGGGATGACCTTTTGGGCTGCTTTTCATGCAGGGGGCAAAACTGACCTGGTTGTTCTGAATGGAAACATGAACCAGTTCAAGTACAGGGCCATTCTGGAAGAAACATTGCTTCCATTTGCTCGTGCAGCCTTTCGAGGAAACTTTGTCTTCCAAGATGACATTGGAAGGGCTATAGCCAGAGGGCATTGGAAGGGCTATAGCCAGAGGGCATTGGAAGGGCTATAGCCAGGGGGCATTGGAATAGCTATAGCCAGAGGGCATTGGAAGGGCTATAGCCAGAGGGCATTGGAAGGGCTATAGCCAGAGGGCGTTGGAAGGGCTATAGCCAGAGGGTATTGGAAGGGCTATCGCCAGAGGGCATTGGAAGGGCTATAGCCAGAGGGCATTGGAAGGGCTACAGCCAGAGGGCATTGGAAGGGCTACAGCCAGAGGGCATTGGAAGGGCTACAGCCAGAGGGCATTGGAAGGGCTACAGCCAGAGGGCATTGGAAGGGCTATAGCCAGAGGGCATTGGAAGGGCTATAGCCAGAGGGCATTGGAAGGGCTATAGCCAGAGGGCATTGGAAGAGCTTTGGTATGGTTGTGTTGGAAGGGCGATAGCCAGAGGGCATTGGAAGGGCTATCGCCAGAGGGCATTGGAAGGGCTATAGCCAGAGTGCATTGGAAGGGCTATAGCCAGAGGGCATTGGAAGGGCTATAGCCAGAGGGCATTGGAAGGGCTATAGCCAGGGGGCATTGGAATAGCTATAGCCAGAGGGCATTGGAAGGGCTATAGCCAGACGGCATTGCAAGGGCTATAGCCAGAGGGCATTGGAAGGGCTATAGCCAGAGGGCATTGGAAGGGCTATAGCCAGAGGGCATTGGAAGGGCTATAGCCAGAGGGCATTGGAAGGGCTATAGCCAGAGGGCATTGAAGGGCTATAGCCAGAGGGCATTGGAAGGGCTATAGCCAGAGGGCATTGGAAGGGCTATAGCCAGAGGGCATTGGAAGGGCTATAGCCAGAGGGCATTGGAAGGGCTATAGCCAGAGGGCATTGGAAGGGCTATAGCCAGAGGGCATTGGAAGGGATTTGATTTTGTTGTGTTGGAAGGGCTATAGCCAGAGGGCATTGGAAGGGCTATAGCCAGAGGGCATTGGAAGGGTTATAGCCAGAGGGCATTGGAAGGGCTATAGCCAGAGGGCATTGGAAGGGCTATAGCCAGAGGGCATTGGAAGGGCTATAGCCAGAGGGCATTGGCAGGCCTATAGCCAGAGGGCATTGGAAGGGCTATAGCCAAAGGGCATTGGAAGGGCTATAGCCAGAGGGCATTGGAAGGGCTATAGCCAGAGGGCATTGGAAGGGCTATAGCCAGAGGGCATTGGAAGGGCTATAGCCAGAGGGCATTGGAAGGGCTATAGCCAGAGGGCATTGGAAAGGCTTTGGTTTGGTTGTGTTCGAAGGGCGATAGCCAGAGGGCATGGGAAGGGCTATAGCCAGAGGGCATTGGAAGGGCTATAGCCAGAGGGCATTGGAATGGCTATAGCCAGAGGGCATTGGAAGGGCTATAGCCAGGGGGCATTGGAATAGCTATAGCCAGAGGGCATTGGAAGGGCTATAGCCAGAGGGCATTGGAAGGGCTATAGCCAGAGGGCATTGGAAGGGCTATAGCCATAGGGCATTGGAAGGGCTATAGCCAGAGGGCATTGGAAGGGCTATAGCCAGAGGGCATTGGAAGGGCGATATCCAGAGGGCATTGGAAGGGCTATAGCCAGAGGGCATTGGAATGGCTATAGCCAGAGGGCATTGGAAGCGCTATAGCCAGAGGGCATTGGAAGAGCTTTGGTTTGGTTGTGTTGGAAGGGCAATACCCATAGGGCATTGGAAGGGCTATCGCCAGAGGGCATTGGAAGGGCTATAGCCAGAGGGCATTGGAAGGGCTATAGCCAGAGGGCATTGCAAGGGCTATAGCCAGAGGGCATTGGAAGGGCTATAGCCAGAGGGCATTGGAAGGGCTATAGCCAGAGGGCATTGGAAGGGCTATAGCCAGAGGGCATTGGAAGGGCTATAGACAGAGAGCATTGGAAGGGCTATAGCCAGAGGGCATTGGAAGAGCTTTGGTTTGGTTGTGTTGGAAGGGTTGCCTCTGGCTCATTTTTCATTCAAATTTCAAATGCACTGACAAACAATAACTTACTGAATGGAACATTCTGGTGTTTAGCAAAAAATTTGCTTTTGTTTTGATGGTTCAAAAGCAAATAGCTCAACAAAACTGTCCAACTCATCCAGACCCAAAGGAACGGCCATCGGGCATATTGAGGAAAACATGGGTGGGATTTCAACTTTTGCTTCCCCCATCCCCCATGTGCTGCATGCTTCCCCTTCACCTTCACATTAAGCCCAATCTTTCAGATACATATACAATTAGACAATGCAGAAAACAACTGTACTCAAAGAGGCATTTGCTGTGTATGTATTTTGTGGAAAACGAGGATGGGTTATCAACAGCCTCAAGTAAATTTGGGGCTGAAGGGGGAGGGGGGGAGGGAGGGGTGCACACTGTGCCTCCATATGCTTCCTCCTTGCTGTTCCCATTCCCACTTGACTGCCATCACCACTTCCCCATTGATCGCCATCACCACTTCACACTTTAGCGCCATCACCACCTCCCACTTTAGCGCCGTCACCACCTCCCACTTTAGCGCCATCACCACCTCCCACTTTAGCGCCATCACCACCTCCCACTTTAGCGCCATCACCACCTCCCACTTTAGCGCCATCACCACCTCCCACTTTAGCGCCATCACCACCTCCCACTTTAGCGCCATCACCACCTCCCACTTTAGCGCCATCACCACCTCCCACTTTAGCACCATCACCACCTCCGACTTTAGCGCCATCACCACCTCCCACTTTAGCCCTCTAGCTATAGCCCTTCTAATGCCCTCTAGCTATAGCCCTTCTAATGCCCTCTAGCTATAACCCTTCTAATGCCCTCTAGCTATAGCCCTTCTACTGCCCTCCAGCTATAACCTTTCTAATGCCCTCTAGCTATAGCCCTTCTAATGCCCTCTAGCTATAGCCCTTCTAATGCCCTCTAGCTGTAGCCCTTCTAATGCCCTCTAGCTATAGCCCTTCCAATGCCCTCTAGCTATAGCCCTTCTAATGCCCTCTAGCGAAAGCCCTTCTAATGCCCTCTAGCTATAGCCCTTCTAATGCCCTCTAGCTATAGCCCTTCTAATGCCCTCCAGCTATAGCCCTTCTAATGCCCTCTAGCTATAGCCCTTCCAATGCCCTCTGGCTCTCGCCATTCCAATGCCCTCTGGCTATAGCCCGTCCAATGCCCTCTGGCTATAGCCCTTCCAATGCCCTCTTGCTATATCCCTTCCAATGCCCTCTGGCTATAGCCCTTCCAATGCCCTCTGGCTATAGCCCTTCCAATGCCCTCTGGATATAGCCCTTCCAATGCCCTCTGTATATAGCCCTTCCAATGCCCTCTGGCTATAGCCCTTCCAACACAACCAAACCAAAGCCCTTCCAATGCCCTCTGGCTATAGCCCTTCCAATGCCCTCTGGCTATAGCCCTTCCAATGCCCTCTGGCTCTAGCCCTTCCAATGCCCTCTGGCTATAGCCCGCCCAATGCCCTCTGGCTATAGCCCTTCCAATTCCCTCTGGCTATAGCCATTCCAATGCCCTCTGGCTATAGCCCTTCCAATGCCCTCTGGCTATAGCCCTTCCCATGCCCTCTGGCTATCCCCCTTCGAACACAACCAAACCAAAGCCTTTCCAATGCCCTCTGGCTATAGCCCTTCCAATGCCCTCTGGCTATAGCCCTTCCAATGCCCTCTGGCTATAGCACTTCCAATGCCCTCTGGCTATAGCCCTTCCAATGCCCTCTGGCTATAGCCCTTCCAATGCCCTCTGGCTATAGCCCTTCCAATGCCCTCTGGCTATAGCCATTCCAATGCCCTCTGGCTATAGCCCTTCCAATGCCCTTTGGCTATAGCCCTTCCAATGCCCTCTGGCTATAGCCTTCCAATGCCCTCTGGCTATAGCCCTTCCAATGCCCTCTGGCTATAGCCCTTCCAATGCCCTCTGGCTATAGCCCTTCCAATGCCCTCTGGCTATAGCCCTTCCAATGCCCTCTGGCTATAGCCCTTCCAATGCCCTCTGGCTATAGCTATTCCAATGCCCCCTGGCTATAGCCCTTCCAATGCCCTCTGGCTATAGCCCTTCCAATGCCCTCTGGCTATAGCCCTTCCAATGCACTCTGGCTATAGCCCTTCCAATACCCTCTGGCGATAGCCCTTCCAATGTCCTCTGGCTATCGCCCTTCCAACACAACCAAACCAAAGCTCTTCCAATGCCCTCTGGCTATAGCCCTTCCAATGCCCTCTGGCTATAGCCCTTCCAATGCCCTCTGGCTATAGCCCTTCCAATGCCCTCTGGCTATAGCCCTTCCAATGCCCTCTGGCTGTAGCCCTTCCAATGCCCTCTGGCTGTAGCCCTTCCAATGCCCTCTGGCTGTAGCCCTTCCAATGCCCTCTGGCTATAGCCCTTCCAATGCCCTCTGGCGATAGCCCTTCCAATACCCTCTGGCTATAGCCCTTCCAACGCCCTCTGGCTATAGCCCTTCCAACGCCCTCTGGCTATAGCCCTTCCAATGCCCTCTGGCTATAGCCCTTCCAATGCCCTCTGGCTATAGCCCTTCCAATGCCCTCTGGCTATCGCCCTTCCAACACAACCAAACCAAAGCCCTTCCAATGCCATCTGGCTATAGCCCTTCCAATGCCCTCTGGCTATAGCCCTTCCAATGCCCTCTGGCTATAGCCCTTCCAATGCCCTCTGGCTAAAGCCCTTCCAATGCCCTCTGGCTATAGCCCTTCCAATGCCCTCTGGCTATAGCTATTCCAATGCCCCCTGGCTATAGCCCTTCCAATGCCCTCTGGCTATAGCCCTTCCAATGCCCTCTGGCTATAGCCCTTCCAATGCACTCTGGCTATAGCCCTTCCAATGCCCTCTGGCGATAGCCCTTCCAATGCCCTCTGGCTATCGCCCTTCCAACACAACCAAACCAAAGCCCTTCCAATGCCCTCTGGCTATAGCCCTTCCAATGCCCTCTGGCTGTAGCCATTCCAATGCCCTCTGGCTATAGCCCTTCCAATGCCCTCTGGCTAGAGCCCTTCCAATGCCCTCTGGCTCTAGCCCTTCCAATGCCCTCTGGCTATAGCCCTTCCAATGCCCTCTGGCTATAGCCCTTCCAATGCCCTCTCGCTATAGCCCTTCCAATGTCATCTTGGAAGACAAAGTTTCCTCGAAAGGCTGCACGAGCAAATGGAAGCAATGTTTCTTCCAGAATGGCCCTGTACTTGAACTGGTTCAGGTTTCCATTCAGAACAACCAGGTCAGTTTTGCCCCCCTGCATGAAAAGCAGCCCAAAAGGTCATCCCACCACCTCCAGCTAGGACTCTTGGCACTATACAATCTTTGTTGTAGGCTTCATGCACTTGCCTGCACACTCGGACGTGGCCATCTTGATGATAGACCAGAAATCTAGACTCGTCACTGTAGATCACGTGATTCCAGTGTCCTGGCTGCCATTGACGGTGCTCTCTGGCCCACTGCAATCGGCGCTGGTGGTGTTGTCTGGGCAGGCGTGGCTTTCTCAGGGGATGCCTGGCACGATAGCCTGCTTGAACCAGTCGTTGGTTGACTAGCCTTCTGGATACAGGCACATTTGTCAGTTGCTGCCACTCAGCCCGAAGCCGATTAGCTGACTTGGTATGGCCATTGCAGACTAACCGGTGCAGCTGGCGATCATCCCTCCTTGTGGTTCTGCGGGGACGTCCTGGCCTCGGTATTTGAGTAGGGACACCCCTCTGAGCATTTCGTTTCAGGATCTTTGACACCTGACCTTGAGTGATGCCATACCGCCGAGCAATAGCACGCTGTTTCATGCCGTAAATTCGTAAAGCCACCACTCCATGACAAACAGCATTGTCGAGTTGACGGACCATCTCCAGACGAAGCGGCAATAACTTTTGGAGACGTGCAGCAGTTGTTTTCCACTAATACAAAACGCAACAACCCTTGTATACCCGACTGTGAAGCCAATCGTCAAATGCACCTGTCCGTACATTTTGCCACGCCACCTGTGATATAATCCTGTTGTTGACTTTTTGCTGTGACAGACAATCAGTGACATGGTTCTTTTAACAAATAAATCACCAAAGTGTAAAAGAAACTCACCAGATTGATATACTGAGTTAAGAAAGTAAACCCAAGTCAAGAAAAAAAAAATATTCCATATTAAATGCCAAGTCTGTATAAAACAAAGCATTGCGTCCGGATATACCGGATATATAAATTTTGGCCAAAACAACGCAGAAATCAAGAAAATTACCAAACACCAGGACCTCATCCGAAGATGTATCTCTGAGGAATTTTAATTAAATAAGTCATTTATAAATCAACGAGTTAATTTATTAAATGATTAATCAATAAATCAAAATTTTCCTTGACAGCCACATCACTTGGTCAGTGTCATGTCCAAATATCAGCTTCCTTACTCAAAAGGTGCCTGAGTTAATGTAATGTAATTACTGTAATAAGATTACTGCAATTACTGTAATGATTACTGTAATTACTGTAATTACCGGAACTGTAATTACTGTAATTACCTCAGGTAATTACTGTAATGTAATAAGAAATGTAATTAATTAAATAAGTACTTCATTAATCGCTAATAATTAAATAACTCGTGAATTCTTATCCGATTTACTTAACATTTGAGTGTCCCCAAAACGTTGGAGCAAAACGTTGCAACAACGAAAGTGAAACGTTGTAGCGAC
>NC_136270.1:65834519-65854519 GCF_964187855.1 Myxine glutinosa | reverse complement strand
TAAAACGGGTGTACACGATTGTACACGTGTACGGACCTTACCGAACCTTACCGAACCGGCAAACAAATCGCCTCATGGTGCACTTCATGAGCCGATTTGCCCGCAGACCAGAGTAAGGCTCTTCACACCCAGCGTATAACGTACGTATCCTCGCAAGCACACGAATAATAGAATCATTTAAAACGTTCCATCCGTGACTTTTACCTCGGACGGTCGTGACAAAAATACGTTTACACTCCTTGGATTACCTATATCGTGGCAAGCCCCACACACACATCCTCCACCATGTTCAGAATTCGTATTTCATAATGGACCATCCCCAAGACGCCATGCTTACCTTGGCGACGTCCACTCGAAATCCAGCGGTGCCTCCAGATTGTCGGGGAAGTGTGTAGGGACTCAAGACGCCAATGGTCGGAAACAGGTTTTACAAAAGATCACAACTTTATTAACTGGTTGTTCACTTCATTCCAATACTAATGACTACCGTTAACTCAATGGACCAGATAACTCTTATCTGCATAGTCCCTTTTTCTCAGCCGATATTCCTCTGCAACGCCGTACTCGTTCATCCCATCGGGCAGGACTTCTGATGGCAATTGGTCCTTGACTCCAAGTCTCTTCTGTTTATATGGGCAAGCTTCAGTTAATCCTCTGTGTGCTGAAATCGTAATCCCTTCTCCGCTGCTTCTAATCCGTTCTCCGCAAACGTTACTCGGTCGCCTCACTGGCACCAGCTCGCTCCCCTCCTGCTGCGAGTTCCATTTACCAAACAATAGGGGGGGGGGGGTGCTCCAGCCTGGGGCTGTGACCAGGTGGACAAGAGATTACCATGTTCGTGCACATTCCTGACACTCCTTTACGAAATCGTCTATCTGCTTCGTTACTAGTCCCAATCAATGAGTTACATTTCCACAAGGGCTAAAGTGGGAGGTGGTGATGGCGCTAAAGTGGGAAGTGGTGATGGTGCTAAAGTGGGAGGTGGTGATGGTGCTAAAGTGGGAGGTGGTGATGGCGCTAAAGTGGGAGGTGGTGATGGCGCTAAAGTGGGAGGTGGTGACGGCGCTAAAGTGGGAGGTGGTGATGGCGCTAAAGTGGGAGTTGGTGATGGCGCTAAAGTGGGAGGTGGTGACGGCGCTAAAATGGGAGGTGGTGATGGCGATAAAGTGGGAGGTGGTGATGGCGCTAAAGTGGGAGGTGGTGATGGCGCTAAAGTGGGAGGTGGTGATGGCGCTAAAGTGGGAAGTGCTGGTGGTGCTGAAGTGTGAAGTGGTGATGGCGATCAATGGGGAAGTGGTGATGGCAGTCAAGTGGGAATGGGAACAGCAAGGAGGAAGCATATGGAGGCACAGTGTGCACCCCTCCCTCCCCCCTCCCCCTTCAGCCCCAAATTTACTTGAGGCTGTTGATAACCCATCCTCGTTTTCCACAAAATACATACACAGCAAATGCCTCTTTGAGTACAATTGTTTTCTGCATTGTCTAATATATGTATCTGAAAGATTGGGCTTAATGTGAAGGAGAAGGGGAAGCATGCAGCACATGGGGGATGGGGGAAGCAAAAGTTGAAATCCCACCCATGTTTTCCTCAATATGCCCGATGGCCGTTCCTTTGGGTCTGGATGAGTTGGACAGTTTTGTTGAGCTATTTGCTTTTGAACCATCAAAACAAAAGCAAATTTTGTGCGAAACACCAGAATGTTCCATTCAGTAAGTTATTGTTTGTCAGTGCATTTGAAATTTGAATGAAAAATGTGAGAGATTCATGCCATTGTATGCCCTTTTCCCTGGAATCTCATGTGATTGCAATTATGTTAATGATACAAGAATAATTGCCTGTGATTTATAGGGAGGAATCCATTCAGGGTGTGGATATTTAAAACTGTAATTAACTGCACAAGCAATGGTCGAATTCTCACTGAGCAATTCCACGCTCTGCAGCATCTACATCTATATAATAATAGCGTAAGGACTCGACTTTGTTATCCCTTTTACGCCGCACCCAGTGACCCGATGCCCACGGCACCAATGGATTTACGATCTACGAACCACGCTCTTTGTTTATCACGTACAGCCATACTCGAAAAATCTGAATTAGCCGACGTTGGGGCCCAAAAGCATCCGAATAACTGCCGATACGACGCCATCTTATGACGCCATCGTATTGGCGTCTGCTGGGCGAAGGCGAAGCAAGCCGTCCGCTGATTGGACAGGCGAAAGCGAAAGCAAGCCGTCCACTGAGTGGACAATCTAGAGCATGCATTTGTGCCGGTGTCGGCGATCGTTGTTCATATACGCACTCTTCATTCTCATCTTTCTTCCTAACTCTTACTCGGACAAGCAAATCCCCTATGCCATCCATAATGGTAAACTCTATCCATACACCACATCCTCCCTTCCGTGGATGTTCCACGGGTTTCGGCTAGTTCTTACTAAAAGGAGGTGTGTGTGTGTGTGTGTGTGTGTGTGTGTGTGTGTGTGTGTGTGTGTGTGTGTGTGTGTGTGTGTGTGTGTGTAAGGGATCACGGGTCCTCTTCGGCAAGGGATCACGGTTCAGGGACCGTCACGGTCACGGTTCTTCGGCAAAAGCTGTTCAACTTTTTCATCGTTTTGTTCCAGAATCGTCACCGAACCTCGAACAGCTTCCAACTGCAGTTCGTTTGTCGTAATATTCCCAGGAAAGGTTTTTAAGATCCCTGTGAGGTTCTTTTTATCATTCTTGTTGCTCCATTTATCACCGGTATAATTTTGATGCTCTTCAGCCGCCAGGATCTTCGCACTTCATTTTGAGGTCCTGGTGTTTGGTAATTTTCTTGATTTCTGCGTTGTTTTGGCCAAAATTTATATATCCGGTATATCCGGACGCAATGCTTTGTTTTATACAGACTTGGCATTTAATATGGAATATATTTTTTTTCTTGACTTGGGTTTACTTTCTTAACTCAGTATATCAATCTGGTGAGTTTCTTTTACACTTTGGTGATTTATTTGTTAAAAGAACCATGTCACTGATTGTCTGTCACAGCAAAAAGTCAACAACAGGATTATATCACAGGTGGCGTGGCAAAATGTACGGACAGGTGCATTTGACGATTGGCTTCACAGTCGGGTATACAAGGGTTGTTGCGTTTTGTATTAGTGGAAAACAACTGCTGCACGTCTCCAAAAGTTATTGCCGCTTCGTCTGGAGATGGTCCGTCAACTCGACAATGCTGTTTGTCATGGAGTGGTGGCTTTACGAATTTACGGCATGAAACAGCGTGCTATTGCTCGGCGGTATGGCATCACTCAAGGTCAGGTGTCAAAGATCCTGAAACGAAATGCTCAGAGGGGTGTCCCTACTCAAATACCGAGGCCAGGACGTCCCCGCAGAACCACAAGGAGGGATGATCGCCAGCTGCACCGGTTAGTCTGCAATGGCCATACCAAGTCAGCTAATCGGCTTCGGGCTGAGTGGCAGCAACTGACAAATGTGCCTGTATCCAGAAGGCTAGTCAACCAACGACTGGTTCAAGCAGGCTATCGTGCCAGGCATCCCCTGAGAAAGCCACGCCTGACCAGACAACACCACCAGCACCGATTGCAGTGGGCCTGAGAGCACCGTCAATGGCAGCCAGGACACTGGAATCACGTGATCTACAGTGACGAGTCTAGATTTCTGGTCTATCGTCAAGATGGCCGCGTCCGAGTGTGCAGGCAAGTGCATGAAGCCTACAACAAAGATTGTATAGTGCAAAGAGTCCAAGCTGGAGGTGGTGGGATGACCTTTTGGGCTGCTTTTCATGCAGGGGGCAAAACTGACCTGGTTGTTCTGAATGGAAACATGAACCAGTTCAAGTACAGGGCCATTCTGGAAGAAACATTGCTTCCATTTGATCGTGCAGCCTTTCGAGGAAACTTTGTCTTCCAAGATGACATTGGAAGGGCTATAGCCAGAGGGCATTGGAAGGGCTATAGCCAGAGGGCATTGGAAGGGCTATAGCCAGGGGGCATTGGAATAGCTATAGCCAGAGGGCATTGGAAGGGCTATAGCCAGAGGGCATTGGAAGGGCTATAGCCAGAGGGCGTTGGAAGGGCTATAGCCAGAGGGTATTGGAAGGGCTATCGCCAGAGGGCATTGGAAGGGCTATAGCCAGAGGGCATTGGAAGGGCTACAGCCAGAGGGCATTGGAAGGGCTACAGCCAGAGGGCATTGGAAGGGCTACAGCCATAGGGCATTGGAAGGGCTACAGCCAGAGGGCATTGGAAGGGCTATAGCCAGAGGGCATTGGAAGGGCTATAGCCAGAGGGCATTGGAAGGGCTATAGCCAGAGGGCATTGGAAGAGCTTTGGTATGGTTGTGTTGGAAGGGCGATAGCCAGAGGGCATTGGAAGGGCTATCGCCAGAGGGCATTGGAAGGGCTATAGCCAGAGTGCATTGGAAGGGCTATAGCCAGAGGGCATTGGAAGGGCTATAGCCAGAGGGCATTGGAAGGGCTATAGCCAGGGGGCATTGGAATAGCTATAGCCAGAGGGCATTGGAAGGGCTATAGCCAGAGGGCATTGGAAGGGCTATAGCCAGAGGGCATTGGAAGGGCTATAGCCAGAGGGCATTGGAAGGGCTATAGCCAGAGGGCATTGGAAGGGCTATAGCCAGAGGGCATTGGAAGGGCTATAGCCAGAGGGCATTGGAAGGGCTATAGCCAGAGGGCATTGAAGGGCTATAGCCAGAGGGCATTGGAAGGGCTATAGCCAGAGGGCATTGGAAGGGCTATAGCCAGAGGGCATTGGAAGGGCTATAGCCAGAGGGCATTGGAAGGGCTATAGCCAGAGGGCATTGGAAGGGCTATAGCCAAAGGGCATTGGAAGGGATTTGATTTTGTTGTGTTGGAAGGGCTATAGCCAGAGGGCATTGGAAGGGCTATAGCCAGAGGGCATTGGAAGGGTTATAGCCAGAGGGCATTGGAAGGGCTATAGCCAGAGGGCATTGGAAGGGCTATAGCCAGAGGGCATTGGAAGGGCTATAGCCCGAGGGCATTGGCAGGGCTATAGCCAGAGGGCATTGGAAGGGCTATAGCCAAAGGGCATTGGAAGGGCTATAGCCAGAGGGCATTGGAATGGCTATAGCCAGAGGGCATTGGAAGGGCTATAGCCAGAGGGCATTGGAAGGGCTATAGCCAGAGGGCATTGGAAGGGCTATAGCCAGAGGGCATTGGAAGGGCTATAGCCAGAGGGCATTGGAAGGGCTATAGCCAGAGGGCATTGGAAAGGCTTTGGTTTGGTTGTGTTCGAAGGGCGATAGCCAGAGGGCATGGGAAGGGCTATAGCCAGAGGGCATTGGAAGGGCTATAGCCAGAGGGCATTGGAATGGCTATAGCCAGAGGGAATTGGAAGGGCTATAGCAAGAGGGCATTGGACGGGTTATAGCCAGAGGGCATTGGAAGGGCTAGAGCCAGAGGGCATTGGAAGGGCTATAGCCAGAGGGCATTGGAAGGGCTATAGCCAGAGGGCATTGGAAGGGCTATAGACAGAGGGCATTGGAAGGGCTATACCCAGAGGGCATTGGAAGGGCTATAGCCAGAGGGCATTGGAAGGGCTATAGCCAGAGGGCATTGGAAGGGCTATAGCCAGAGGGCATTGGAAGGGCAATAGCCAGAGGGCATTGGACGGGCTATAGCCAGAGGGCATTGGAATGGCTAGAGCCAGAGGGCATTGGAAGGGCTATAGCTAGAGGGCATTAGAAGGGCTATAGCTAGAGGGCATTAGAAGGGCTATAGCTAGAGGGCATTAGAAGGGCTATAGCTAGAGGGCATTAGAAGGGCTTTCGCTAGAGGGCATTAGAAGGGCTATAGCTAGAGGGCATTGGAAGGGCTATAGCTAGAGGGCATTAGAAGGGCTACAGCTAGAGGGCATTAGAAGGGCTATAGCTAGAGGGCATTAGAAGGGCTATAGCTAGAGGGCATTAGAAGGGCTATAGCTGGAGGGCAGTAGAAGGGCTATAGCTAGAGGGCATTAGAAGGGCTATAGCTAGAGGGCATTAGAAGGGCTATGGCTAGAGGGCATTAGAAGGGCTATAGCTAGAGGGCTAAAGTGGGAGGTGGTGATGGCGCTAAAGTGGGAGGTGGTGATGGTGCTAAAGTGGGAGGTGGTGATGGCGCTAAAGTGGGAGGTGGTGATGGCGCTAAAGTGGGAGGTGGTGATGGCGCTAAAGTGGGAGGTGGTGACGGCGCTAAAGTGGGAGGTGGTGATGGCGCTAAAGTAGGAGTTGGTGATGGCGCTAAAGTGGGAGGTGGTGACGGCGCTAAAGTGGGAGGTGGTGATGGCGATAAAGTGGGAGGTGGTGATGGCGCTAAAGTGGGAGGTGGTGATGGCGCTAAAGTGGGAGGTGGTGATGGCGCTAAAGTGGGAAGTGCTGGTGGTGCTGAAGTGTGAAGTGGTGATGGCGATCAATGGGGAAGTGGTGATGGCAGTCAAGTGGGAATGGGAACAGCAAGGAGGAAGCATATGGAGGCACAGTGTGCACCCCTCCCTCCCCCCTCCCCCTTCAGCCCCAAATTTACTTGAGGCTGTTGATAACCCATCCTCGTTTTCCACAAAATACATACACAGCAAATGCCTCTTTGAGTACAGTTGTTTTCTGCATTGTCTAATATATGTATCTGAAAGATTGGGCTTAATGTGAAGGTGAAGGGGAAGCATGCAGCACATGGGGGATGGGGGAAGCAAAAGTTGAAATCCCACCCATGTTTTCCTCAATATGCCCGATGGCCGTTCCTTTGGGTCTGGATGAGTTGGACAGTTTTGTTGAGCTATTTGCTTTTGAACCATCAAAACAAAAGCAAATTTTGTGCTAAACACCAGAATGTTCCATTCAGTAAGTTATTGTTTGTCAGTGCATTTGAAATTTGAATGAAAAATGTGAGGGATTCATCCCATTGTATGCCCTTTTCCCTGGAATCTCATGTGATTGCAATTATGTTAATGATACAAGAATAATTGCCTGTGATTTATAGGGAGGAATCCATTCAGGGTGTGGGTATTTAAAACTGTAATTAACTGTACAAGCAATGGTCGAATTCTCACTGAGCAATTCCACGCTCTGCAGCATCTACATCTATATAATAATAGCGTAAGGACTCGACTTTGTTATCCCTTTTACGCCGCACCCAGTAACCCGATGCCCACGGCACCAATGGATTTACGATCTACGAACCACGCTCTTTGTTTATCACGTACAGCCATACTCGAAAAATCTGAATTAGCCGACGTTGGGGCCCAAAAGCATCCGAATAACTCCGATACGACGCCATCTTATGACGCCATCGTATTGGCGTCTGCTGGGCGAAGGCGAAGCAAGCCGTCCGCTGAGTGGACAATCCAGAGCATGCATTTGTGCCGGTGTCGGCGATCGTTGTTCATATACGCACTCTTCATTCTCATCTTTCTTCCTAACTCTTACTCGGACAAGCAAATCCCCTATGCCATCCATAATGGTAAACTCTATCCATACACCACATCCTCCCTTCCGTGGATGTTCCACGGGTTTCGGCTAGTTCTTACTAAAAGGAGGTGTGTGTGTGTGTGTGTGTGTGTGTGAAGTGTGTGTGTGTGTGTGTGTGTGTTTGTGTGTGTGTGTGTGTGTGTGTGTGTGTGTGTGTGTGTGTGTGTGTGTGTGTGTGTGTGTGTGTGTGTAAGGGATCACGGGTCCTCTTCGGCAAGGGATCACGGTTCACGGACCGTCACGGTCACGGTTCTTCGGCAAAAGCTGTTCAACTTTTTCATCGAAGGGCTATAGCCAGGATCGTCACCGAACCTCGAACAGCTTCCAACTGCAGTTCGTTTGTCGTAATATTCCCAGGAAAGGTTTTAAAGATCCATGTGAGGTTCTTTTTATCATTCTTGTTGCTCCATTTATCACCGGTATAATTTTGATGCTCTGCAGCCGCCAGGATCTTCGCACTTCATTTTGAGTCCTGGTGTTTGGTAATTTTCTTGATTTCTGCGTTGTTTTGGCCAAAATTTATATATCCGGTATATCCGGACGCAATGCTTTGTTTTATACAGACTTGGCATTTAATATGGAATATTTTTTTTTTCTTGACTTGGGTTTACTTTCTTAACTCAGTATATCAATCTGGTGAGTTTCTTTTACACTTTGGTGATTTATTTGTTAAAAGAACCATGTCACTGATTGTCTGTCACAGCAAAAAGTCAACAACAGGATTATATCACAGGTGGCGTGGCAAAATGTACGGACAGGTGCATTTGACGATTGGCTTCACAGTCGGGTATACAAGGGTTGTTGCGTTTTGTATTAGTGGAAAACAACTGCTGCACGTCTCCAAAAGTTATTGCCGCTTCGTCTGGAGATGGTCCGTCAACTCGACAATGCTGTTTGTCATGGAGTGGTGGCTTTACGAAATTACGGCATGAAACAGCGTGCTATTGCTCGGCGGTATGGCATCACTCAAGGTCAGGTGTCAAAGATCCTGATTGTAAGGATTGTAAGGATTGTAAGGGCTATAGCCAGAGGGCATTGGAAGGGCTATAGCCAAAGGGCATTGGAAGGGCTATAGCCAGAGGGCATTGGAAGGGCTATAGCCAGAGGGCATTGGAATGGCTATAGCCAGAGGGCATTGGAAGGGCTATAGCCAAAGGGCATTGGAAGGGCTATAGCCAGAGGGCATTGGAAGGGCTATAGCCAGAGGGCATTGGAATGGCTATAGCCAGAGGGCATTGGAATGGCTATAGCCAGAGGGCATTGGAAGGGCTATAGCCAGAGGGCATTGGAAGGGCTACAGCCAGAGGGCATTGGAAGGGCTATAGCCAGTGGGCATTGGAAGGGCTATAGCCAGAGGGCATTGGAAGGGCTATAGCCAGAGGGCATTGGAAGGGCTATGGCCAGAGGGCATTGGAAGGGCTATAGCCAGGGGGGCATTGGAATAGCTATAGCCAGAGGGCATTGCAAGGGCTATAGCCAGAGGGCATTGGAAGGGCTATAGCCAGAGGGCATTGGAAGGGCTATAGCCAGAGGGCATTGGAAGGGCTATAGCCAGAGGGCATTGGAAGGGCTATAGCCAGGGGGCATTGGAAGGGATTTGATTTTGTTGTGTTGGAAGGGCCAGAGGGCATTGGAAGGGCTATAGCCAGGGGGCATTGGAATAGCTAGAGAGCCAGAGGGCATTGGAAGGGCTATAGCCAGAGGGCTTTGGAAGGGCTATAGCCAGAGGGCATTGGAAGGGCTATAGCCAGAGGGCATTGGAAGGGCTATAGCCAGAGGGCATTGGACGGGCTATAGCCAGAGGGCATTGGAATGGCTATAGCCAGAGGGCATTGGAAGGGCTATAGCTAGAGGGCATTAGAAGGGCTATAGCTGGAGGGCATTAGAAGGGCTATAGCTAGAGGGCATTAGAAGGGCTATAGCTAGAGGGCATTAGAAGGGCTTTCGCCAGAGGGCATTGGAAGGGCTATAGCCAGAGGGCATTGGAAGGGCTATAGCTAGAGGGCATTAGAAGGGCTACAGCTAGAGGGCATTAGAAGGGCTATAGCTAGAGGGCATTAGAAGGGCTATAGCTAGAGGGCATTAGAAAGGTTATAGCTGGAGGGCAGTAGAAGGGCTATAGCTAGAGGGCATTAGAAGGGTTATAGCTAGAGGGCATTAGAAGGGCTATAGCTAGAGGGCATTAGAAGGGCTATAGCTAGAGGGCTAAAGTGGGAGGTGGTGATGGTGCTAAAGTGGGAGGTGGTGATGGCGCTAAAGTGGGAGGTGGTGATGGCGCTAAAGTGGGAGGTGGTGATGGCGCTAAAGTGGGAGGTGGTGATGGCGCTAAAGTGGGAGGTGGTGATGGCGCTAAAGTGGGAGGTGGTGACGGCGCTAAAGTGGGAGGTGGTGATGGCGCTAAAGTGTGAAGTGGTGATGGCGATCAATGGGGAAGTGGTGATGGCAGTCAAGTGGGAATGGGAACAGCAAGGAGGAAGCATATGGAGGCACAGTGTGCACCCCTCCCTCCCTCCTCCCCCTTCAGCCCCAAATTTACTTGAGGCTGTTGATACCCCATCCTCGTTTTCCACAAAATACATACACAGCAAATGCCTCTTTGAGTACAGTTGTTTTCTGCATTGTCTAATATATGTATCTGAAAGATTGGGCTTAATGTGAAGGTGAAGGGGAAGCATGCAGCACATGGGGGATGGGGGAAGCAAAAGTTGAAATCCCACCCATGTTTTCCTCAATATGCCCGATGGCCGTTCCTTTGGGTCTGGATGAGTTGGACAGTTTTGTTGAGCTATTTGCTTTTGAACCATCAAAACAAAAGCAAATTTTTTGCTAAACACCAGAATGTTCCATTCAGTAAGTTATTGTTTGTCAGTGCATTTGAAATTTGAATGAAAAATGTGAGGGATTCATCCCATTGTATGCCCTTTTCCCTGGAATCTCATGTGATTGCAATTATGTTAATGATACAAGAATAATTGCCTGTGATTTATAGGGAGGAATCCATTCAGGGTGTGGGTATTTAAAACTGCAATTAACTGTACAAGCAATGGTCGAATTCTCACTGAGCAATTCCACGCTCTGCAGCATCTACATCTATATAATAATAGCGTAAGGACTCGACTTTGTTATCCCTTTTACGCCGCACCCAGTGACCCGATGCCCACGGCACCAATGGATTTACGATCTACGAACCACGCTCTTTGTTTATCATGTACAGCCATACTCGAAAAATCTGAATTAGCCGACGTTGGGGCCCAAAAGCATCCGAATAACTGCCGATACGACGCCATCTTATGACGCCATTGTATTGGCGTCTGCTGGGCGAAGGCGAAGCAAGCCGTCCGCTGATTGGACAGGCGAAAGCGAAAGCAAGCCGTCCACTGAGTGGACAATCCAGAGCATGCATTTGTGCCGGTGTCGGCGATCGTTGTTCATATACGCACTCTTCATTCTCATCTTTCTTCCTAACTCTTACTCGGACAAGCAAATCCCCTATGCCATCCATAATGGTAAACTCTACCCATACACCACATCCTCCCTTCCGTGGATGTTCCACGGGTTTCGGCTAGTTCTTACTAAAAGGAGGTGTGTGTGTGTGTGTGTGTGTGTGAGTGTGTGTGTGTGTGTGTTTGTGTGTGTGTGTGTGTGTGTGTGTGTGTGTGTGTGTGTGTGTGTGTGTGTGTGTGTGTGTGTGTGTAAGGGATCACGGTTCCTCTTCGGCAAGGGATCACGGTTCACGGACCGTCACGGTCACGGTTCTTCGGCAAAAGCTGTTCAACTTTTTCATCGTTTTGTTCCAGGATCGTCACCGAACCTCGAACAGCTTCCAACTGCAGTTCGTTTGTCGTAATATTCCCAGGAAAGGTTTTTAAGATCCCTGTGAGGTTCTTTTTATCATTCTTGTTGCTCCATTTATCACCGGTATAATTTTGATGCTCTTCAGCCGCCAGGATCTTCGCACTTCATTCTGAGGTCCTGGTGTTTGGTAATTTTCTTGATTTCTGCGTTGTTTTGGCCAAAATTTATATATCCGGTATATCCGGACGCAATGCTTTGTTTTATACAGACTTGGCATTTAATATGGAATATTTTTTTTTTCTTGACTTGGGTTTAGTTTCTTAACCAAGTATATCAATCTGGTGAGTTTCTTTTACACTTTGGTGATTTATTTGTTAAAAGAACCATGTCACTGATTGTCTGTCACAGCAAAAAGTCAACAACAGGATTATATCACAGGTGGCGTGGCAAAATGTACGGACAGGTGCATTTGACGATTGGCTTCACAGTCGGGTATACAAGGGTTGTTGCGTTTTGTATTAGTGGAAAACAACTGCTGCACATCTCCAAAAGTTATTGCCGCTTCGTCTGGAGATGGTCCGTCAACTCGACAATGCTGTTTGTCATGGAGTGGTGGCTTTACGAAATTACGGCATGAAACAGCGTGCTATTGCTCGGCGGTATGGCATCACTCAAGGTCAGGTGTCAAAGATCCTGAAACGAAATGCTCAGAGGGGTGTCCCCACTCAAATACCGAGGCCAGGACGTCCCCGCAGAACCACAAGGAGGGATGATCGCCAGCTGCACCGGTTAGTCTGCAATGGCCATACCAAGTCAGCTAATCGGCTTCGGGCTGAGTGGCAGCAACTGACAAATGTGCCTGTATCCAGAAGGCTAGTCAACCAACGACTGGTTCAAGCAGGCTATCGTGCCAGGCATCCCCTGAGAAAGCCAAGCCTGACCAGACAACACCACCAGCACCGATTGCAGTGGGCCTGAGAGCACCGTCAATGGCAGCCAGGACACTGGAATCACGTGATCTACAGTGACGAGTCTAGATTTCTGGTCTATCGTCAAGATGGCCGCGTCCGAGTGTGCAGGCAAGTGCATGAAGCCTACAACAAAGATTGTATAGTGCAAAGAGTCCAAGCTGGAGGTGGTGGGATGACCTTTTGGGCTGCTTTTCATGCAGGGGGCAAAACTGACCTGGTTGTTCTGAATGGAAACATGAACCAGTTCAAGTACAGGGCCATTCTGGAAGAAACATTGCTTCCATTTGCTCGTGCAGCCTTTCGAGGAAACTTTGTCTTCCAAGATGACATTGGAAGGGCTATAGCCAGAGGGCATTGGAAGGGCTATAGCCAGAGGGCATTGGAAGGGCTATAGCCAGGGGGCATTGGAATAGCTATAGCCAGAGGGCATTGGAAGGGCTATAGCCAGAGGGCATTGGAAGGGCTATAGCCAGAGGGCGTTGGAAGGGCTATAGCCAGAGGGTATTGGAAGGGCTATCGCCAGAGGGCATTGGAAGGGCTATAGCCAGAGGGCATTGGAAGGGCTACAGCCAGAGGGCATTGGAAGGGCTACAGCCAGAGGGCATTGGAAGGGCTACAGCCAGAGGGCATTGGAAGGGCTACAGCCAGAGGGCATTGGAAGGGCTATAGCCAGAGGGCATTGGAAGGGCTATAGCCAGAGGGCATTGGAAGGGCTATAGCCAGAGGGCATTGGAAGAGCTTTGGTATGGTTGTGTTGGAAGGGCGATAGCCAGAGGGCATTGGAAGGGCTATCGCCAGAGGGCATTGGAAGGGCTATAGCCAGAGTGCATTGGAAGGGCTATAGCCAGAGGGCATTGGAAGGGCTATAGCCAGAGGGCATTGGAAGGGCTATAGCCAGGGGGCATTGGAATAGCTATAGCCAGAGGGCATTGGAAGGGCTATAGCCAGAGGGCATTGGAAGGGCTATAGCCAGAGGGCATTGGAAGGGCTATAGCCAGAGGGCATTGGAAGGGCTATAGCCAGAGGGCATTGGAAGGGCTATAGCCAGAGGGCATTGGAAGGGCTATAGCCAGAGGGCATTGAAGGGCTATAGCCAGAGGGCATTGGAAGGGCTATAGCCAGAGGGCATTGGAAGGGCTATAGCCAGAGGGCATTGGAAGGGCTATAGCCAGAGGGCATTGGAAGGGCTATAGCCAGAGGGCATTGGAAGGGCTATAGCCAGAGGGCATTGGAAGGGATTTGATTTTGTTGTGTTGGAAGGGCTATAGCCAGAGGGCA
Source organism: Myxine glutinosa (assembly GCF_964187855.1). NCBI lineage: Eukaryota > Metazoa > Chordata > Myxini > Myxiniformes > Myxinidae > Myxine > Myxine glutinosa. The sequence goes on along the minus strand of NC_136270.1, from coordinate 65,840,995 downwards.
TTGGAAGGGCTATAGCCAGAGGGCATTGGAAGGGTTATAGCCAGAGGGCATTGGAAGGGCTATAGCCAGAGGGCATTGGAAGGGCTATAGCCAGAGGGCATTGGAAGGGCTATAGCCAGAGGGCATTGGCAGGCCTATAGCCAGAGGGCATTGGAAGGGCTATAGCCAAAGGGCATTGGAAGGGCTATAGCCAGAGGGCATTGGAATGGCTATAGCCAGAGGGCATTGGAAGGGCTATAGCCAGAGGGCATTGGAAGGGCTATAGCCAGAGGGCATTGGAAGGGCTATAGCCAGAGGGCATTGGAAGGGCTATAGCCAGAGGGCATTGGAAGGGCTATAGCCAGAGGGCATTGGAAAGGCTTTGGTTTGGTTGTGTTCGAAGGGCGATAGCCAGAGGGCATGGGAAGGGCTATAGCCAGAGGGCATTGGAAGGGCTATAGCCAGAGGGCATTGGAATGGCTATAGCCAGAGGGAATTGGAAGGGCTATAGCCAGAGGGCATTGGACGGGTTATAGCCAGAGGGCATTGGAAGGGCTAGAGCCAGAGGGCATTGGAAGGGCTATAGCCAGAGGGCATTGGAAGGGCTATAGCCAGAGGGCATTGGAAGGGCTTTGGTTTGGTTGTGTTGGAAGGGCTATAGCCAGAGGGCATTGGAAGGGCTATAGACAGAGGGCATTGGAAGGGCTATATCCAGAGGGCATTGGAAGGGCTATAGCCAGAGGGCATTGGAAGGGCTATAGCCAGAGGGCATTGGAAGGGCTATAGCCAGAGGGCATTGGAAGGGCAATAGCCAGAGGGCATTGGACGGGCTATAGCCAGAGGGCATTGGAATGGCTAGAGCCAGAGGGCATTGGAAGGGCTATAGCTAGAGGGCATTAGAAGGGCTATAGCTAGAGGGCATTAGAAGGGCTATAGCTAGAGGGCATTAGAAGGGCTATAGCTAGAGGGCATTAGAAGGGCTTTCGCTAGAGGGCATTAGAAGGGCTATAGCTAGAGGGCATTGGAAGGGCTATAGCTAGAGGGCATTAGAAGGGCTACAGCTAGAGGGCATTAGAAGGGCTATAGCTAGAGGGCATTAGAAGGGCTATAGCTAGAGGGCATTAGAAGGGCTATAGCTAGAGGGCATTAGAAGGGCTATAGCTGGAGGGCAGTAGAAGGGCTATAGCTAGAGGGCATTAGAAGGGCTATAGCTAGAGGGCATTAGAAGGGCTATGGCTAGAGGGCATTAGAAGGGCTATAGCTAGAGGGCTAAAGTGGGAGGTGGTGATGGCGCTAAAGTGGGAGGTGGTGATGGTGCTAAAGTGGGAGGTGGTAATGGCGCTAAAGTGGGAGGTGGTGATGGCGCTAAAGTGGGAGGTGGTGATGGCGCTAAAGTGGGAGGTGGTGACGGCGCTAAAGTGGGAGGTGGTGATGGCGCTAAAGTGGGAGTTGATGATGGCGCTAAAGTGGGAGGTGGTGACGGCGCTAAAGTGGGAGGTGGTGATGGCGCTAAAGTGAGAGGTGGTGATGGCGCTAAAGTGGGAGGTGGTGATGGCGCTAAAGTGGGAAGTGCTGGTGGTGCTGAAGTGTGAAGTGGTGATGGCGATCAATGGGGAAGTGGTGATGGCAGTCAAGTGGGAATGGGAACAGCAAGGAGGAAGCATATGGAGGCACAGTGTGCACCCCTCCCTCCCCCCTCCCCCTTCAGCCCCAAATTTACTTGAGGCTGTTGATAACCCATCCTCGTTTTCCACAAAATACATACACAGCAAATGCCTCTTTGAGTACAGTTGTTTTCTGCATTGTCTAATATATGTATCTGAAAGATTGGGCTTAATGTGAAGGAGAAGAGGAAGCATGCAGCACATGGGGGATGGGGGAAGCAAAAGTTGAAATCCCACCCATGTTTTCCTCAATATGCCCGATGGCCGTTCCTTTGGGTCTGGATGAGTTGGACAGTTTTGTTGAGCTATTTGCTTTTGAACCATCAAAACAAAAGCAAATTTTGTGCTAAACACCAGAATGTTCCATTCAGTAAGTTATTGTTTGTCAGTGCATTTGAAATTTGAATGAAAAATGTGAGGGATTCATGCCATTGTATGCGCTTTTCCCTGGAATCTCATGTGATTGCAATTATGTTAATGATACAAGAATAATTGCCTGTGATTTATAGGGAGGAATCCATTCAGGGTGTGGGTATTTAAAACTGTAATTAACTGTACAAGCAATGGTCGAATTCTCACTGAGCAATTCCACGCTCTGCAGCATCTACATCTATATAATAATAGCGTAAGGACTCGACTTTGTTATCCCTTTTACGCCGCACCCAGTGACCCGATGCCCACGGCACCAATGGATTTACGATCTACGAACCACGCTCTTTGTTTATCATGTACAGCCATACTCGAAAAATCTGAATTAGCCGACGTTGGGGCCCAGAAGCATCCGAATAACTGCCGATACGACGCCATCTTATGACGCCATCGTATTGGCGTCTGCTGGGCGAAGGCGAAGCAAGCCGTCCGCTGATTGGACAGGCGAAAGCCAAAGCAAGCCGTCCACTGAGTGGACAATCCAGAGCATGCATTTGTGCCGGTGTCGGCGATCGTTGTTCATATACGCACTCTTCATTCTCATCTTTCTTCCTAACTCTTACTCGGACAAGCAAATCCCCTATGCCATCCATAATGGTAAACTCTATCCATACACCACATCCTCCCTTCCGTGGATGTTCCACGGGTTTCGGCTAGTTCTTACTAAAAGGAGGTGTGTGTGTGTGTGTGTGTGTGTGTGTGTGTGTGTGTGTGTGTGTGTGTGTGTGTGTGTGTGTGTGTGTGTGTGTGTAAGGGATCACGGTTCCTCTTCAGCAAGGGATCACGGTTCACGGACCGTCACGGTCACGGTTCTTCGGCAAAAGCTGTTCAACTTTTTCATCGTTTTGTTCCAGGATCGTCACCGAACCTCGAACAGCTTCCAACTGCAGTTCCTTTGTCGTAATATTCCCAGGAAAGGTTTTTAAGATCCCTGTGAGGTTCTTTTTATCATTCTTGTTGCTCCATTTATCACCAGTATAATTTTGATGCTCTTCAGCCGCCAGGATCTTCGCACTTCATTTTGAGGTCCTGGTGTTTGGTAATTTTCTTGATTTCTGCGTTGTTTTGGCCAAAATTTATATATCCGGTATATCCGGACGCAATGCTTTGGTTTATACAGACTTGGCATTTAATATGGAATATTTTTTTTTTCTTGACTTGGGTTTACTTTCTTAACTCAGTATATCAATCTGGTGGGTTTCTTTTACACTTTGGTGATTTATTTGTTAAAAGAACCATGTCACTGATTGTCTGTCACAGCAAAAAGTCAACAACAGGATTATATCACAGGTGGCGTGGCAAAATGTACGGACAGGTGCATTTGACGATTGGCTTCACAGTCGGGTATACAAGGGTTGTTGCGTTTTGTATTAGTGGAAAACAACTGCTGCACGTCTCCAAAAGTTATTGCCGCTTCGTCTGGAGATGGTCCGTCAACTCGACAATGCTGTTTGTCATGGAGTGGTGGCTTTACGAATTTACGGCATGAAACAGCGTGCTATTGCTCGGCGGTATGGCATCACTCAAGGTCAGGTGTCAAAGATCCTGAAACGAAATGCTCAGAGGGGTGTCCCTACTCAAATACCGAGGCCAGGACGTCCCCGCAGAACCACAAGGAGGGATGATCGCCAGCTGCACCGGTTAGTCTGCAATGGCCATACCAAGTCAGCTAATCGGCTTCGGGCTGAGTGGCAGCAACTGACAAATGTGCCTGTATCCAGAAGGCTAGTCAACCAACGACTGGTTCAAGCAGGCTATCGTGCCAGGCATCCCCTGAGAAAGCCACGCCTGACCAGACAACACCACCAGCGCCGATTGCAGTGGGCCAGAGAGCACCGTCAATGGCAGCCAGGACACTGGAATCACGTGATCTACAGTGACGAGTCTAGATTTCTGGTCTATCGTCAAGATGGCCGCGTCCGAGTGTGCAGGCAAGTGCATGAAGCCTACAACAAAGATTGTATAGTGCCAAGAGTCCAAGCTGGAGGTGGTGGGATGACCTTTTGGGCTGCTTTTCATGCAGGGGGCAAAACTGACCTGGTTGTTCTGAATGGAAACCTGAACCAGTTCAAGTACAGGGCCATTCTGGAAGAAACCTTGCTTCCATTTGCTCGTGCAGCCTTTCGAGGAAACTTTGTCTTCCAAGATGACATTGGAAGGGCTATAGCCAGAGGGCATTGGAAGGGCTATCGCCAGAGGGGCATTGGAAGGGCTATAGCCAGAGGGCATTGGAAGGGCTACAGCCAGAGGGCATTGGAAGGGCTATAGCCAGAGGGCATTGGAAGGGCTATAGCCAGAGGGCATTGGAAGGGCTACAGCCAGAGGGCATTGGAAGGGCTCTAGCCAGAGGGCATTGGAAGGGCTATAGCCAGAGGGCATTGGAAGGGCTACAGCCAGAGGGCATTGGAAGGGCTATAGCCAGAGGGCATTGGAAGGGCTTTGGTTTGGTTGTGTTGGAAGGGCGATAGCCAGAGGGCATTGGAAGGGCTATAGCCAGAGGGCATTGGAAGGGCTATAGCCAGAGGGCATTGGAAGGGCTATAGCCAGAGGGCATTGGAAGGGCTATAGCCAGAGGGCATTGGAAGGGCTACAGCCAGAGGGCATTGGAAGGGCTACAGCCAGAGGGCATTGGAAGGGCTACAGCCAGAGCGCATGGGAAGGGCTACAGCAGAGGGCATTGGAAGGGCTACAGCCAGAGGGCATTGGAAGGGCTACAGCCAGAGGGCATTGGAAGGGCTACAGCCAGAGGGCATTGGAAGGGCTACAGCCAGAGGGCATTGGAAGGGCTATAGCCAGAGGGCATTGGAAGGGCTTTGGTTTGGTTGTGTTGGAAGGGCGATAGCCAGAGGGCATTGGAAGAGCTATCGCCAGAGGGCATTGGAAGGGCTATAGCCAGAGTGCATTGGAAGGGCTATAGCCAGAGGGCATTGGAAGGGCTATAGCCAGAGGCCCTTCCAACACAACCAAACCAAAGCCCTTCCAATGCCCTCTGGCTATAGCCTTCCAATGCCCTCTGGCTATAGCCCTTCCAATGCCCTCTGGCTATAGCCCTTCCAATGCCCTCTGGCTATAGCCCTTCCAATGCCCTCTGGCTATAGCCCTTCCAATGCCCTCTGGCTATAGCCCTTCCAATGCCCTCTGGCTATAGCTATTCCAATGCCCCCTGGCTATAGCCCTTCCAATGCCCTCTGGCTATAGCCCTTCCAATGCCCTCTGGCTATAGCCCTTCCAATGCACTCTGGCTATAGCCCTTCCAATACCCTCTGGCAATAGCCCTTCCAATGTCCTCTGGCTATCGCCCTTCCAACACAACCAAACCAAAGCTCTTCCAATGCCCTCTGGCTATAGCCCTTCCAATGCCCTCTGGCTATAGCCCTTCCAATGCCCTCTGGCTATAGCCCTTCCAATGCCCTCTGGCTCTAGCCCTTCCAATGCCCTCTGGCTATAGCCCTTCCAATGCCTTCTGGCTGTAGCCCTTCCAATGCCCTCTGGCTATAGCCCTTCCAATGCCCTCTGGCTATAGCCCTTCCAATGCCCTCTGGCTATAGCCATTCCAATGCCCTCTGGCTATAGCCCTTCCAATGCCCTCTGGCTATAGCCCTTCCAATGCCCTTTGGCTATAGCCCTTCCAATGCCCTCTGGCTATAGCCCTTACAATCCTTACAATCCTTACAATCAGGATCTTTGACACCTGACCTTGAGTGATGCCATACCGCCGAGCAATAGCACGCTGTTTCATGCCGTAATTTCGTAAAGCCACCACTCCATGACAAACAGCATTGTCGAGTTGACGGACCATCTCCAGACGAAGCGGCAATAACTTTTGGAGACGTGCAGCAGTTGTTTTCCACTAATACAAAACGCAACAACCCTTGTATACCCGACTGTGAAGCCAATCGTCAAATGCACCTGTCCGTACATTTTGCCACGCCACCTGTGATATAATCCTGTTGTTGACTTTTTGCTGTGACAGACAATCAGTGACATGGTTCTTTTAACAAATAAATCACCAAAGTGTAAAAGAAACTCACCAGATTGATATACTGAGTTAAGAAAGTAAACCCAAGTCAAGAAAAAAAAAATATTCCATATTAAATGCCAAGTCTGTATAAAACAAAGCATTGCGTCCGGATATACCGGATATATAAATTTTGGCCAAAACAACGCAGAAATCAAGAAAATTACCAAACACCAGGACCTCATCCGAAGATGTATCTCTGAGGAATTTTAATTAAATAAGTCATTTATAAATCAACGAGTTAATTTATTAAATGATTAATCAATAAATCAAAATTTTCCTTGACAGCCACATCACTTGGTCAGTGTCATGTCCAAATATCAGCTTCCTTACTCAAAAGGTGCCTGAGTTAATGTAATGTAATTACTGTAATAAGATTACTGCAA
>NC_136270.1:65819519-65832019 GCF_964187855.1 Myxine glutinosa | reverse complement strand
GGAACTAGAGGGAGGGAGAAGGAGCGGGAGCAGGAGACAGGTAGCCGGAATGGAAATGAGGGACAATGAGGGCCAGTGAGGGAGTGTCGGTATGCAATTTTCATCCAATCGCCATCTTTCACAATAATTCTGGACCGGCATGAGATGGCGTTGTCTGTCATTAATTTATATTGTAATCAAACGAGTTTTAGAAATGGCGGGAAAACTGAAAAAAAATTATTTATTTATTTATTTAAAACGGGTGTACACGATTGTATACGTGTACGGACCTTACCGAACCTTACCGAACCGGCAAACAAATCGCCTCATGGTGCACTTCATGAGCCGATTTGCCCGCAGACCAGAGTAAGGCTCTTCACACCCAGCGTATAACGTACGTATCCTCGCAAGCACACGAATAATAGAATCATTTAAAACGTTCCATCCGTGACTTTTACCTCGGACGGTCGTGACAAAAATACGTTTACACTCCTTGGATTACCTATATCGCGGCAAGCCCCACACACACATCCTCCACCATGTTCAGAATTCGTATTTCATAATGGACCATCCCCAAGACGCCATGCTTACCTTGGCGACGTCCACTCGAAATCCAGCGGTGCCTCCAGATTGTCGGGGAAGTGTGTAGGGACTCAAGACGCCAATGGTCGGAAACAGGTTTTACAAAAGATCACAACTTTATTAACTGGTTGTTCACTTCATTCCAATACTAATGACTACCGTTAACTCAATGGACCAGATAACTCTTATCCGCATAGTCCCTTTTTCTCAGCCGATATTCCTCTGCAACGCCGTACTCGTTCATCCCATCGGGCAGGACTTCTGATGGCAATTGGTCCTTGACTCCAAGTCTCTTCTGTTTATATGGGCAAGCTTCAGTTAATCCTCTGTGCGCTGAAATCGTAATCCCTTCTCCGCTGCTTCTAATCCGTTCTCCGCAAACGTTACTCGGTCGCCTCACTGGCACCAGCTCGCTCCCCTCCTGCTGCGAGTTCCATTTACCAAACAATAGGGGGGGGGGGGGGTGCTCCAGCCTGGGGCTGTGACCAGGTGGACAAGAGATTACCATGTTCGTGCACATTCCTGACACTCCTTTACGAAATCGTCTATCTGCTTCGTTACTAGTCCCAATCAATGAGTTACATTTCCACAAGGGCTAAAGTGGGAGGTGGTGATGGCGCTAAAGTGGGAAGTGGTGATGGTGCTAAAGTGGGAGGTGGTGATGGTGCTAAAGTGGGAGGTGGTGATGGCGCTAAAGTGGGTGGTGGTGATGGCGCTAAAGTGGGAGGTGGTGACGGCGCTAAAGTGGGAGGTGGTGATGGCGCTAAAGTGGGAGTTGGTGATGGCGCTAAAGTGGGAGGTGGTGACGGCGCTAAAATGGGAGGTGGTGATGGCGATAAAGTGGGAGGTGGTGATGGCGCTAAAGTGGGAGGTGGTGATGGCGCTAAAGTGGGAGGTGGTGATGGCGCTAAAGTGGGAAGTGCTGGTGGTGCTGAAGTGTGAAGTGGTGATGGCGATCAATGGGGAAGTGGTGATGGCAGTCAAGTGGGAATGGGAACAGCAAGGAGGAAGCATATGGAGGCACAGTGTGCACCCCTCCCTCCCCCCTCCCCCTTCAGCCCCAAATTTACTTGAGGCTGTTGATAACCCATCCTCGTTTTCCACAAAATACATACACAGCAAATGCCTCTTTGAGTACAGTTGTTTTCTGCATTGTCTAATATATGTATCTGAAAGATTGGGCTTAATGTGAAGGAGAAGGGGAAGCATGCAGCACATGGGGGATGGGGGAAGCAAAAGTTGAAATCCCACCCATGTTTTCCTCAATATGCCCGATGGCCGTTCCTTTGGGTCTGGATGAGTTGGACAGTTTTGTTGAGCTATTTGCTTTTGAACCATCAAAACAAAAGCAAATTTTGTGCGAAACACCAGAATGTTCCATTCAGTAAGTTATTGTTTGTCAGTGCATTTGAAATTTGAATGAAAAATGTGAGAGATTCATGCCATTGTATGCCCTTTTCCCTGGAATCTCATGTGATTGCAATTATGTTAATGATACAAGAATAATTGCCTGTGATTTATAGGGAGGAATCCATTCAGGGGGTGGATATTTAAAACTGTAATTAACTGCACAAGCAATGGTCGAATTCTCACTGAGCAATTCCACGCTCTGCAGCATCTACATCTATATAATAATAGCGTAAGGACTCGACTTTGTTATCCCTTTTACGCCGCACCCAGTGACCCGATGCCCACGGCACCAATGGATTTACGATCTACGAACCACGCTCTTTGTTTATCACGTACAGCCATACTCGAAAAATCTGAATTAGCCGACGTTGGGGCCCAAAAGCATCCGAATAACTGCCGATACGACGCCATCTTATGACGCCATCGTATTGGCGTCTGCTGGGCGAAGGCGAAGCAAGCCGTCCGCTGATTGGACAGGCGAAAGCGAAAGCAAGCCGTCCACTGAGTGGACAATCTAGAGCATGCATTTGTGCCGGTGTCGGCGATCGTTGTTCATATACGCACTCTTCATTCTCATCTTTCTTCCTAACTCTTACTCGGACAAGCAAATCCCCTATGCCATCCATAATGGTAAACTCTATCCATACACCACATCCTCCCTTCCGTGGATGTTCCACGGGTTTCGGCTAGTTCTTACTAAAAGGAGGTGTGTGTGTGTGTGTGTGTGTGTGTGTGTGTGTGTGTGTGTGTGTGTGTGTGTGTGTGTGTGTGTGTGTGTAAGGGATCACGGGTCCTCTTCGGCAAGGGATCACGGTTCAGGGACCGTCACGGTCACGGTTCTTCGGCAAAAGCTGTTCAACTTTTTCATCGTTTTGTTCCAGAATCGTCACCGAACCTCGAACAGCTTCCAACTGCAGTTCGTTTGTCGTAATATTCCCAGGAAAGGTTTTTAAGATCCCTGTGAGGTTCTTTTTATCATTCTTGTTGCTCCATTTATCACCGGTATAATTTTGATGCTCTTCAGCCGCCAGGATCTTCGCACTTCATTTTGAGGTCCTGGTGTTTGGTAATTTTCTTGATTTCTGCGTTGTTTTGGCCAAAATTTATATATCCGGTATATCCGGACGCAATGCTTTGTTTTATACAGACTTGGCATTTAATATGGAATTTTTTTTTTTTCTTGACTTGGGTTTACTTTCTTAACTCAGTATATCAATCTGGTGAGTTTCTTTTACACTTTGGTGATTTATTTGTTAAAAGAACCATGTCACTGATTGTCTGTCACAGCAAAAAGTCAACAACAGGATTATATCACAGGTGGCGTGGCAAAATGTACGGACAGGTGCATTTGACGATTGGCTTCACAGTCGGGTATACAAGGGTTGTTGCGTTTTGTATTAGTGGAAAACAACTGCTGCACGTCTCCAAAAGTTATTGCCGCTTCGTCTGGAGATGGTCCGTCAACTCGACAATGCTGTTTGTCATGGAGTGGTGGCTTTACGAATTTACGGCATGAAACAGCGTGCTATTGCTCGGCGGTATGGCATCACTCAAGGTCAGGTGTCAAAGATCCTGAAACGAAATGCTCAGAGGGGTGTCCCTACTCAAATACCGAGGCCAGGACGTCCCCGCAGAACCACAAGGAGGGATGATCGCCAGCTGCACCGGTTAGTCTGCAATGGCCATACCAAGTCAGCTAATCGGCTTCGGGCTGAGTGGCAGCAACTGACAAATGTGCCTGTATCCAGAAGGCTAGTCAACCAACGACTGGTTCAAGCAGGCTATCGTGCCAGGCATCCGCTGAGAAAGCCACGCCTGACCAGACAACACCACCAGCACCGATTGCAGTGGGCCTGAGAGCACCGTCAATGGCAGCCAGGACACTGGAATCACGTGATCTACAGTGACGAGTCTAGATTTCTGGTCTATCGTCAAGATGGCCGCGTCCGAGTGTGCAGGCAAGTGCATGAAGCCTACAACAAAGATTGTATAGTGCAAAGTGTCCAAGCTGGAGGTGGTGGGATGACCTTTTGGGCTGCTTTTCATGCAGGGGGCAAAACTGACCTGGTTGTTCTGAATGGAAACATGAACCAGTTCAAGTACAGGGCCATTCTGGAAGAAACATTGCTTCCATTTGCTCGTGCAGCCTTTCGAGGAAACTTTGTCTTCCAAGATGACATTGGAAGGGCTATAGCCAGAGGGCATTGGAAGGGCTATAGCCAGAGGGCATTGGAAGGGCTATAGCCAGGGGGCATTGGAATAGCTATAGCCAGAGGGCATTGGAAGGGCTATAGCCAGAGGGCATTGGAAGGGCTATAGCCAGAGGGCGTTGGAAGGGCTATAGCCAGAGGGTATTGGAAGGGCTATCGCCAGAGGGCATTGGAAGGGCTATAGCCAGAGGGCATTGGAAGGGCTACAGCCAGAGGGCATTGGAAGGGCTACAGCCAGAGGGCATTGGAAGGGCTACAGCCAGAGGGCATTGGAAGGGCTACAGCCAGAGGGCATTGGAAGGGCTATAGCCAGAGGGCATTGGAAGGGCTATAGCCAGAGGGCATTGGAAGGGCTATAGCCAGAGGGCATTGGAAGAGCTTTGGTATGGTTGTGTTGGAAGGGCGATAGCCAGAGGGCATTGGAAGGGCTATCGCCAGAGGGCATTGGAAGGGCTATAGCCAGAGTGCATTGGAAGGGCTATAGCCAGAGGGCATTGGAAGGGCTATAGCCAGAGGGCATTGGAAGGGCTATAGCCAGGGGGCATTGGAATAGCTATAGCCAGAGGGCATTGGAAGGGCTATAGCCAGAGGGCATTGGAAGGGCTATAGCCAGAGGGCATTGGAAGGGCTATAGCCAGAGGGCATTGGAAGGGCTATAGCCAGAGGGCATTGGAAGGGCTATAGCCAGAGGGCATTGGAAGGGCTATAGCCAGAGGGCATTGGAAGGGCTATAGCCAGAGGGCATTGAAGGGCTATAGCCAGAGGGCATTGGAAGGGCTATAGCCAGAGGGCATTGGAAGGGCTATAGCCAGAGGGCATTGGAAGGGCTATAGCCAGAGGGCATTGGAAGGGCTATAGCCAGAGGGCATTGGAAGGGCTATAGCCAGAGGGCATTGGAAGGGATTTGATTTTGTTGTGTTGGAAGGGCTATAGCCAGAGGGCATTGGAAGGGCTATAGCCAGAGGGCATTGGAAGGGTTATAGCCAGAGGGCATTGGAAGGGCTATAGCCAGAGGGCATTGGAAGGGCTATAGCCAGAGGGCATTGGAAGGGCTATAGCCAGAGGGCATTGGCAGGCCTATAGCCAGAGGGCATTGGAAGGGCTATAGCCAAAGGGCATTGGAAGGGCTATAGCCAGAGGGCATTGGAATGGCTATAGCCAGAGGGCATTGGAAGGGCTATAGCCAGAGGGCATTGGAAGGGCTATAGCCAGAGGGCATTGGAAGGGCTATAGCCAGAGGGCATTGGAAGGGCTATAGCCAGAGGGCATTGGAAGGGCTATAGCCAGAGGGCATTGGAAAGGCTTTGGTTTGGTTGTGTTCGAAGGGCGATAGCCAGAGGGCATGGGAAGGGCTATAGCCAGAGGGCATTGGAAGGGCTATAGCCAGAGGGCATTGGAATGGCTATAGCCAGAGGGAATTGGAAGGGCTATAGCCAGAGGGCATTGGACGGGTTATAGCCAGAGGGCATTGGAAGGGCTAGAGCCAGAGGGCATTGGAAGGGCTATAGCCAGAGGGCATTGGAAGGGCTATAGCCAGAGGGCATTGGAAGGGCTTTGGTTTGGTTGTGTTGGAAGGGCTATAGCCAGAGGGCATTGGAAGGGCTATAGACAGAGGGCATTGGAAGGGCTATATCCAGAGGGCATTGGAAGGGCTATAGCCAGAGGGCATTGGAAGGGCTATAGCCAGAGGGCATTGGAAGGGCTATAGCCAGAGGGCATTGGAAGGGCAATAGCCAGAGGGCATTGGACGGGCTATAGCCAGAGGGCATTGGAATGGCTAGAGCCAGAGGGCATTGGAAGGGCTATAGCTAGAGGGCATTAGAAGGGCTATAGCTAGAGGGCATTAGAAGGGCTATAGCTAGAGGGCATTAGAAGGGCTATAGCTAGAGGGCATTAGAAGGGCTTTCGCTAGAGGGCATTAGAAGGGCTATAGCTAGAGGGCATTGGAAGGGCTATAGCTAGAGGGCATTAGAAGGGCTACAGCTAGAGGGCATTAGAAGGGCTATAGCTAGAGGGCATTAGAAGGGCTATAGCTAGAGGGCATTAGAAGGGCTATAGCTAGAGGGCATTAGAAGGGCTATAGCTGGAGGGCAGTAGAAGGGCTATAGCTAGAGGGCATTAGAAGGGCTATAGCTAGAGGGCATTAGAAGGGCTATGGCTAGAGGGCATTAGAAGGGCTATAGCTAGAGGGCTAAAGTGGGAGGTGGTGATGGCGCTAAAGTGGGAGGTGGTGATGGTGCTAAAGTGGGAGGTGGTGATGGCGCTAAAGTGGGAGGTGGTGATGGCGCTAAAGTGGGAGGTGGTGATGGCGCTAAAGTGGGAGGTGGTGACGGCGCTAAAGTGGGAGGTGGTGATGGCGCTAAAGTGGGAGTTGATGATGGCGCTAAAGTGGGAGGTGGTGACGGCGCTAAAGTGGGAGGTGGTGATGGCGCTAAAGTGAGAGGTGGTGATGGCGCTAAAGTGGGAGGTGGTGATGGCGCTAAAGTGGGAAGTGCTGGTGGTGCTGAAGTGTGAAGTGGTGATGGCGATCAATGGGGAAGTGGTGATGGCAGTCAAGTGGGAATGGGAACAGCAAGGAGGAAGCATATGGAGGCACAGTGTGCACCCCTCCCTCCCCCCCTCCCCCTTCAGCCCCAAATTTACTTGAGGCTGTTGATAACCCATCCTCGTTTTCCACAAAATACATACACAGCAAATGCCTCTTTGAGTACAGTTGTTTTCTGCATTGTCTAATATATGTATCTGAAAGATTGGGCTTAATGTGAAGGAGAAGAGGAAGCATGCAGCACATGGGGGATGGGGGAAGCAAAAGTTGAAATCCCACCCATGTTTTCCTCAATATGCCCGATGGCCGTTCCTTTGGGTCTGGATGAGTTGGACAGTTTTGTTGAGCTATTTGCTTTTGAACCATCAAAACAAAAGCAAATTTTGTGCTAAACACCAGAATGTTCCATTCAGTAAGTTATTGTTTGTCAGTGCATTTGAAATTTGAATGAAAAATGTGAGGGATTCATGCCATTGTATGCGCTTTTCCCTGGAATCTCATGTGATTGCAATTATGTTAATGATACAAGAATAATTGCCTGTGATTTATAGGGAGGAATCCATTCAGGGTGTGGGTATTTAAAACTGTAATTAACTGTACAAGCAATGGTCGAATTCTCACTGAGCAATTCCACGCTCTGCAGCATCTACATCTATATAATAATAGCGTAAGGACTCGACTTTGTTATCCCTTTTACGCCGCACCCAGTGACCCGATGCCCACGGCACCAATGGATTTACGATCTACGAACCACGCTCTTTGTTTATCATGTACAGCCATACTCGAAAAATCTGAATTAGCCGACGTTGGGGCCCAGAAGCATCCGAATAACTGCCGATACGACGCCATCTTATGACGCCATCGTATTGGCGTCTGCTGGGCGAAGGCGAAGCAAGCCGTCCGCTGATTGGACAGGCGAAAGCCAAAGCAAGCCGTCCACTGAGTGGACAATCCAGAGCATGCATTTGTGCCGGTGTCGGCGATCGTTGTTCATATACGCACTCTTCATTCTCATCTTTCTTCCTAACTCTTACTCGGACAAGCAAATCCCCTATGCCATCCATAATGGTAAACTCTATCCATACACCACATCCTCCCTTCCGTGGATGTTCCACGGGTTTCGGCTAGTTCTTACTAAAAGGAGGTGTGTGTGTGTGTGTGTGTGTGTGTGTGTGTGTGTGTGTGTGTGTGTGTGTGTGTGTGTGTGTGTGTGTGTGTGTGTGTGTGTGTAAGGGATCACGGTTCCTCTTCAGCAAGGGATCACGGTTCACGGACCGTCACGGTCACGGTTCTTCGGCAAAAGCTGTTCAACTTTTTCATCGTTTTGTTCCAGGATCGTCACCGAACCTCGAACAGCTTCCAACTGCAGTTCCTTTGTCGTAATATTCCCAGGAAAGGTTTTTAAGATCCCTGTGAGGTTCTTTTTATCATTCTTGTTGCTCCATTTATCACCAGTATAATTTTGATGCTCTTCAGCCGCCAGGATCTTCGCACTTCATTTTGAGGGCCTGGTGTTTGGTAATTTTCTTGATTTCTGCGTTGTTTTGGCCAAAATTTATATATCCGGTATATCCGGACGCAATGCTTTGGTTTATACAGACTTGGCATTTAATATGGAATATTTTTTTTTTCTTGACTTGGGTTTACTTTCTTAACTCAGTATATCAATCTGGTGGGTTTCTTTTACACTTTGGTGATTTATTTGTTAAAAGAACCATGTCACTGATTGTCTGTCACAGCAAAAAGTCAACAACAGGATTATATCACAGGTGGCGTGGCAAAATGTACGGACAGGTGCATTTGACGATTGGCTTCACAGTCGGGTATACAAGGGTTGTTGCGTTTTGTATTAGTGGAAAACAACTGCTGCACGTCTCCAAAAGTTATTGCCGCTTCGTCTGGAGATGGTCCGTCAACTCGACAATGCTGTTTGTCATGGAGTGGTGGCTTTACGAATTTACGGCATGAAACAGCGTGCTATTGCTCGGCGGTATGGCATCACTCAAGGTCAGGTGTCAAAGATCCTGAAACGAAATGCTCAGAGGGGTGTCCCTACTCAAATACCGAGGCCAGGACGTCCCCGCAGAACCACAAGGAGGGATGATCGCCAGCTGCACCGGTTAGTCTGCAATGGCCATACCAAGTCAGCTAATCGGCTTCGGGCTGAGTGGCAGCAACTGACAAATGTGCCTGTATCCAGAAGGCTAGTCAACCAACGACTGGTTCAAGCAGGCTATCGTGCCAGGCATCCCCTGAGAAAGCCACGCCTGACCAGACAACACCACCAGCGCCGATTGCAGTGGGCCAGAGAGCACCGTCAATGGCAGCCAGGACACTGGAATCACGTGATCTACAGTGACGAGTCTAGATTTCTGGTCTATCGTCAAGATGGCCGCGTCCGAGTGTGCAGGCAAGTGCATGAAGCCTACAACAAAGATTGTATAGTGCCAAGAGTCCAAGCTGGAGGTGGTGGGATGACCTTTTGGGCTGCTTTTCATGCAGGGGGCAAAACTGACCTGGTTGTTCTGAATGGAAACCTGAACCAGTTCAAGTACAGGGCCATTCTGGAAGAAACCTTGCTTCCATTTGCTCGTGCAGCCTTTCGAGGAAACTTTGTCTTCCAAGATGACATTGGAAGGGCTATAGCCAGAGGGCATTGGAAGGGCTATCGCCAGAGGGGCATTGGAAGGGCTATAGCCAGAGGGCATTGGAAGGGCTACAGCCAGAGGGCATTGGAAGGGCTATAGCCAGAGGGCATTGGAAGGGCTATAGCCAGAGGGCATTGGAAGGGCTACAGCCAGAGGGCATTGGAAGGGCTCTAGCCAGAGGGCATTGGAAGGGCTATAGCCAGAGGGCATTGGAAGGGCTACAGCCAGAGGGCATTGGAAGGGCTATAGCCAGAGGGCATTGGAAGGGCTTTGGTTTGGTTGTGTTGGAAGGGCGATAGCCAGAGGGCATTGGAAGGGCTATAGCCAGAGGGCATTGGAAGGGCTATAGCCAGAGGGCATTGGAAGGGCTATAGCCAGAGGGCATTGGAAGGGCTATAGCCAGAGGGCATTGGAAGGGCTACAGCCAGAGGGCATTGGAAGGGCTACAGCCAGAGGGCATTGGAAGGGCTACAGCCAGAGCGCATGGGAAGGGCTACAGCAGAGGGCATTGGAAGGGCTACAGCCAGAGGGCATTGGAAGGGCTACAGCCAGAGGGCATTGGAAGGGCTACAGCCAGAGGGCATTGGAAGGGCTACAGCCAGAGGGCATTGGAAGGGCTATAGCCAGAGGGCATTGGAAGGGCTTTGGTTTGGTTGTGTTGGAAGGGCGATAGCCAGAGGGCATTGGAAGAGCTATCGCCAGAGGGCATTGGAAGGGCTATAGCCAGAGTGCATTGGAAGGGCTATAGCCAGAGGGCATTGGAAGGGCTATAGCCAGAGGCCCTTCCAACACAACCAAACCAAAGCCCTTCCAATGCCCTCTGGCTATAGCCTTCCAATGCCCTCTGGCTATAGCCCTTCCAATGCCCTCTGGCTATAGCCCTTCCAATGCCCTCTGGCTATAGCCCTTCCAATGCCCTCTGGCTATAGCCCTTCCAATGCCCTCTGGCTATAGCCCTTCCAATGCCCTCTGGCTATAGCTATTCCAATGCCCCCTGGCTATAGCCCTTCCAATGCCCTCTGGCTATAGCCCTTCCAATGCCCTCTGGCTATAGCCCTTCCAATGCACTCTGGCTATAGCCCTTCCAATACCCTCTGGCAATAGCCCTTCCAATGTCCTCTGGCTATCGCCCTTCCAACACAACCAAACCAAAGCTCTTCCAATGCCCTCTGGCTATAGCCCTTCCAATGCCCTCTGGCTATAGCCCTTCCAATGCCCTCTGGCTATAGCCCTTCCAATGCCCTCTGGCTCTAGCCCTTCCAATGCCCTCTGGCGATAGCCCTTCCAATACCCTCTGGCTATAGCCCTTCCAACGCCCTCTGGCTATAGCCCTTCCAACGCCCTCTGGCTATAGCCCTTCCAATGCCCTCTGGCTATAGCCCTTCCAATGCCCTCTGGCTATAGCCCTTCCAATGCCCTCTGGCTATCGCCCTTCCAACACAACCAAACCAAAGCCCTTCCAATGCCCTCTGGCTATAGCCCTTCCAATGCCCTCTGGCTATAGCCCTTCCAATGCCCTCTGGCTATAGCCCTTCCAATGCCCTCTGGCTAAAGCCCTTCCAATGCCCTCTGGCTATAGCCCTTCCAATGCCCTCTGGCTATAGCTATTCCAATGCCCCCTGGCTATAGCCCTTCCAATGCCCTCTGGCTATAGCCCTTCCAATGCCCTCTGGCTATAGCCCTTCCAATGCACTCTGGCTATAGCCCTTCCAATGCCCTCTGGCGATAGCCCTTCCAATGCCCTCTGGCTATCGCCCTTCCAACACAACCAAACCAAAGCCCTTCCAATGCCCTCTGGCTATAGCCCTTCCATTGCCCTCTGGCTGTAGCCATTCCAATGCCCTCTGGCTATAGCCCTTCCAATGCCCTCTGGCTAGAGCCCTTCCAATGCCCTCTGGCTCTAGCCCTTCCAATGCCCTCTGGCTATAGCCCTTCCAATGCCCTCTGGCTATAGCCCTTCCAATGCCCTCTGGCTATAGCCCTTCCAATGTCATCTTGGAAGACAAAGTTTCCTCGAAAGGCTGCACGAGCAAATGGAAGCAATGTTTCTTCCAGAATGGCCCTGTACTTGAACTGGTTCAGGTTTCCATTCAGAACAACCAGGTCAGTTTTGCCCCCTGCATGAAAAGCAGCCCAAAAGGTCATCCCACCACCTCCAGCTAGGACTCTTGGCACTATACAATCTTTGTTGTAGGCTTCATGCACTTGCCTGCACACTCGGACGCGGCCATCTTGATGATAGACCAGAAATCTAGACTCGTCACTGTAGATCACGTGATTCCAGTGTCCTGGCTGCCATTGACGGTGCTCTCTGGCCCACTGCAATCGGCGCTGGTGGTGTTGTCTGGTCAGGCGTGGCTTTCTCAGGGGATGCCTGGCACGATAGCCTGCTTGAACCAGTCGTTGGTTGACTAGCCTTCTGGATACAGGCACATTTGTCAGTTGCTGCCACTCAGCCCGAAGCCGATTAGCTGACTTGGTATGGCCATTGCAGACTAACCGGTGCAGCTGGCGATCATCCCTCCTTGTGGTTCTGTGGGGACGTCCTGGCCTCGGTATTTGAGTAGGGACACCCCTCTGAGCATTTCGTTTCAGGATCTTTGACACCGGACCTTGAGTGATGCCATACCGCCGAGCAATAGCACGCTGTTTCATGCCGTAAATTCGTAAAGCCACCACTCCATGACAAACAGCATTGTCGAGTTGACGGACCATCTCCAGACGAAGCGGCAATAACTTTTGGAGACGTGCAGCAGTTGTTTTCCACTAATACAAAACGCAACAACCCTTGTATACCCGACTGTGAAGCCAATCGTCAAATGCACCTGTCCGTACATTTTGCCACGCCACCTGTGATATAATCCTGTTGTTGACTTTTTGCTGTGACAGACAATCAGTGACATGGTTCTTTTAACAAATAAATCACCAAAGTGTAAAAGAAACTCACCAGATTGATATACTGAGTTAAGAAAGTAAACCCAAGTCAAGAAAAAAAAAATATTCCATATTAAATGCCAAGTCTGTATAAAACAAAGCATTGCGTCCGGATATACCGGATATATAAATTTTGGCCAAAACAACGCAGAAATCAAGAAAATTACCAAACACCAGGACCTCATCCGAAGA
>NC_136270.1:65802019-65814519 GCF_964187855.1 Myxine glutinosa | reverse complement strand
TATTTGCTTTTGAACCATCAAAACAAAAGCAAATTTTGTGCGAAACACCAGAATGTTCCATTCAGTAAGTTATTGTTTGTCAGTGCATTTGAAATTTGAATGAAAAATGTGAGAGATTCATGCCATTGTATGCCCTTTTCCCTGGAATCTCATGTGATTGCAATTATGTTAATGATACAAGAATAATTGCCTGTGATTTATAGGGAGGAATCCATTCAGGGGGTGGATATTTAAAACTGTAATTAACTGCACAAGCAATGGTCGAATTCTCACTGAGCAATTCCACGCTCTGCAGCATCTACATCTATATAATAATAGCGTAAGGACTCGACTTTGTTATCCCTTTTACGCCGCACCCAGTGACCCGATGCCCACGGCACCAATGGATTTACGATCTACGAACCACGCTCTTTGTTTATCACGTACAGCCATACTCGAAAAATCTGAATTAGCCGACGTTGGGGCCCAAAAGCATCCGAATAACTGCCGATACGACGCCATCTTATGACGCCATCGTATTGGCGTCTGCTGGGCGAAGGCGAAGCAAGCCGTCCGCTGATTGGACAGGCGAAAGCGAAAGCAAGCCGTCCACTGAGTGGACAATCTAGAGCATGCATTTGTGCCGGTGTCGGCGATCGTTGTTCATATACGCACTCTTCATTCTCATCTTTCTTCCTAACTCTTACTCGGACAAGCAAATCCCCTATGCCATCCATAATGGTAAACTCTATCCATACACCACATCCTCCCTTCCGTGGATGTTCCACGGGTTTCGGCTAGTTCTTACTAAAAGGAGGTGTGTGTGTGTGTGTGTGTGTGTGTGTGTGTGTGTGTGTGTGTGTGTGTGTGTGTGTGTGTGTGTAAGGGATCACGGGTCCTCTTCGGCAAGGGATCACGGTTCAGGGACCGTCACGGTCACGGTTCTTCGGCAAAAGCTGTTCAACTTTTTCATCGTTTTGTTCCAGAATCGTCACCGAACCTCGAACAGCTTCCAACTGCAGTTCGTTTGTCGTAATATTCCCAGGAAAGGTTTTTAAGATCCCTGTGAGGTTCTTTTTATCATTCTTGTTGCTCCATTTATCACCGGTATAATTTTGATGCTCTTCAGCCGCCAGGATCTTCGCACTTCATTTTGAGGTCCTGGTGTTTGGTAATTTTCTTGATTTCTGCGTTGTTTTGGCCAAAATTTATATATCCGGTATATCCGGACGCAATGCTTTGTTTTATACAGACTTGGCATTTAATATGGAATATTTTTTTTTTCTTGACTTGGGTTTACTTTCTTAACTCAGTATATCAATCTGGTGAGTTTCTTTTACACTTTGGTGATTTATTTGTTAAAAGAACCATGTCACTGATTGTCTGTCACAGCAAAAAGTCAACAACAGGATTATATCACAGGTGGCGTGGCAAAATGTACGGACAGGTGCATTTGACGATTGGCTTCACAGTCGGGTATACAAGGGTTGTTGCGTTTTGTATTAGTGGAAAACAACTGCTGCACGTCTCCAAAAGTTATTGCCGCTTCGTCTGGAGATGGTCCGTCAACTCGACAATGCTGTTTGTCATGGAGTGGTGGCTTTACGAATTTACGGCATGAAACAGCGTGCTATTGCTCGGCGGTATGGCATCACTCAAGGTCAGGTGTCAAAGATCCTGAAACGAAATGCTCAGAGGGGTGTCCCTACTCAAATACCGAGGCCAGGACGTCCCCGCAGAACCACAAGGAGGGATGATCGCCAGCTGCACCGGTTAGTCTGCAATGGCCATACCAAGTCAGCTAATCGGCTTCGGGCTGAGTGGCAGCAACTGACAAATGTGCCTGTATCCAGAAGGCTAGTCAACCAACGACTGGTTCAAGCAGGCTATCGTGCCAGGCATCCCCTGAGAAAGCCACGCCTGACCAGACAACACCACCAGCACCGATTGCAGTGGGCCTGAGAGCACCGTCAATGGCAGCCAGGACACTGGAATCACGTGATCTACAGTGACGAGTCTAGATTTCTGGTCTATCGTCAAGATGGCCGCGTCCGAGTGTGCAGGCAAGTGCATGAAGCCTACAACAAAGATTGTATAGTGCAAAGTGTCCAAGCTGGAGGTGGTGGGATGACCTTTTGGGCTGCTTTTCATGCAGGGGGAAAAACTGACCTGGTTGTTCTGAATGGAAACATGAACCAGTTCAAGTACAGGGCCATTCTGGAAGAAACATTGCTTCCATTTGCTCGTGCAGCCTTTCGAGGAAACTTTGTCTTCCAAGATGACATTGGAAGGGCTATAGCCAGAGGGTATTGGAAGGGCTATCGCCAGAGGGCATTGGAAGGGCTATAGCCAGAGGGCATTGGAAGGGCTACAGCCAGAGGGCATTGGAAGGGCTACAGCCAGAGGGCATTGGAAGGGCTACAGCCAGAGGGCATTGGAAGGGCTACAGCCAGAGGGCATTGGAAGGGCTATAGCCAGAGGGCATTGGAAGGGCTATAGCCAGAGGGCATTGGAAGGGCTATAGCCAGAGGGCATTGGAAGAGCTTTGGTATGGTTGTGTTGGAAGGGCGATAGCCAGAGGGCATTGGAAGGGCTATCGCCAGAGGGCATTGGAAGGGCTATAGCCAGAGTGCATTGGAAGGGCTATAGCCAGAGGGCATTGGAAGGGCTATAGCCAGAGGGCATTGGAAGGGCTATAGCCAGGGGGCATTGGAATAGCTATAGCCAGAGGGCATTGGAAGGGCTATAGCCAGAGGGCATTGGAAGGGCTATAGCCAGAGGGCATTGGAAGGGCTATAGCCAGAGGGCATTGGAAGGGCTATAGCCAGAGGGCATTGGAAGGGCTATAGCCAGAGGGCATTGGAAGGGCTATAGCCAGAGGGCATTGAAGGGCTATAGCCAGAGGGCATTGGAAGGGCTATAGCCAGAGGGCATTGGAAGGGCCATAGCCAGAGGGCATTGGAAGGGCTAGAGCCAGAGGGCATTGGAAGGGCTATAGCCAGAGGGCATTGGAAGGGCTATAGCCAGAGGGCATTGGAAGGGCTTTGGTTTGGTTGTGTTGGAAGGGCTATAGCCAGAGGGCATTGGAAGGGCTATAGACAGAGGGCATTGGAAGGGCTATATCCAGAGGGCATTGGAAGGGCTATAGCCAGAGGGCATTGGAAGGGCTATAGCCAGAGGGCATTGGAAGGGC
This sequence comes from Myxine glutinosa, assembly GCF_964187855.1. Lineage (NCBI taxonomy): Eukaryota > Metazoa > Chordata > Myxini > Myxiniformes > Myxinidae > Myxine > Myxine glutinosa. The sequence goes on along the minus strand of NC_136270.1, from coordinate 65,811,347 downwards.
TATAGCCAGAGGGCATTGGAAGGGCAATAGCCAGAGGGCATTGGACGGGCTATAGCCAGAGGGCATTGGAATGGCTAGAGCCAGAGGGCATTGGAAGGGCTATAGCTAGAGGGCATTAGAAGGGCTATAGCTAGAGGGCATTAGAAGGGCTATAGCTAGAGGGCATTAGAAGGGCTATAGCTAGAGGGCATTAGAAGGGCTTTCGCTAGAGGGCATTAGAAGGGCTATAGCTAGAGGGCATTGGAAGGGCTATAGCTAGAGGGCATTAGAAGGGCTACAGCTAGAGGGCATTAGAAGGGCTATAGCTAGAGGGCATTAGAAGGGCTATAGCTAGAGGGCATTAGAAGGGCTATAGCTAGAGGGCATTAGAAGGGCTATAGCTGGAGGGCAGTAGAAGGGCTATAGCTAGAGGGCATTAGAAGGGCTATAGCTAGAGGGCATTAGAAGGGCTATGGCTAGAGGGCATTAGAAGGGCTATAGCTAGAGGGCTAAAGTGGGAGGTGGTGATGGCGCTAAAGTGGGAGGTGGTGATGGTGCTAAAGTGGGAGGTGGTGATGGCGCTAAAGTGGGAGGTGGTGATGCGCTAAAGTGGGAGGGTGGTGATGGCGCTAAAGTGGGAGGTGGTGACGGCGCTAAAGTGGGAGGTGGTGATGGCGCTAAAGTGGGAGTTGATGATGGCGCTAAAGTGGGAGGTGGTGACGGCGCTAAAGTGGGAGGTGGTGATGGCGCTAAAGTGAGAGGTGGTGATGGCGCTAAAGTGGGAGGTGGTGATGGCGCTAAAGTGGGAAGTGCTGGTGGTGCTGAAGTGTGAAGTGGTGATGGCGATCAATGGGGAAGTGGTGATGGCAGTCAAGTGGGAATGGGAACAGCAAGGAGGAAGCATATGGAGGCACAGTGTGCACCCCTCCCTCCCCCCTCCCCCTTCAGCCCCAAATTTACTTGAGGCTGTTGATAACCCATCCTCGTTTTCCACAAAATACATACACAGCAAATGCCTCTTTGAGTACAGTTGTTTTCTGCATTGTCTAATATATGTATCTGAAAGATTGGGCTTAATGTGAAGGAGAAGAGGAAGCATGCAGCACATGGGGGATGGGGGAAGCAAAAGTTGAAATCCCACCCATGTTTTCCTCAATATGCCCGATGGCCGTTCCTTTGGGTCTGGATGAGTTGGACAGTTTTGTTGAGCTATTTGCTTTTGAACCATCAAAACAAAAGCAAATTTTGTGCTAAACACCAGAATGTTCCATTCAGTAAGTTATTGTTTGTCAGTGCATTTGAAATTTGAATGAAAAATGTGAGGGATTCATGCCATTGTATGCGCTTTTCCCTGGAATCTCATGTGATTGCAATTATGTTAATGATACAAGAATAATTGCCTGTGATTTATAGGGAGGAATCCATTCAGGGTGTGGGTATTTAAAACTGTAATTAACTGTACAAGCAATGGTCGAATTCTCACTGAGCAATTCCACGCTCTGCAGCATCTACATCTATATAATAATAGCGTAAGGACTCGACTTTGTTATCCCTTTTACGCCGCACCCAGTGACCCGATGCCCACGGCACCAATGGATTTACGATCTACGAACCACGCTCTTTGTTTATCACGTACAGCCATACTCGAAAAATCTGAATTAGCCGACGTTGGGGCCCAAAAGCATCCGAATAACTGCCGATACGACGCCATCTTATGACGCCATCGTATTGGCGTCTGCTGGGCGAAGGCGAAGCAAGCCGTCCGCTGATTGGACAGGCGAAAGCGAAAGCAAGCCGTCCACTGAGTGGACAATCCAGAGCATGCATTTGTGCCGGTGTCGGCGATCGTTGTTCATATACGCACTCTTCATTCTCATCTTTCTTCCTAACTCTTACTCGGACAAGCAAATCCCCTATGCCATCCATAAAGGTAAACTCTATCCATACACCACATCCTCCCTTCCGTGGATGTTCCACGGGTTTCGGCTAGTTCTTACTAAAAGGAGGTGTGTGTGTGTGTGTGTGTGTGTGTTTGTGTGTGTGTGTGTGTGTGTGTGTGTGTGTGTGTGTGTGTGTGTGTGTGTGTGTGTGTGTGTGTGTGTGTGTAAGGGATCACGGTTCCTCTTCAGCAAGGGATCACGGTTCACGGACCGTCACGGTCACGGTTCTTCGGCAAAAGCTGTTCAACTTTTTCATCGTTTTGTTCCAGGATCGTCACCGAACCTCGAACAGCTTCCAACTGCAGTTCGTTTGTCGTAATATTCCCAGGAAAGGTTTTTAAGATCCCTGTGAGGTTCTTTTTATCATTCTTGTTGCTCCATTTATCACCGGTATAATTTTGATGCTCTTCAGCCGCCAGGATCTTCGCACTTCATTTTGAGGTCCTGGTGTTTGGTAATTTTCTTGATTTCTGCGTTGTTTTGGCCAAAATTTATATATCCGGTATATCCGGACGCAATGCTTTGGTTTATACAGACTTGGCATTTAATATGGAATATTTTTTTTTTCTTGACTTGGGTTTACTTTCTTAACTCAGTATATCAATCTGGTGGGTTTCTTTTACACTTTGGTGATTTATTTGTTAAAAGAACCATGTCACTGATTGTCTGTCACAGCAAAAAGTCAACAACAGGATTATATCACAGGTGGCGTGGCAAAATGTACGGACAGGTGCATTTGACGATTGGCTTCACAGTCGGGTATACAAGGGTTGTTGCGTTTTGTATTAGTGGAAAACAACTGCTGCACGTCTCCAAAAGTTATTGCCGCTTCGTCTGGAGATGGTCCGTCAACTCGACAATGCTGTTTGTCATGGAGTGGTGGCTTTACGAAATTACGGCATGAAACAGCGTGCTATTGCTCGGCGGTATGGCATCACTCAAGGTCAGGTGTCAAAGATCCTGAAACAAAATGCTCAGAGGGGTGTCCCTACTCAAATACCGAGGCCAGGACGTCCCCGCAGAACCACAAGGAGGGATGATCGCCAGCTGCACCGGTTAGTCTGCAATGGCCATACCAAGTCAGCTAATCGGCTTCGGGCTGAGTGGCAGCAACTGACAAATGTGCCTGTATCCAGAAGGCTAGTCAACCAACGACTGGTTCAAGCAGGCTATCGTGCCAGGCATCCCCTGAGAAAGCCACGCCTGACCAGACAACACCACCAGCGCCGATTGCAGTGGGCCAGAGAGCACCGTCAATGGCAGCCAGGACACTGGAATCACGTGATCTACAGTGACGAGTCTAGATTTCTGGTCTATCGTCAAGATGGCCGCGTCCGAGTGTGCAGGCAAGTGCATGAAGCCTACAACAAAGATTGTATAGTGCCAAGAGTCCAAGCTGGAGGTGGTGGGATGACCTTTTGGGCTGCTTTTCATGCAGGGGGCAAAACTGACCTGGTTGTTCTGAATGGAAACCTGAACCAGTTCAAGTACAGGGCCATTCTGGAAGAAACCTTGCTTCCATTTGCTCGTGCAGCCTTTCGAGGAAACTTTGTCTTCCAAGATGACATTGGAAGGGCTATAGCCAGAGGGCATTGGAAGGGCTATAGCCAGAGGGCATTGGAAGGGCTATAGCCAGAGGGCATTGGAAGGGCTAGGGCCAGAGGGCATTGGAAGGGCTCTAGCCAGAGGGCATTGGAAGGGCTATAGCCAGAGGGCATTGGAAGGGCTATAGCCAGAGGGCATTGGAAGGGCTATAGCCAGAGGGCATTGGAAGAGCTTTGGTTTGGTTGTGTTGGAAGGGCGATAGCCAGAGGGAATTGGAAGGGCTATCGCCAGAGGGCATTGGAAGGGCTATAGCCAGAGTGCATTGGAAGGGCTATAGCCAGAGTGCATTGGAAGGGCTATAGCCAGAGGGCATTGGAAGGGCTATAGCCAGAGGGCATTGGAAGGGCTATAGCCAGAGGGCATTGGAAGGGCTATAGCCAGAGGACATTGGAAGGGCTATAGCCAGGGGGCATTGGAATAGCTATAGCCAGAGGGCATTGGAAGGGCTATAGCCAGAGGGCATTGGAAGGGCTATAGCCAGAGGGCATTGGAAGGGCTATAGCCATAGGGCATTGGAAGGGCTATAGCCAGAGGGCATTGGAAGGGCTATCGCCAGAGGGAATTGGAAGGGCTATAGCCAGAGGGCATTGGAAGGGCTATAGCCAGAGGGCATTGGAATGGCTATAGCCAGAGGGCATTGGAAGCGCTATAGCCAGAGGGCATTGGAAGAGCTTTGGTTTGGTTGTGTTGGAAGGGCAATACCCATAGGGCATTGGAAGGGCTATCGCCAGAGGGCATTGGAAGGGCTATAGCCAGAGGGCATTGGAAGGGCTATAGCCAGAGGGCATTGCAAGGGCTATAGCCAGAGGGCATTGGAAGGGCTATAGCCAGAGGGCATTGGAAGGGCTATAGCCAGAGGGCATTGGAAGGGCTATAGCCAGAGGGCATTGGAAGGGCTATAGCCAGAGAGCATTGGAAGGGCTATAGCCAGAGGGCATTGGAAGAGCTTTGGTTTGGTTGTGTTGGAAGGGTTGCCTCTGGCTCATTTTTCATTCAAATTTCAAATGCACTGACAAACAATAACTTACTGAATGGAACATTCTGGTGTTTAGCAAAAAATTTGCTTTTGTTTTGATGGTTCAAAAGCAAATAGCTCAACAAAACTGTCCAACTCATCCAGACCCAAAGGAACGGCCATCGGGCATATTGAGGAAAACATGGGTGGGATTTCAACTTTTGCTTCCCCCATCCCCCATGTGCTGCATGCTTCCCCTTCACCTTCACATTAAGCCCAATCTTTCAGATACATATATTAGACAATGCAGAAAACAACTGTACTCAAAGAGGCATTTGCTGTGTATGTATTTTGTGGAAAACGAGGATGGGTTATCAACAGCCTCAAGTAAATTTGGGGCTGAAGGGGGAGGGGGGGAGGGAGGGGTGCACACTGTGCCTCCATATGCTTCCTCCTTGCTGTTCCCATTCCCACTTGACTGCCATCACCACTTCCCCATTGATCGCCATCACCACTTCACACTTTAGCGCCATCACCACCTCCCACTTTAGCGCCGTCACCACCTCCCACTTTAGCGCCATCACCACCTCCCACTTTAGCGCCATCACCACCTCCCACTTTAGCGCCATCACCACCTCCCACTTTAGCGCCATCACCACCTCCCACTTTAGCGCCATCACCACCTCCCACTTTAGCGCCATCACCACCTCCCACTTTAGCGCCATCACCACCTCCCACTTTAGCACCATCACCACCTCCGACTTTAGCGCCATCACCACCTCCCACTTTAGCCCTCTAGCTATAGCCCTTCTAATGCCCTCTAGCTATAGCCCTTCTAATGCCCTCTAGCTATAACCCTTCTAATGCCCTCTAGCTATAGCCCTTCTACTGCCCTCCAGCTATAACCTTTCTAATGCCCTCTAGCTATAGCCCTTCTAATGCCCTCTAGCTATAGCCCTTCTAATGCCCTCTAGCTGTAGCCCTTCTAATGCCCTCTAGCTATAGCCCTTCCAATGCCCTCTAGCTATAGCCCTTCTAATGCCCTCTAGCGAAAGCCCTTCTAATGCCCTCTAGCTATAGCCCTTCTAATGCCCTCTAGCTATAGCCCTTCTAATGCCCTCCAGCTATAGCCCTTCTAATGCCCTCTAGCTATAGCCCTTCCAATGCCCTCTGGCTCTCGCCATTCCAATGCCCTCTGGCTATAGCCCGTCCAATGCCCTCTGGCTATAGCCCTTCCAATGCCCTCTTGCTATATCCCTTCCAATGCCCTCTGGCTATAGCCCTTCCAATGCCCTCTGGCTATAGCCCTTCCAATGCCCTCTGGATATAGCCCTTCCAATGCCCTCTGTATATAGCCCTTCCAATGCCCTCTGGCTATAGCCCTTCCAACACAACCAAACCAAAGCCCTTCCAATGCCCTCTGGCTATAGCCCTTCCAATGCCCTCTGGCTATAGCCCTTCCAATGCCCTCTGGCTCTAGCCCTTCCAATGCCCTCTGGCTATAGCCCGCCCAATGCCCTCTGGCTATAGCCCTTCCAATTCCCTCTGGCTATACCCATTCCAATGCCCTCTGGCTATAGCCCTTCCAATGCCCTCTGGCTATAGCCCTTCCCATGCCCTCTGGCTATCGCCCTTCGAACACAACCAAACCAAAGCCTTTCCAATGCCCTCTGGCTATAGCCCTTCCAATGCCCTCTGGCTATAGCCCTTCCAATGCCCTCTGGCTATAGCCCTTCCAATGCCCTCTGGCTATAGCCGTTCCAATGCCCTCTGGCTATAGCCCTTCCAATGCCCTCTGGCTATAGCCCTTCCAATGCCCTCTGGCTATAGCCATTCCAATGCCCTCTGGCTATAGCCCTTCCAATGCCCTTTGGCTATAGCCCTTCCAATGCCCTCTGGCTATAGCCTTCCAATGCCCTCTGGCTATAGCCCTTCCAATGCCCTCTGGCTATAGCCCTTCCAATGCCCTCTGGCTATAGCCCTTCCAATGCCCTCTGGCTATAGCCCTTCCAATGCCCTCTGGCTATAGCCCTTCCAATGCCCTCTGGCTATAGCTATTCCAATGCCCCCTGGCTATAGCCCTTCCAATGCCCTCTGGCTATAGCCCTTCCAATGCCCTCTGGCTATAGCCCTTCCAATGCACTCTGGCTATAGCCCTTCCAATACCCTCTGGCGATAGCCCTTCCAATGTCCTCTGGCTATCGCCCTTCCAACACAACCAAACCAAAGCTCTTCCAATGCCCTCTGGCTATAGCCCTTCCAATGCCCTCTGGCTATAGCCCTTCCAATGCCCTCTGGCTATAGCCCTTCCAATGCCCTCTGGCTATAGCCCTTCCAATGCCCTCTGGCTGTAGCCCTTCCAATGCCCTCTGGCTGTAGCCCTTCCAATGCCCTCTGGCTGTAGCCCTTCCAATGCCCTCTGGCTATAGCCCTTCCAATGCCCTCTGGCGATAGCCCTTCCAATACCCTCTGGCTATAGCCCTTCCAACGCCCTCTGGCTATAGCCCTTCCAACGCCCTCTGGCTATAGCCCTTCCAATGCCCTCTGGCTATAGCCCTTCCAATGCCCTCTGGCTATAGCCCTTCCAATGCCCTCTGGCTATCGCCCTTCCAACACAACCAAACCAAAGCCCTTCCAATGCCCTCTGGCTATAGCCCTTCCAATGCCCTCTGGCTATAGCCCTTCCAATGCCCTCTGGCTATAGCCCTTCCAATGCCCTCTGGCTAAAGCCCTTCCAATGCCCTCTGGCTATAGCCCTTCCAATGCCCTCTGGCTATAGCTATTCCAATGCCCCCTGGCTATAGCCCTTCCAATGCCCTCTGGCTATAGCCCTTCCAATGCCCTCTGGCTATAGCCCTTCCAATGCACTCTGGCTATAGCCCTTCCAATGCCCTCTGGCGATAGCCCTTCCAATGCCCTCTGGCTATCGCCCTTCCAACACAACCAAACCAAAGCCCTTCCAATGCCCTCTGGCTATAGCCCTTCCAATGCCCTCTGGCTGTAGCCATTCCAATGCCCTCTGGCTATAGCCCTTCCAATGCCCTCTGGCTAGAGCCCTTCCAATGCCCTCTGGCTCTAGCCCTTCCAATGCCCTCTGGCTATAGCCCTTCCAATGCCCTCTGGCTATAGCCCTTCCAATGCCCTCTGGCTATAGCCCTTCCAATGTCATCTTGGAAGACAAAGTTTCCTCGAAAGGCTGCACGAGCAAATGGAAGCAATGTTTCTTCCAGAATGGCCCTGTACTTGAACTGGTTCAGGTTTCCATTCAGAACAACCAGGTCAGTTTTGCCCCCCTGCATGAAAAGCAGCCCAAAAGGTCATCCCCCCACCTCCAGCTAGGACTCTTGGCACTATACAATCTTTGTTGTAGGCTTCATGCACTTGCCTGCACACTCGGACGTGGCCATCTTGATGATAGACCAGAAATCTAGACTCGTCACTGTAGATCACGTGATTCCAGTGTCCTGGCTGCCATTGACGGTGCTCTCTGGCCCACTGCAATCGGCGCTGGTGGTGTTGTCTGGGCAGGCGTGGCTTTCTCAGGGGATGCCTGGCACGATAGCCTGCTTGAACCAGTCGTTGGTTGACTAGCCTTCTGGATACAGGCACATTTGTCAGTTGCTGCCACTCAGCCCGAAGCCGATTAGCTGACTTGGTATGGCCATTGCAGACTAACCGGTGCAGCTGGCGATCATCCCTCCTTGTGGTTCTGCGGGGACGTCCTGGCCTCGGTATTTGAGTAGGGACACCCCTCTGAGCATTTCGTTTCAGGATCTTTGACACCTGACCTTGAGTGATGCCATACCGCCGAGCAATAGCACGCTGTTTCATGCCGTAAATTCGTAAAGCCACCACTCCATGACAAACAGCATTGTCGAGTTGACGGACCATCTCCAGACGAAGCGGCAATAACTTTTGGAGACGTGCAGCAGTTGTTTTCCACTAATACAAAACGCAACAACCCTTGTATACCCGACTGTGAAGCCAATCGTCAAATGCACCTGTCCGTACATTTTGCCACGCCACCTGTGATATAATCCTGTTGTTGACTTTTTGCTGTGACAGACAATCAGTGACATGGTTCTTTTAACAAATAAATCACCAAAGTGTAAAAGAAACTCACCAGATTGATATACTGAGTTAAGAAAGTAAACCCAAGTCAAGAAAAAAAAAATATTCCATATTAAATGCCAAGTCTGTATAAAACAAAGCATTGCGTCCGGATATACCGGATATATAAATTTTGGCCAAAACAACGCAGAAATCAAGAAAATTACCAAACACCAGGACCTCATCCGAAGATGTATCTCTGAGGAATTTTAATTAAATAAGTCATTTATAAATCAACGAGTTAATTTATTAAATGATTAATCAATAAATCAAAATTTTCCTTGACAGCCACATCACTTGGTCAGTGTCATGTCCAAATATCAGCTTCCTTACTCAAAAGGTGCCTGAGTTAATGTAATGTAATTACTGTAATAAGATTACTGCAATTACTGTAATGATTACTGTAATTACTGTAATTACCGGAACTGTAATTACTGTAATTACCTCAGGTAATTACTGTAATGTAATAAGAAATGTAATTAATTAAATAAGTACTTCATTAATCGCTAATAATTAAATAACTCGTGAATTCTTATCCGATTTACTTAACATTTGAGTGTCCCCAAAACGTTGGAGCAAAACGTTACAACAACGAAAGTGAAACGTTGTAGCGACGTTGTGGAAACGTCAGCAAAACCCAACATTTGAATGTTCCCAAAACGTTGGAGCAAAACGTTGCAACAACGAAAGTGAAACGTTGTAGCGACATTGTGGAAACGTTTTACAACAACATTATTTC